>NC_134355.1:51841858-52208108 GCF_048569485.1 Anomaloglossus baeobatrachus
GTCCCACCTCACCACACACCATGGGTGGCGTCACGAACTTACTACAGCCTAGCCCGTACATCTATGTCCCCCCATTTATTCGGCATGTCCGCAAGACCCCCAGGTCCGGAGACTCTCGAGCCACTACCTCTGAAGGCCCGGATCCGAGCAGCGCCGCCTGCTGGCACGGGGGCGGCATACTTGTAGATGTAGCACTGTCGTCTCTGCAGAGACACGACTCACTCACCTCCCTGGCTGGGTCGTGTCCTCCTCCGCTCTTCCCTGGCCATCCACAGGTGCTGCTGCCTCCTTCCCCTCCCGAGCCCTGTACATGCCACACAGGGTTCCCGGGAGTGCACCTAAGATGCACACACGCACATCGGCCAGCCTCTTAAAGAGACGGCATGCCATTTTTAGGAAATGCCTTTGAGGCACAGTGTATTTAAGGCACCCTCCCATTAGGGGAGGTGCCTGCACAATGCTTCTAGTTAGTCAGTCTCCAGTCTGCTACCTAGCTAGTTGTGCATTCCTGAGATCATGTCCCGTTATTCCTGTGTCTGTCTCCAGTACATGCCTTCCTGTACCTGTCTATCTCTGCCATGCCCACCAGTACCTGTACCCGGCTATTCCTGAGTCCGTCACCTGCCCTGGGAGTCAGCTGCCACAGTACCGGTCCCTACCCTGGAAGTGGTACCTAGCGCCTTCCTCCCGGTGGGCATTTAGTTAAGCCCCTCCCCTAAAAGGTAAACCCGGATCCCCCTGTGGTCCAGTGGGTCTACTGCACAAGCCACTACCGTTACAGCAGATAAAGAGATTCCTAAGCCTCTCTATCCAATCGTCACAGATAACAGATTGTAGAGTCCTGCAAATTGATTCTTCCTTCTCTAGTCAAAGATTTTGTCAATGGTTGTCCATTTTGGAAATCCACAAGCATCTAGAGTACTACACCAAGAAATCACATTTTGAAAGAATGGAAAATTAAATATCAAACTAATCCAGTTTAAAAATGTCAAATCTTTATTAATGTGAAATAAAAAACTTATAAAAATGTCAGAAAATGGAAGATATCAAAGAAAAACATATTAGAACGACAGCTCATGTTCCCTTCAGTTTCCATATGTTTTTGTGACTCATGACTCAGCCCAGTGTCATAAAGCCCATCAATAAAATACAAAATATGTCTGTGTAAACCAATAAATCTGTGAATTGAATGCTTCACATTACCCTACACTTACATCATTACTGCAGTTTCTCAATCCCGTGCTCTGAAAATGGGGAAAACAGAAATTTACAGCAGAAACCTAAGAAACACTGGTGGACATCATGTACGATCCGGCGGCAGACTACAAGAAGTGGCTTTATTGCTTTCGGCAGACAAACAACCGGTCCAATGTTTATACCGAGTTGTCAAAACACATTTATTAATCCGGACGAGGAAATCTGCAACATCTGCCGCTCGCTATCTGCTCGGTGGTGTAAATTTTCATACACTCTCTTTGTGGGAATGGCAAGACCTTGGTAAACAATTTAGAAGGAGGATAAGGACACTGCATTCTGTAAGATTGCAGACATCATCGTTGAGCGGAATGGACATTTTTTTTTTCCCACAGATGAAACATCTGGCCACCATTAACCGGGGCATTGTGTAAACACCAACGCGGAGATAATCAAATACTCCACATTCATTAGAGCTCTGCTGATGACCATATTCATACTCGGCTACAATTATCTCCACGAGAAGAAAAATTAAACCCAGGAGCAAAAAAAAAAAAAATGTTATTGGAGAATGAGTCATTTATTTATTTGGCGGGACGTGTACTCGTAACACGAGGTCTGGAGATAAGATTACAGGCCGCGGACTCTTTAGGCCGGAATGGAAGTACCATATGGGCAACGGAGAAGGGAAGAATTCGCTTCAAGGAATGGCCCCATTATAGACCCTCAAATCAGATCTACTTCTAATTTAAGGTTTAATTAGGCTGAGAATTTACTCAATTTAGGATATATTAGACTTGTATGTTTTCTGTCCAGAGTATTTCCTGTGTAGGGAGTTGTTTTTTCCTTTGTTTTTTTCCCCAGATGTATTACTTCAGATTGCCTACAGCTTTTAGAAAGCGTCTTCATTGCCTGCCATAATCAAGTACATATAGTAATACATAATAAACATGCTGGGTAGATCATCTGAGCATAAATTATTATTATTATCATTTGTTCCATGGCGCTTTACAAGTGAAAGAGGGTATACGTACAACAATCATTAACAATACAAAACAGACTGGTATAGGAGGAGAGAGGACCCTACCCGCGAGGACTCACAGTCTACAGGAGGAGAGAGGACCCTGCCCGCGAGGACTCACAGTCTACAAGAGGAGAGAGGACCCTGCCCGCAAGGACTCACAGTCTACAGGAGGAGAGAGGATCCTGCTCGCGAGGACTCACAGTCTATAGGAGGAGAGAGGACCCTGCCCGCGAGGACTCACAGTCTACAAGAGAAGAGAGGACCCTGCCCACGAGGACTCACAGTCTACAGGAGGAGAGAGGACCCTGCCCGCGAGGACTTACAGTCTACAGGGAATGGATAATTTCTTCAATTATTATAACTACCGTGGAAGAGGTCAAAACCACGTTGGGTCACTAGTAGGGACAGAGAACATATTTATATAGTTGACACTGATACAACTGTTTCCTGTTTCCCCCACCGGTCTTTATACTTGCTGTTCTTATTGGATTGACATCTGACTGCTTCAGCTAATCACTGTCCAGAGCAGGGACTAACACATTAAAGGGGTTGTCCACTACTAGGCCAACTCCTTTTCATTCCACCTGTTTTCCCCAGGTAAAATAATAATGCCTATACTCACCTCCCGTACCGGAGCCGATCCACCAGTGCCGCAACTCGCTGTCCGGGGGCCCATGTGACGTCACGCGAGCCTGGCATCCAATCAGTGTCGGCTTCCTTCTTTATGCCTTTGGATAAAACAAGCAATCAATAGGAAGTGAGCGCAACCGCTATGCTCACTTCCTGTTTCGAAGGCAGGGAGAGGGAATCCAGCACTGATAGGATGCAGGGCTCGTGTGACGTCATAACATCACTTGAGCCCCAGCATTGCTGGAACAGTGCCAATACGGGAGGTGAGTATAGACGTTTTTTTTTTACCCAGGGGAAACATGTGGAATGAGAAGTGGACAACCCTTTTATCAATACAACCAGTGATTGGCTGCAGTGGTACATATCCGTCCAGATGTATAAGAACAATAAAAGACTGGCCTCTGTACTTCCAGCTTAGTTGTGTAAGGGATTACTTTTTTTAGGATCATCAGATCCTATTGACTGCACAAGTACAGAGATCACTAGGGAACCACAAAAGCAGAGCATCTGGAGCCGTGGAGGATAGGTAAAATAAACTTCTTTTGATATTTTACAGTTTCTGTAAAAAAAATTAAAGAGTAACTTGCTTTCACTTCTTTTTTTCATAAATCAATAGAGCACATCAAAATAAGAAATGTTGTACTATATCTTATTAGAGAAATGTATCTTTCTCCTCCTGAACTGATCATTCATTCTCAAAATTCATAGTTAAAATTCTTCTTCAGAGGATACAATCTTTCCCATTACTGAGATGGGAGATGACATTTGGTGCTTATAAAGTTCTATGGAGAACAGTAATTGTATGAATGAATGTCTGTGTCTAGCTCCTACCCTTTCTACATAGAAATTTAGAAGCACCAACTGTCATTTATCTCAATGATGGTAAAATCTGTAGACACTAAGTACAGAATTTACCAATGAATGGAAAGTGTAAAATCAATCCAGGAGGTGAAAGAGGCGGATATCTCTGATACGATATATTACAAGGTTTCTTATTTTCATTGATTTATGAAATAATATGATGGTTACTCTTCAAAAAATTGGACAAGCGGCTAAACCGGGAAAGTAGGGTTCTATCACTTCAATGTCTCCATCCACTACTATCTTACCTAATGCTTAGGTAGGATTTGTTATGACCTTCAAATATCACTCAAAATACAAAAATCCAACATAAAACTGCCTTAATCCCACTATTTCACCTGCCCTATGCTCAGGGTTTAGGGGTCCAGGAAGTTGAGGTAGAGGGAGTTTCTGTAACTGCTGTCCTGTCTAACGTGGAGGGAAAATTGGCCCAAAAATGTTCAATCCTTCTTTATAATTTTGTATGTTCTCCCAATGTTGGTGTGGTGTGGATTTCCTCAACGTTTGCTATCTCCCTTAATAACCCTTTGTAAGAAAGCTTAAGCTAGCACCTAATTCACACACATAGGTGTTCCAGTCAGTCTTTTTTCTGATTAGTATGCAGTTTTGTTGCGGGCGGGGGCCGCTGCCGCTTCTCTCGGGGGCCTGCTCGGATCCGGGTTTGCTGCTGCGGCTCGAGTGGTCACTGGACCCGGGCTCTCACGGCCGCCCGTCCTCACAACCGTCGGAAAGGGGATATTTACAGGTGAGGTGTTGTGTCTGTGACGCCACCCGTGGGTTGCGGTGAAGGATGGTGGCACCGCCGCTGCCTGGTTATGGGGCGCCCGGGGCTGATGGAGCGGGGCAGCAAGGTGGGATCCCCTCCACGGGTAGGGGAGGTGTTGTCCCGGGGCCCTGTGTCGGTACACGGGAGTGATAGCTGCTGGAGGTGGCGCGCCGGGTTGGACCGAGGGACACTGGTGTACTCTCAGTTCAGTAATTTCACGCAAGTCCAGTAGTAAACCAAGTTGCCAGTGGCCGGCTGCCTTAGGAGGGTGCATTCAGGTCCCGCACCGAGGTGAATGAACAGGTAACCCTTCCTCCTGCACTTTGTGTTTTTCCTTCTTTTGGGACGACTTTGCATGGAACGGAAAAGTCCACTCCCGGTTCTGTATGTGTTGGGAGCTGAGGCCCGCGAAAGCTGACCCTTGGGATTTCAATGGGTTTTGACGGACACCGTATCCCCCGGGCTTCCATTTCGCTCTAACTGGGCAGTTGATGGAACAAAGTCTGGAACCTTGTCCTCAGCTGGTTAATTGGTGAGGGGCTTGCAACCTTCCTCGTCCTAGGGTCCAGGCACCTCGACTGTGCACGGCCTCCGGACCGAATTCCCACTGTCGGCACTGGCGAGCTACAACCCTGCCCCGGTCCACTTAAGGTTTCCCTCGACCGGATCTCCGTCGCCTGTGGCCCTGTTCACCGTCTGCCTCCTAGCCAAGTAGTCCAAGGGCCCCTACCCCTGACTACACTGCACAGTCAAGAAACAAATGGGGACGGCACCACCTTGAATAAATAGGTTATGGAAGTGTGCTCCAACCCATAAATAGAACTTAGAGCACAACACATGGGAAAGAGTGGGCACAACTACACCAAATATGTACTGGAAAATCCAGAATAATGGAATGAAGCAAGAGGAGTCCCTTGTTGCGTACAAAAAGTGTGAAAAAGTTTATTAATAACACAAAGAAATATTATTAAGAACACTTAAAAATGGGAAAGATCAAAGGGTGATCCACCCATGAGCAGATTGGCACATCACCACTGAAACCTCATGAAATAATGCAGATGGAACAAATCACATAGGCTCAAAAATAACAGTACCAGAGAACAGTATACAGCAATACATAGTCACCAAATATAGGACTAACATAAATATGGTACAGATCAAAGAGAGCCAATACAATACCAGATAAGTAAATAGTGAGGGAGATAGTGTGGGTGCACACTGCACAGTCTGCACTTGGCTTCCACTTGACTCCACTACAACTCAAACTTCCACTAGACTACACTAGACTCGACTCACGTGTTCCCACCTCTGACACCTCAGGACCCCTAGGTGGGCGTTCTCATCCGCCTGATACCGACCAGTGATGTGTCCCTATTATCACGAGAGTGTGGCTAGGGTTTAATGGCTGTGTGTCATGCCTAAGTGTGGGTTTCTGGTGGTGACAAGGAGGATGTAGAGTGTTTATGACTACCTGGTTTTGCCAGGACGTCACAGTTTCTTCTGACTTAGAACCCAGAACCCCGCCTCATTACCAGACTCTATTCATGATCCTATATAGCCAGGAGCCTGTCTGCCAATACCTGCAGATTTTTAATAGCGCATAGAGGCATTAGGGTTAGGTTCCCGAAAAATTAGAGATTACCTTGTCGTTGGTCTTCGGGCTCAATTGCATTGATCAATACATTTGCTAAACATATCTACTACTTTCAAATATTCATAGCAGTTTTGCACTATCATTTTTCATATATTTCCTTTTTCCAGATAGCTAAATGTATTTTTCATTGTTCATAGTATCCCTATAGCAGTGATGCTTTACCATTTTTCATGTTTATATTTTTATAGTGGTTAGTGTGCAGCTTATTATCTTTGTTATAGTCATGTATTTTTAAGCTAACACCTAATTCACACATATAGGTGTTCCAGTCAGTCTTTTTTCTGAATAGCCCTATGCTCAGGGTTTAGGGGTCCAGGAAGTTGAGGTAGAGGGGGTTTCTGTAACTGCTGTCCTGTCTAACGTAGAAGGACAATTGGCCCAAAAATGTTCAATACTTCTTTATGATTTTGTATGTTCTCCCAATGTTTGTGTGCTGTGGATTTCCTCCATGTTTGCTATCTCACCTAATAAACCTTTCTAAGAAAAAAGATACTAGCCCAGAATTTGAAAGTAAAGGTGAGTTTGCATTATCCAATTAGGCAGAGTGAAATGACTGCTGATTGGTAATTATTTACAGATGGTTGGTCTTTTAAAGTATAGCTGCCCGGTCTCCCATGCCCTCCAATCCAGCAGTATTGATACCTGTATGCCCAAATTCCTTGCCTAATCAGCCCTGTGTGATGATATTCACTAATATGAATGTTTTACGACTTATAAACCTCGCTGTCCTCAAGCTAATTAGGGCCTTGACTAGTCGAGGGGGCGTTTTTTCTCCAGACTAGTTGGCCCTCTTTCCATGTTATCACGCCCCTGTGGGTGTGATAACTTGATTTGCCTAAGCCGGAGTCACTGCAAGCTCACGGAAACTTTGCGCATGCGAGTCGTACATTTCGGCTGCGTTAGTGCACCTCAGAAGCAGGGTGGACAGCTTCATTAGATGCATGGCGCATGACCGGAAGTTCAGAAGACATGTACGTGAAGTAGGGAAATTAGGCATGAACGTATGACTGCTGCTGGGTTGGAGGATGTAGGGGACCTGTGTTAAGGTGAACTCTTACAAAGGTTCACGAGTTGCCTGCTGCCTGACCTAGTCAATGAGGATCAAGTGTATGCTTGATAGAATAACACCAGACCCACACAGTCGGATGGGAATCTGTCCTCGATCAGAGGTTGGCTCAAGAAAAAGAGAGAGCTCTTTATTCCAAGAACATGGACTTATGTAAATTAGGAAACACGGCATGGTCGGCTCTACAGTGGGCATGCTCGGATGAGTTCATTGGTCAGTGGGTTCATTAATGGGCCAGTCCATGAGCTGATTGTTGGGTGTCATCATGGGCGGATCTGTGAGGTCATCAATGGGGTTGTTCCAGGAGGTCATCAGTGGGATGGTCCTCTCGGTTGGCCAGTAGGTCTTTTTCCTTATATAGTAATTCTTCCTACATGTGGACATTGTTTGCATTCCAAGTTCATGGTGTGGAGAACAGAAAATGGTGGACATCTTTAGATCTCTGTCATGTGTATGATTTGAAAACTGGCTTATGTATAGAGAACCGATTTCATAGATCACACTTCCCACAGTCCCCTATGTCCAGAGGTTAATTAAGTATTTGATCCAATGGCTCTCCTCAACACCTGTAAGCTTTCTTTTAAAAGTCTGTTTACACCGGAAGACCGCACTTAACCATTTGCAGGGAATGATCTGTAATACATTGCTCAGTGCGCTTAACGGTCATTATTCATGGCAGCGCAAGTGCAGTTTACACAAGATGATGCATCACTGAGAAAGAACGATGATTTTGGTGAAAGCCAACGGGTAATTTCACTCACTAAAAGTTTTGCTCATTGATCAGTTTACTGTTTACACTTAAAGGATATTATGAAATGAGCATTCCTAGGATTGCTCGTTCATGATAATCTTGCAGTGTAAATAAACCTTAAGCTAAAGGCCACGTCTCACTAAGCGACATTGTGGCGCCCCTGAGGCTTCCGTCGCCACAGGTCATTGCACCCCACCAGCGGTGTGATGCCCCATTCTGGGAGAGGAAGAGAGTGAACTCCGGTCCCCTGGTAAATCCACACTACACCCATTGTTAGGCACATACTAGGACCAGGGAAAGTGGCAGGCAACCCTCCCATGCTGCATGCTGGGAGGGGCCGTAAGACCCATCCCTGCTCCTATAGGTTACAGCTTAGCAACTGGGGGGTGGGAGGAGCCACAAGAGTGCAGACACAGATAGGAAGGTCTAGTGAAGTCAGTCTACCTCAGGGAGAGCAAGGGTAAAGAGCCAGCATGTAGTTGGAGAACAAGAACAAGAGAAAGGAGGGAGGAGGAGGCCTGCTGGAGGCAGGCAAGGAGGAGAAAGAAAAGAAAGAAAGAAAGAAGGAAGGAAAGCTCCAAGTCAGACAGGAGCAGAGAAACTGAAGGAGACGCTTCCTGGTGAAGACCCTGGGACCCAGAGGTCCAGGTGACACCACGTAGGAGACAGAAGGAGTCGCAGGGCCGCGGGTAGTCCTGGAAGTATCACGAGCAGGCCTAGAGGTACCAAGGAGAGAGGGCCCTAGAAGTGCCACGGGTAGTTGTAGGCTGCGGTGGCCTGTTCCACAGTGACATCGGTGGAGGGACTAAGCTGCGACAGGGGACGGTCCCTAGAGACTGGAGGAGTGCAAAAACATCTCCAAACGGTAAAAACCGAGGCCCAGGGACGTTGTAAGCTCCCAGGGCCAGAACCCATAGCAGACTTCCAGAAAAGGGGTAATCAGCCGACAGGTGACCCCCCAGCCTGGAGGCTGTAGTGGAGGCCAAGCCAGGTCCATCCTAACAAAGGCAAGGCTAAGGAAGACAGCTGAAGCAAGAGACACTAAGAGAAGGGCACCGGCTTTCACTCTCAGAATCACCCAGAAACGGCGGAGGTCCCTGACAGTGGTCCCAGCAGTCCAAGGGTCCCTACAGCCGTGACAAGAAGTGTGAGTAAAGAACTTGAACTGCACCCTTGAAGTGGTCTCTGTTATTTCGGCTGCATAGACACTCACAAGCACCAACTGTGCCCCGGGCATTGCTCCACCTGTGGGGAGCAGTACCACCATTGCTGCCATCACATCATCCCGGAGGCCTCACACAGCAGCGGCGGCTTATTAGCCGCATACCACAGGTGGCGTCACGAACACAACCATTAACAAGCAAGCCACATATTCTACTGACACCCACCAGGGCCACGGAGCTGGGCCCAGCCACCACTGACTACCACTGGACAAGTCCGGCCCCGCACCGGGTGTCCCATAGCCCTGGGGTGGGCGAGTCAATTTTGGCATCACGAACAGGATTTCGTGCCCGGTCTAACCGGGTACTGTGCGCCTGAAGAACCGTATGACAGACTGTGTACTTTACTGAGAAACCGCCGCCATTAGCGCAGCTGAGAGCGGGAAGAAGGGGGGCGTGCAAGAAGAAAGGGCGCGAAGAGAAGCCCCGCCCCCTTGTCCAAGAAAAGCGCGCGAAGCGGTGCCCGCCATAGAAGGCGGAAGAAGAAGCAATGGCGACTAGACAAGCTGGCCGACTGGCAGAGAGAGTCTAAATGCCAGACCAGCAGATAAAGAAAATGTACCTTATCGCAAGCGGAGTGATGCCGGCCGTGATGGGCTGGGCGTCCGTCTGGCGCCAGATGCAAGTGCAGCCTCCGGCCCCGCCGCCGAGAAGGGAAAGGGAGAAGCCGAGTGGCGTGGTCGAGCACCCGAGCAGTGATCCAGCAAGCGTCCCCCAGGTCGTCAGCATGGCGGAGAGGCTGCAGGAGTGTACACCAGGGACCGGGAAGATGGATCCCGAGCTGGACCTGCTCCGGGAGGAAATGCAAATCCTTTCTCGGAGACTGCGTAACCTGCAAGCAGAGGTGGACCGGCGGAGTGAAACACCGATGGTGCCGGAGAGTGTGGGCCACAGGATGGAGGCCGCGGAGCAGCGACCGGGTGAGCAATGTGAAGCCCCGACCCGTCCGGACCCACTGACCCACCAAGCGCCACCGCCCTGTCCCTCCACTGTCCCGCAGGCCTTCCCCGCCAGCCCCGCAGATGCCCGGTGGGGCACCGGAGGCCTGCCCGAAACCCCCGCAGACGGAGCCTGGGGAGGGGTGGACCCCGACCAGCTAGTGGGCCCCCTACCGAGTCCCCCTGTGAATCTCCTGGGAGCGACATCCCCGGGAGTGCACTGGGACGCAGCGCCCATAGAGAGTAGGGGACTGCAAAAGCCCCTGCGCCCCAAGGAAACCGCACTGCCAAACGAGCTGACCTGCCGGAGATTGGTGCAGGAGTACCAGCAGGAGCGAGAGGCCCGGGAGGAGACGGCCTCAGAAGAACCGGAGTGGCGCCGCACTATGCCAGCGTGCAGCGTCTCCCCTGTCTGCAACAGCCACGCAGGAGACACAGACCCGGATCTCCATGGCTTGTTTGATGCAAGGTGCACGGCCAAAGCAGGACACCAAAGATCACAGCAACAGCCCCCTGCAAACAAGCAGCCCTTTGCTGGAACGCAGTGTTGTGCCTGCAAGCAGCCCCACTCCACTCCAGGCTGCAGGGCAGCGCCGAAGGTCAGGGACCAGCGCCCAGGGAACCCAGACGATGATCTCGTCGGCATACCTGCTGCCAGGAGCAATGCCGGAGTGGGACCCCAGCATCTACCCTCGAGAGTAAAGAAGATGAAGAGATGCTGAACTGTACATAGCCCCTGTCTGCCCCTCATTCTTTTTGAAGAAGTCCCTTGTGTTTTGCCCCTCATTCTTTTCGAAGATGACACCCTTTCCTGCTGTACTGCCCCTAATGCTTTTTGAAGACGTCACCCCCCCATGTTATGTGTACCGGGCCACTGAACTGGAATGTGGGCCCCGGTGGAAGTGTATGTGTCATATCATACCAGGCCACTGGACTTAGTGGCTGGTATGTTGTTTATGTGTCCTATGTAACCAGGCCATTGGACTTAATGGCTGGTTGATTTTGTCCCAATATTGTTTGATTGAAAGAAACGAACTGTCGGGCTACTGGACTTGTTGTAGCCAAAAATGTAATTAGTTGCACCTGTTGTGCCCCCTACCAGAATTATGGGGGATGTGCCCAAACTGTGCAATGAACTGAAAGTGCACACATAGTTTCTTTATAAGAAGTTTGCAACGTTTACTGCTATGTGCCTCCCATAAAGGGAAGAAATGTTTTATTGTTTTATTACTTTGCATACAAAAATGTTTTGCAGTTTCTCCACATGTTTTTGTTGTTTTTCAGCCCGAGGACGTGCTGGGATTTGCTGTGGGGGAGTGTGGCGCCCCTGAGGCTTCCGTCGCCACAGGTCATTGCACCCCACCAGCGGTGTGATGCCCCATTCTGGGAGAGGAAGAGAGTGAACTCCGGTCCCCTGGTAAATCCACACTACACCCATTGTTAGGCACATACTAGGACCAGGGAAAGTGGCAGGCAACCCTCCCATGCTGCATGCTGGGAGGGGCCGTAAGACCCATCCCTGCTCCTATAGGTTACAGCTTAGCAACTGGGGGGTGGGAGGAGCCACAAGAGTGCAGACACAGATAGGAAGGTCTAGTGAAGTCAGTCTACCTCAGGGAGAGCAAGGGTAAAGAGCCAGCATGTAGTTGGAGAACAAGAACAAGAGAAAGGAGGGAGGAGGAGGCCTGCTGGAGGCAGGCAAGGAGGAGAAAGAAAAGAAAGAAAGAAAGAAGGAAGGAAAGCTCCAAGTCAGACAGGAGCAGAGAAACTGAAGGAGATGCTTCCTGGTGAAGACCCTGGGACCCAGAGGTCCAGGTGACACCACGTAGGAGACAGAAGGAGTCGCAGGGCCGTGGGTAGTCCTGGAAGTATCACGAGCAGGCCTAGAGGTACCAAGGAGAGAGGGCCCTAGAAGTGCCACGGGTAGTTGTAGGCTGCGGTGGCCTGTTCCACAGTGACATCGGTGGAGGGACTAAGCTGCGACAGGGGACGGTCCCTAGAGACTGGAGGAGTGCAAAAACATCTCTAAACGGTAAAAACCGAGGCCCAGGGACGTTGTAAGCTCCCAGGGCCAGAACCCATAGCAGACTTCCAGAAAAGGGGTAATCAGCCGACAGGTGACCCCCCAGCCTGGAGGCTGTAGTGGAGGCCAAGCCAGGTCCATCCTAACAAAGGCAAGGCTAAGGAAGACAGCCGAAGCAAGAGACACTAAGAGAAGGGCACCGGCTTTCACTCTCAGAATCACCCAGAAACGGCGGAGGTCCCTGACAGTGGTCCCAGCAGTCCAAGGGTCCCTACAGCCGTGACAAGAAGTATGAGTAAAGAACTTGAACTGCACCCTTGAAATGGTCTCTGTTATTTCGGCTGCATAGACACTCACAAGCACCAACTGTGCCCCGGGCATTGCTCCACCTGTGGGGAGCAGTACCCCCATTGCTGCCATCACATCATCCCGGAGGCCTCACACAGCAGCGGCGGCTTATTAGCCGCATACCACAGGTGGCGTCACGAACACAACCATTAACAAGCAAGCCACATATTCTACTGACACCCACCAGGGCCACGGAGCCGGGCCCAGCCACCACTGACTACCACTGGACAAGTCCGGCCCGGCACCGGGTGTCCCATAGCCCTGGGGTGGGCGAGTCAACATCACTAGCGACATCGCTGCTGAGTCACTGTTTTTGTGACGCTACAGCGACTTTGCTAGCGATGTCGCTGTGCGTGACATCCAGCAATGACCTGGCCCCTGCTGTGAGGTCACCGGTCGTTGCTGAATGTCCTGGATTTTTTTCAAAGGCGATTTCCTGCTGGGCAGGACACATCGCTATGTTTGACACTGTGTGACAGGGTCCCAATGACAGCAGAGATCATTATACAGGTCGCTACTGCGACCTCTATCGTTACTGAGTCGTTGGTAAGGTGTGATTGTGTGACCTCTCACCAGCGACCTCCCAGCGACTTACCAGTGATCCTTATCAGGAAGTATCGTTGTCGGGATCGCTGGTAAGTCGTTGTGTGTGACTGGGCATTTAGGCACTAGTTGCAAACAATTTAACCTAAAGCTTAGATTTGATGAATATTTGGTGAACCCACTAATTTTAGTTTGACCCGCTGACCTTCAAATGTGTATAGTGCTGTTTCCTTTCTCTCCTGGTGTCATATACTGGGCGAAAGAAGGGTTGAACAAGCTGGATTTCAATATAACCCATACTCTTCTTCTCAAGGTAGATCTAGCAGGGGTTTGCTTCACTCTTGATATGGAGAACATATGCATGCTCCTCAAACCGATTGTACATGTGTATTGCACCGGTTAGGAGAAATAGTTTTTTTGAGTTATATTGCAAGTAGCCCATAAGTCCTAGAGGACCCAACTTGTATGTCCAATGTTAAAGGGGTTGTCCACTACTAAGACATCACCTTCTAATGCCACTTCTTTACAACAGTTAAAATAAAAGACCCTGTATTCATCTCCCATTCTGGTGCTGTTTCAGCGCTGTCAGTAATCACGGTTCTGGGCTCATGTGACATCACGCGTGCAATCATCGCCGGCTTCTCGCTCCCCGCCTTTGTACCAAATTGGTTAATCAACAGGAAGTGACACTGCGGCTGCCACTCACTTCCTGTTGATTGCTCATTTGGTCAGAAGGTGTGGCAAGAGACGTTAACGGTGATTGGACATGATGCGCCTGTGACGTCACAGTGTCACGTGAGCTCCGAACTGTGATTACTGACAGCGCTGGAGCGGCACCACAATGGTAGGTGAGTAAAGGGTCTTTAATTTTAACTGGGGGAAACAAGTGGAATCAGAAAGGGTTGTCCTGCTAGTGGACAAACCCTTTAAGAACAGGGTTTATGATTAATTCCATAATGGCTAGAACAAATTCCATAAGGCTGGTACTAAAGTCCTCGCAACCATTTCCTTTGATGGTGCTAAAGTACTTCAGTCTAAGGCTAGGGCCACATGGGGCACTAGTGCGATCCTCGCATGACACTCGGCTCACGCTGGCAGTACAGCAGGAGCGGAGTGTCATGCGAGTGTCACTGCGACTGAGGTCTGATCATGCGATCGGACCTCAGGTGCGGGGGACGGGCCGGCACTGAGGAGTGGAGGGGGGAATTTATCTCCCTCTCTCCTCCGTAGCCGGCCATTGCCATTCTCGCACTGCACTCGCGGTACACTAGTGTACAGCGAGTGCAGTGCCATCTTTGTCTCGCCCCATAGACTTGAATGGGTGTGAGAGAAAGAGTCTCGCATTACAGTCGCAGCATGCTTCGATTGTTTTCTCAGTCCGATTGGGTCGAGAAAATAATCGCTCATGGGTGCTGACACATAGACTAATATTGGTCCGAGTGGAATGCGATGTTTTATCGCACTGCACTCGGTCCGATTTTCATGCCGTATGTCTTAGGCCTAATACTGATACATCGCTTCTCCAATTTGTCAACCTGGACCCAAGAGGCTGAATCCATTGGCATGAACTTGTAAAAACGTCCTACCTCCAGCCTCAGTGGTTATACTATTTATATCACACAATATCTTAAAACAATTCATTTTTTTCATTTTTTTTAACTCTTTAGATGAATAATAAATGTGCTTTTAGGGATTTAGATGACTCACATTTTTGCCCAGGCATAATGTTTGCTTTAATGTCTGATGTCTGGTTTGCTTATCATGATCTTATTTGGATTTCTGTATGCTGTGCAATGTAAACATTCAAGCCGCCTCTTGTGTACTTTTTGGATCTGGCACTGTTCTACCTCCCAGAATTTTAATGTAACATTTTTGGCACATTCAGTATAAAGAGAAAAATATGTTCTGTATGTTTTACAGTAAAATTTCTCTCTATTGTTTAGAAATTATAATAGAACTAAAAGTATCTACAATGATAAAAAAAAACAATATAAGTAAAAACTCACTCCACAATCACTGGCGGAGAATGGACAACATGTTCTTTTCATCCATATTCATAGACCAACTAACCACCTGATGGAGAAATATTGATGGAGGACTGGGTGGGTGATTTTTTTAGGTGACATTTACTTGAACAGATATTGGTGATACAGCAACCAAATATTAATTTTGTATTATTAAACTAATCGATTAGTACCAAGTATGTGGCATGATCATTGACAAAGTGCATGAAACATCCATTGCAAAGACCGTTTTGTGAGTAAAGCTGCCCGAATATTGTTTCAGCCGATTATCTAATAAGTGAGAGGGTGCCTTCACTCTCTGATGGTGACGGAGGTTGGGTTTTAAGCCGACATGCCTGTTTCTCCATTATTTGGGAGATAAGATAGATCGAGTATTATAGTGTGTTCTACCTTCCACCCAATTGAAACTGCAGGCTAATTTGAGGGAATCTGCAAAAAACAAATTTAGGAGATTCGGTCATCTCTAAAAATAATACATACCACCCCAAAGATGGCTAAATGGGCTCCTATGTGTCATGTCTGTCCAGGACCACAGACACAGGGTGGTTGTCACGGACAGACTAGAGGCAAGCTGCCCACTCAGCAGGATCCCAAGAACCCCGAAACCCTTTAACCCCTGTACAGGGATCTGGAATTACAAGAAAGTCCAGGAGATCACTGCCTATGGAAATTCAGAGACGAATGGTCATCAGGTAGGGTCAAAACCAGTAAATACAGAAGAGGCAAAATCAGCAGGCAATAGGGTGGTCAGTAAATCAGGCTAAGGTCAAAAAGGAGATGGCAGCGAGGTACAAAAACAGCAGGCAGGTGAATAGTCAGAAATCAGGCAGAGGTCAAAACAGGTAGCAACAGTACAATGGCAAGGAACCAGAGGCACTGCAGTGAATATAATTAGGCTATATTTGGTGGCAACCAAAAAACTAGAGGAGGAATAAGAATGGTGTGGTGCCTTCCCATTGGCCGTAGCTGAAAGGTGATAACGTCAGCTGGAAGGCACACACCACCACAGTTAGCCAGTAGTACTGCAGGTCACAGTCAAACCCAGCTTAGTGAATGGGCGCAGCCTGCACCACCAGAGCCACTGGTACGGACTCCTCCCCTATCAACAGCACTGCCCACAGCCGAAGCAGAAGTCGCAAGAGCGGACTCTGGAGGAGACGTGACACTATGGATACGATTGGAGTTTGCACCTATTGTTTCTTTGCTGCATAAGTCAAACAAAAAGTTCAAACTTCATTTGGAGTTCTCTTTCCTAATATAAATAATGCAGGGTTCTAGTCACCATTTGTAACTTGTTTTTTCCATATTGGAGATTGTATTTCCATCTTCTCCATGACTTATTCTACAGCACTGTGCAATCGATTGCTTCTACATAGATTTAAAATGGGGAAACATACAGGGATTTTGTATTGTTTGCTGTGGGCATCATACCTACACTCTAAATAGCTTGTGTTCAATATGTGCAAGTCTCAGAATTTACACTTGCTCGATATCTGGCTAGCTACACTTTTGGCTTTTACAGAGGACCAACCACCAGGATTTTCATATATAAACTAAAGCCATTGCTATACTGGCGCTATCATGCTGATTCTGTACATACCTTTAGTTGTGGGATCGGATGTATACTTTCTGAAATACAGACAAGTAAAGTTTGTGAAATGCACTGTTATTTGATTTATAGCAGATACAGAATTTCTATTAGCTGGGTTGGGTATTGCTAGTTATTCCCGCCCCTGTCTGCCTGCCTGTCCTTCCTCCTCCTCTCGCTGTTATTATTGGGGGAGGAGGGAGAGAAGAAGGACATGGGGAGAAAGGACAGGCAGGCAGACAGGGGCGGGAAAAATTAGCAAAACCCAACACACCTATTAGATATTCTGCAGCACCTATCAATCAAGTAACAGTGCATTTCACAAACTTTACTTGCCTGTATTTCAGAAAGTATACATCCGATCTCACAACTAAAGATATGTATAGAATCAGTATGATAGCGCCAGTAAAGCACTGGCATTAGTTTATATAGGAAAATCCTGGTGGTTGATCCTCTTTAAGCACATCATACTACTTGTTCCTTTAGATGTTTTGGCCTAAAATCTGTATCTTAGTTCCTTGGTTTACATTAGGTTTCCTGGAAATCATCCCACCAACTTTATTAATTTAATTTTTGGGTTTGCTTGTAAAAAGTGATGGAATTATTTCAGAAACACATAATAGTGGTGCTCGAGTCTTACATAGTTCTAATCCCCATAATGTCAATTATTTTGTCTTGTCTCTCGTTAAAGAATCTCGTTAAAGAAAGAAAGAATCTTTATTTACGCTGTGGCGGATATGTTTTCCTTTCGTACAGATGAGGTCGAATGTAGACGTTTCTTTCCGATTGCATTAAACCTCAGAGATGAACACAGATGGTAACAGTCTGCCTGGTTAGCGGTATGTAAAGTATTTTCAAACACATTTTAGAAGATGTCCTAAATGCAAATAAAAACCTATTAAGATACAAAAAGTTGCCTTTTCCATCCCATACTTTTCTTTTTTCTTTTTTTTTTTCATTTTAATCTTACCATTACTTTTTACAGCCTATAAATATTGGACATCTGTTTTCCATTAACAAAATAAAATATGCTTTATTGTCATATTGCGCAATTGGTCTGTGATTTACACCTCTTTAAAAATACTTTAGATAATCAGGTTCCAAAAAGAGGATTTTGGAGGAGTTGGGAAACTTAAGCCTGTAATTACAGTAATGAAAAAAATAGTGGCGTTTTGGGTAGATAGGACAGTAACGTATCAGGGTGTTAACCCATTATGTCTCTACCGGGTTGGCTTTGTATAAATTAGGCCATATATTGTACAAAAATTTCCCCGTTCTACCTCAATTCGGGTCAGAGTTACAGTATATGGATAATCCGAGTATGATGCCAAAATTTGTGGCACAAATAGTAGCCGTATTGGTGACAGGTGACAAAAGTGAAGTCAAGTACAAACCATAAGATAGTTTTTTAGTCACTTTTAGTCTGAGGAGTTGGCATGATCATTAGAAGTGTTTTAAAGGGAAACGGCGATCAGAAAATAGATATGCAAGTATCCTCTTTGGGGCTTGGCTTCACTTGTGCACAGCATCTGATGCGAGCGTCAGCCAAGGGTCATGCGACTGTGATCCGATCTTGCAATCGGATCACAGCTGCAGAGAAGAGGGAGGGAGCGCTTTCTCCTCATCTCGTCCATGGCCTGTCTCTGCGTACTGTGGATGACATGCAAGTGCAGTGCGAAGATTCACATAGACTTGTTTGGGTGCGTGTGAGCCAAGACTTGTTGCCAAACGCAGCATGCTGAGATTCATTTCTCATGCCCACATGTAATGAGAAATCAATTGCAGATGGACACTTCCCCATAGTTTTGCACTGGTGCGAGTGCAATCCGATGTTTTATCGGATTGCACTCATCCGTGCAAAATGCAAGTGGAACTGAGGCCTTAAGGGGGCTTTACATGCAGCGACATCGCTAGCAATGTCGCTGGTGAAAGCACCCGCCCCCGTTGGTTGTGCGTCACTGGCAAATCGCTGTCCGTGGCGCACAACATTGTTAGGACCCGTCACACGGACTTACCTGTCTAGCGACGTCGCTGTGGCCGCCGAACTGCCGCCTCCTTTCTAAGGGGGTGGTTCGTGTGGTGTCACAGCGACATCACACGGCAAGCATCCAATAGTAGCGGAGGGGCGGAGAGCAGCCGCATGAAAGACACACCCACCTCATTGCCAGAGGACGCAGGTAAGCTGTTGTTCGTCGTTCCTGGGGTGCCACATGTAGCGATGTGTGCTGCCTCAGGAACGACAAACAACCTACGTCCACAACAACCAACGAGATTTTGAAAATGAACGATGTGTCAACGATCAACGATAAGGTGAGTATTTTTGATCGTTAACACTCGCTCAGAGATGTTACATGCAATGACGTCGCTAACTACGCCGAATGTGCGTCACAAATTCCTTGACCCCTGACGACATATCGTTAGATATGTCGTTGCGTGTAACGGGGCCTTTAGAGAGGAAGTGGACTGGAATTCTAGTACCATCTATTGGCATAGGAATCCTGAAAGTCAATATCAAACCTTTAATGACACTTACCACATGACTTAGGATAAAGAGCCAAACCAGACATTCCATATGCAGGCACGTGTTTGGGGGGCATTTTTTCCTTCTTAGTGCAAAGCATGAGGTGTGATTCTGATAGGTGAGTGACCAGTGACGTGGCAGTACATGTATGAGACCATTAGCTCAGGTCAGCCAGGTTGGATATTATGATGTGAGCATGGTTCATATTTTACAGATGAGTGAAATTGGCCATGTGTAATAGGTGAGCAATGCCCCATGACGTAATTATGTTATATGTATATACTGTTGAATATTATAAATACATGTGTTGATATTTAAATGTTTAGTTTCTGGATGCAGCAGTGCTAGTACTGTCTATCAGGTTGCCAAATACTGCCATCTAGTGGTCGGGTTTAGTCCATGTTGAAAAGCGAGTTTAGAAGACATGTTAAATTAGAAAGGGTTAAAGTGGTAAAGGGAGGAATGTCAGGTGTCAGGGCAGATGGTTAGGAGAGGAAGGCAGTCGAAAAGTTCAAAGTGAGAAGATGAAGCTTCGATCCTAGGGCCAGTCAGGGAACCCCACGGTAACCTTTGGAGGTCCGGAGCCTACAGCTCACTCTGGCGGGTTTAGAGCGTAATCCAGCTAGAGAAGCTGTTGTGTCCCAGAAGTGGACAAAAGTGTGAGGTATTAGAGCAAAGGAGTAACAGACCCTGGAGCATTGAAGACGAGGTCCAATATAATGGGGGACAGCACAAAGAGTAGCACCCCACACAGAGAGGAACATAGTCCATGTCTGTAATAATGGTGTGTAGGATACAAGTAAACAAATCTGGTTGGCTAAGTGAACTTGGGTGTATGACTACCCACCTATGTCAACAACTGGCAGCAGGGGTGATGAACACCGGCCCGAAGCAACAAGTAAGTACCATGCACCCTAAACGAAGTCTGCTCTGCACACAATGCCTCCTTAGCAAATGAAAGCGGCACTCAGGCGGCCTGTGGCAGGCACCCTCCTTCACGCAACTTGAGGCAAATTGGCTCCATGTAAAATCCCCAACTATCCCCTGTCTTTAATAGCATTGGTCTCCTCCTATGAGCCAATGAGGGTTCTTTAGGCTAGAGGGACTGGTTGCGACTACTATCCACTTTAGTTACACCCCATGAAAGAGTGTAAGTGGAATCATACCATCTTAATCGGGTCTAAAGATGAGCGAACCTGAGGTTCAGTGTTCGTACCAAACACAGACTTTGAAGAAAAAACAGAGTTCAGGTTCAGAGTTTGAATGCTTTACGTATGAACACCACTCGTGCGAGCATCGCTGTGCTCGGGTACGCTCGGTGCTCAGCCCAGTGTGAGCCGCTTGCAGTGTTTGAACAGCTTGGGGTAACAACAGGATGATCGGTTGTAGTGTGCACCCAACAAATAAAAATGGAAAAACCTCTCCCACTGCCCCCGAAAGTGATCTGTTTATGGCTGGCTGTATTCGGGTGGAGACCAGAAGTGCCCAATTAGTGACTTCTATTGGGGTTCAGGTCAAGTTCGGGTCCCTAACCGAACTGAATTTAACATTCAGCTGACTCCACCAAACCAAACTTCCACAGGTCCGCTCATCTCTAATCGGGTCAACCTTTATGGGGGAAGCAGCCATTTTATAGGGTAAGCACATGTTGACAGCCAATATTTCAGCCAGTCAAGATCCTTACATTAGTGATCCCCAACTCCAGTCCTCAAGGTCCGCCACCACTGTGTGCTTTCAGGGTTTCCTTAGCATCGCACGGGTCATAATTTAATCACCTGTACAGGTAATGATTCCAACATCAGGCAATGCTAAGGCAATCCTGAAAACAGGCACTGTTGATGGGCCTTGAGGACTGGATTTGGGGAACCCTGTCTTACATGATATCCTTCTGCCATGGCAGAAAACAATACCAAATTATGAAGTGTTTTTGTAGATTTTGTTGCAGACATTATGTAGATTTTTCCTAGAGTCTTATATTAGAAATCTGCAGCATAAATTGATATGCTGCTATGGAGTCTTGGGGCATGGGTCTGGCCTTCAACCTCTTGCTCCAAGAGAGAACTTGATATAGAGTTATACATAACCTGTGTTTTTTTTTCTACTTCAGTCCTTGGATTTCAAGCATAGTCGTGGATATGGCTTTCGAAGGGAAGACGGTGGAAGGAGTGAAGTTGCAAAAAGGGAGCCCCATTTTGATTTCCCTATGGGCCCAATGTCTATGTGTGTTTCTTCAATTTCAGTAGTTCCTCTTATGTTTCATCATGTCAAGACGTATGTGCAGCAGTTTAATGCAAGTGAGGATACGCACATATGTTACGTATTATATGTCTGTCTCATTTTGCCTACAGGGTCAAACTTTTTTTTTTCTTCCCTGTAACTCAAGTGATTTCTCCTCCTCATACCAAATAAATCAACAGAATTAGATAATCTCCAGTAACCAGCCCTCGGGCCACTCTAGAAGACACTTCATAACAAGCCAAAACTATTTTCTCTCATATAAAAAAAAACCTCACAAGTTATAAAACACATATGTAGGAATTTTTGAAAATATAAGAGTGAAGCTCACAATTCGTATAGGCAGAGTTGACATACATTACACGCCGGGAGCTATCTGCTGTAGATATTCCGTGCACTTACAAATGAATCACTATGAAACATGACAATCCATCATCTTATAGAGAAACGTGTTATCTGGGTGAAAAAAACTGAAAAACAAACTGGTCCTGATTTCAGACCAACACAAACACCATAAGGGGTCAGGGGTTAATACTAGGGTGTACAAAGGGTGTACAAAGTTCCCTTTGTCCTTTGCCATAACATCTACCTCAACGGAATAAAATTGTATTGTAAGATGAATGTGAAATGTAATGTGCCTCAGGTGTGATTTAGGGCAACAGCATGCCACCCTGTCTTGATCCATAATTGCCAACTTTGGAAAACTCCAAGAGACTCCTGGATAGAAATTGGCGAACACACAGATGTTCAGATCCGGCTGGACTTAAAAAAAGAGTCCACTCAAATCCTGCAGTGCCAGACGTGTCCCCCTGCTTAAGCCAGTACATAGCCGGGTCCATCTGAAGTTTCCAGAAGAGTATTGGGAGAATGTCATATGGTCTGATGACACCAAAGTATAACTGTTTGGTAAAAACACAACTCGTCGTGTTTGGATGAGATAGAATGATGAGTTGCATCCAAAGAACACCATACCTACTGTGAAGCATGGGGTTGGCAAAATCATGCTTTGGGGCTGTTTTTCTGCAAAGAGACCAGGACGAGTGATCCGTGTACATGGAAGAATGAATGGGGCCACGTGAGATTTTGAGTGCAAACTTCCTTCCATCAGCAAGAGCATTGAAGATGAAACATGGCTGCATCTTTCAACATGAAAATTATCCCAAGCACACCGCCAGGGCAACGGAGTGGATTCATAAGAAGCATATGAAGGTCCTGGAGTGGCCTAGCCAGTCTCCAGATCTCAACCCCATAGAAAACCTTTGTAAGGAGTTGAAAGTCCATGTTCCCCAGCGACAAGACCAAAACATCACTGCTGTAGAGGAAATCTGCATGGACAAATGGGCCAACATATCACCAACAGTGTGTGCCAACCTTGTGAAGAGTTACAGAAAACGTCTGACTTCTGTCATTGCCAACAAAGGATATATAACAAAATATTGAGATGAACTTTTGTTATTGACCAAATACTTATTTTCCACCATAATTGGCAAATAAAATCTTGCAAAATCAGACAAGGTGATTTTCTGGATTTGTTTTCTCATTTTGTCTCATTTGTGACATTTGATGTCAATTACAGGCCTATCTCATCCTTTTACGTGGGAGAATTTGCACTATTGGTGGCTGACTAAATACTTTTTTTCGCCACTGTATCTGAATGCTTTTTTTTCTGCTACCTGAGCGAAAAAATCTTCACATGAAGATTTTCACAAACTTTGCCGACTTTCATGGCGGTGGCAGGTTCTATTCAGATTATAGATTCTGACACTCCACCTGAGAAATTCTCTGTCTGGGATCAATGCAGGCAGACTCAAGCGTGGATCTGCTGTGTGCTGATTCATAGGCAGGCTGCCAAGAGTTAATGTCTGATAGTCTGCTTGTGAGTCTCCTTTGATCAAATGTTGTGGGGAAGCCAATCACATCTGCTCCCCTCCTTTTTTGCTGGCTAAATTCTTCTGCCTATGCCAGATATAGTTTATCTTAGTTGGTCTGGTGAGTTGTGGTATCCCAGACTATCTGGAGGAAGTAGTGCTAACTGCTTTCTGCAGTTGTGGAGTTTACCCCTGATGTCTTTTGTAGCTACCTGCCTGCTCTTGCCTTCCTCCTGAATCTCATCGTGTGTGTGTGTGTGTGTGTGCGCAGTGTGTCAGAGTTTTGGTTTTCCCTAGTCTGTCTTTATCTGTGGTTCACATCACACTCCTGCCCTGTCCTTCCCTGGTGAGTAGGGGAGTATCAGATTAGGTCTGGTTAGGAGCAGGATCATAAAATGGACTCAGGCATCTCCACCATTAGGAGTATCCCTGAGGTTACTGATAGCATATGGCCCCCTAGCATGAGAGACATCATAGGGCGCCCATCCCTCATTATCAGTCACATTGTGACAAGAACTTAGGGGTACTTTGCACGTTGCGACATCGCTACTGCGATATCGTCGGGGTCAAATCAAAAGTGACGCACATCCGGCGCCGGTAACGACGTTGCAACCTGTAAAGCCTAGATGCGCCGATAAACAATCGCAAAAGCGTCGTAAATCGGTGATCTGTGTAGCGTCGGACATTTTCATAATGTCTCACAAATAGGAGATACGATGTTGTTCCTCGTTCCTGCGGCAGCACACATCGCTGTGTGTGAAGCCGCAGGAGCGAGGAACATCTCCTTACCTGCCTCCACCGCCAATGCGGAAGGAAGGAGGTGGGCGGGATGTTTACGTCCCGCTCATCTCTGCCCCTCTGCTTCTATTGGCCGCCTGCCGTGTGACGTCGCTGTGACGCCGCAGGACCCGCCCCCTTAAGAAGGAGGCGGATCGCTGGCCAGAGCGACGTCGCAAGGCAGGAAATTGCGTGTGAAGCTGCCGTAGCGATAATGTTCGCTACGGCAGCTATCACAAGATATCGTATGTGTGACGGGGGCGGGGATTATTGCGATCGGCATCGCTAGTATCAGCTAGCGATGACGCAATGCGCAAAGTACCCCTTAGACTTGCAATAAATTCAAATTTGCAATTCAAATTTGTAAAACATCTGAAATATCTTTCTAACTTTAGACGCTGGTATGATTGGACTTCATTGCTTTGAGGGAAATGTGCAATTTTTATTTCCTTGAAATGGACTGAGTTTTATCAAGTACTGAAGTTTACCTCCCTCTGTAAGGACACACCCTACAAGCATGCAAACCAGGCGAAAAGTCAAAATGATGAAAGATGAATGCAAAAATGTATGTCAATTTTCATCCATGTGCAGGACAATAGTCATATCAGTCTGTCAATGACATGACACAACCATCAGATAAGAGTATTAGCGAGACGACATGAGGGTGCTGGTTACACCGTTATTATTTTGGCATGGCAGTGGCACAGTAAGTCAAGCAGAAAGGCATTTGAAATGTCATAACACGAGAAGGGGTTGAAAGAAAAGATGATTTATCATCTGCTGAAGAAGTAACGAAAGCATGTTAATGACTAGAATACCCTATGATTCACAATAATGTTTTCACATGCTCGAAGGGGAAAAAATATGTGAATTTCGCAACTCTGATTGAACTTGTTGTAACTATTGATATGGAAATGAATCTTCGTTTTGGAACTGGAAGTATCTGTGTAGGATCAGTGAATGAAACACATGCTTATCTGCTCGAACATGCTGAAACAGGCTTGTAATATCCTGTCCTGTATACCGAACAACTCATATCCTAATGCTATAGTTATCATCATGGAGAAGCCCAAACAGCTGCACGTTCTGTTCTTGTACATCAGCCTTCATGTCAATTTTAGAGAGATAAGAGCGTGAATACTATAAGTTAACCACTAAGACCACTATAATTCAGGAAGATAGCAATGGCCAAGAATTTGTAGGGAAGTCCAGCAATTTCTATAAGCAAACTATTGAATTCTATCAAGGAGAATTGGTCATCATGGTCACTTTTCCTATGTTCAGTCATCATACCCTGTTGATGTAATTGGAAATTGGACATATTGGATTTCTGCCCCTTGAAGATATTTCTAGAAATATTTTGCTCACTCTTCTAACAGAAATAGACACAAATGCCCTACAGATTTTATTGATATCATGAATATAACTATTGGCCATAGAAATGCTTAGGCTGGAGTCAAACTTGCATGTGACTCGTGCGAGTATCGGATCGCACTGCCCGGACCGGCCACGGCTCTTCTGCCAGGAGCGGCTCCGCTGTATGTATTTCTGTGGTGCTGACCCGCTCCTGTCAGGAGAGCCATGGCCGGTCCGGGTAGTGAAATCCAATACTCGCACGAGTCACAAGCAAGTGTGACTCCAGCCTGAGCATTAGTGATGCTTGGTCCTCAAACCAAGCAGGTCGGACGTTGTCAGTCGAATCTCTGTTGTGGAGATTAGTGACATGTTCGGGGCCAGAGTCTCACTTTACCTTGTGAGACTCTGTGAGACTCTGCTGATTCAATGTATTCCCTTTCCTTTGGGGAAGAGAGGGTTAATGTCAGTTTACTTTCCAGCAGCTTCTGACTCCTGGTCAAATGTTTCCAGTTTGAAACACTCCCATGATCTGTATATACCCTCTGCTTCCAGCATAGGGTGCTAGTTATTCCCATTCACTTGGAAGCTTGGCCAGGAGGTATAAGGAGGTGGAGAAGTCCTCTTTGCTACTTGCTGTGTTGGCTGCAGCATTGGTGTTGATGACTGCAGTAGTCCGTGGTGTTCTTATTGTACGGTGTGGAAGTTTTACAGTTGTCCGTTTACTTCCCCCATTTTATGTTGTTTCCGCCTATGCATGTTTAGGTGCTCCTTTGTATGTGATTGCTTTGTGTTTGAGTTTTGTTTTTTCCCCTGTTCGTGTGTAGTTGAAGGGTTTGTGTCTATGGTCCCGGCTCACTCCTTAGGGGGAAGGGAGTTTACATCAGGACAGGAGTTAGGGATATGCCAGTGACTCAGACCTTGCTGCCATCAAGCATATCTCTGAGCAGAGGGACAGCGCAGGGTCTGCAGTCTGAGGGTCAGCTTAGGTGTCCTGGTTCTGTCATACGGTGCACGTGTCAGATGCTCGGATTACCCAGAGCCTTCCGGAAAAATGCTCAAGTTTCTCATTGACCTCCAATATACTTAGTAAGTGAGTCAAGGCCGTACAAGGGTCGAGACTTCTTGTCACAAGTGTGTCTCGTTTGGCTGAAACCTTTTCAGTATCTGGGATTAGATCAGCAATTAGCAGATGTTGGGTTCTCTTTAACATGAATAGAGTAGATTTGACTTCAATTGGTGTTGAAGGGGTTAAGAGTTCTTAAAGGAGCTATTGACATGAATATTTCACCAGATCTAGGAAACAGCCAATGCAATCTACACAGGAAAAAAAAAAATCAATTCATGGATATCCATAAATTAAGTTATGTGTAATAATGAGAAATGACAAAGGGAAAACGTATTGAACATGATTACTGAAATGTATTTAATACTTTGCATACAAGCCTTTGTTGGTGATGACAGCTCCAAGGTGCCTCCTATATGGAGAAATTAATCGCATGCATTGCTCAGGTGTGATTTTGGGCCATTCTTCCCCACATACACTCTTAAAATCCTGGAGGTTCCGTAGGCTCTTTCCATGAACTCTGAGCTTTAGTTCCTTCTATACATTTTCTTTTGGTTTCAGGTCAGGTGATTGGCTGGAACATTCTAGTATCTTTATTTTCTTTCTATGAAACCAATTCAGAGTCTCTTTGACTAAGTGTTTGGGATCATTGTCTTGCTGAAATGTCAACCCCCATTTCATGTTCACCATCCTAGTAGATGGCAACAGATTTTTATCAAGAATGTCTTAATACATTTGTCCATTCATCTTTTCATCAACTTCATGAAGTCTGACAGTGCTATATGCTGAAAACCAGCCCCACACCATGATGTTCCCACCTCCAAACTTCACTGTTGTTAATGTTTTTGGGGTAATATGCAGTGCTGCCTTTTGGCCTCTTTACATGGTGTGTATTTTGGCATTCAAAGAGTTCAATTTTGGTCTCATCTGACCAGACTATATTCTCCCAGTATTTCACATGCTTGTCTAAATGTTAAGCAAACTTTAAATGCACTTGAACATGCTTTTTGGAGTCTTGCGTGGTGAGCGCTCATACAGGCCCTGGAGGGTGAGTGAGTTGCATTACTTATTATTTTCTTTGAAACAATTGTAACTCTCGAGTCCAGGTCTTTCTGTAGCTCTCCACAGGTGATTTCTGGAACCTACACAACTGTTTTGATAACTTTTTTCACTCCTCTGTCTGAATTCTTGAGGGAGCAGATGTCCATGGTCGGTTTATAGTGAAATGATGAAATTATGTTCTTTCAACTTCTGTATTATGGCCCCAACAGTGCTCACTGGAACCGTCAGTAGTTTAGAAATTCTTCTGTAACCAATGCCATCAGTATGTTTTGCAACAGGATTGTGAAAGTCTTGAGACAGCTCACTGATTTTAGCCTTCATGAGATGTTTCTTGTGTGGTGCCTTGTTAATGAGACACCTTTTTATGGGCCATCAGTTGAACCAATTAATATTATTTTTCACTAAATGGCAGGATTACTTTCTAATTGCAGATAGATTTCATCTGGTGTCATGACTTTCCATCGCTTTTAGCACCTCTCTCTCTTCCTTCATGTTTTCAATACTTTTTTCCTTAGTCATTTCACATTATTACACATAACTTAATTTATGTACATCTATGGTTTGATATCTTTGCCTGTGTGGATTGGATGGATTGCTAATGACATTTGTTGAGAAAATAATATCAATAGCACCTTCACAAATATATTTACTTAGTGTCATGATCCAGGCTGGCTTTTACCTGCTGCTGGTTACACCCAGCTCTGGCCTGGTCATGTCAGGGGTTAACTTCCCTTGCCTTGTTCTGGATCCCAGGGCGCTATATATTGCCTCTCTACCTATGGCTCAGTGCCAGTGATATTTCTGCCTTGCAGCCTGTATACTGGCTCTCGTGAGGGTTCCCGATCTGTTCTGCCTCCCTGCTACTGTGTCCTGACTTTGACCCTCCCCATTTGTCTGCCTGTCCCGGTCCCTGATTTCCCTCTCATGTCTGTTGTTTGTGTTTCCCTCTGCATACCTGATCTCCCGGCTTCTGACTCAGATCTGTTTTCTGACTTTGAATTTGATCCTCCCTTTGCAGTGACTTGACTTTTATGGCTAGACCCTGACTGTTTGACTACTCTATTGCCCCCTGGTGGTTCGCCTGTTAACTGCCTGCTGAAGTTACTCTCCTGTACTTCAGCTGCCTTTCCGTTACAGTATTTATTTGTCTCTCCTTCACTACTCTGCTTCCACCTAGTGGGGATTACGTTGTACTACGTCTTACTAGCCTTTGTAGCGCGTGACACTTAGAAATTGGTATATAATTTTTTTTCAATCTGCACCAATTTCTGCCTACATACTACATGTAAATGTAGCTAAATTGCCAAAGAACTAAGCTATGAAGGATAAAGCAGAACCTAAAATTCATGGGTCCTAGTGCAAATTCTGTAATAGGGCCACCCACCTACCATGTGCCAGTTATAATTCATATTTTTTGTTATATGGCAGATAAGGTATTGTGCCACCTCAGGTTCCAGCTTCACCTGCTACCCCAGTGTTAGGCACCCCATGTTCTATGTGGTTTTTGGAGAGTTTTGGCCTCAGGCTGTACTGCTAGGGCTATGTTCTGTTTTCATTCTGATTCTAGTTTCTATTGTTCTAAGTAAACACAAAGTAAACCTGAACATAAGTTGTCTTAATAAAGGAATAAAATCCTCTCTGTTCAATAACAAGACCCAGAGAAATAACAGAAAAACAAGTTTATCCGACTGTTCCAGATTCCAGTGATAGTTACACCATGTGAGAGAATAACAGAAAGTGTTCAGCCTAGTCACATATTTATTGCAAAGTGCAGGTTATCCCCTTGCACTATTTTTACATGGTCTTGTGAAACAAAAAAATATACTGAAGAAAGCAGCTAAGAATATTATAAAGATGAATATTAGTATTCATTAGTAATGTACGTGGCACAACTTTCTACACATTTATACAATCATAGCAGCCTGTTTAGGGTTCATAGAAAGGAGAACCTTGCTCAAGGGGCACAGTGATAGTAATAAAAGCTTGTAGTAGCATCATTTGTTAGACTAGTTCACTACCGGGTACAATAGGGGGATTCTAATACCACATGTCTGCATAAGTCCATTATCCAAAATTCTGGTTATTATTGGTGCTACTTTGTACTAGTGAATAGTTATGAAAAAACAAGGATCCAGCATCATGGAGAATGGATGAATAAAACTTGCTTTTATTGGAATTCGTTAAAAACAGATATTCAATCCAGTGGGCACAGAGGCACAAGTACTGTAGCGGGTTATCAAACGCGTTTTGACCAGAGAGTCTTATTCATGACATGCCATGAATAAGACACTCTGGTCGAAACACGTTGGAAAACCCGCTACAGTACTTGTGCCTCTGTGCCCACTGGATTGAATATCTGTTTTTAACGAATTCCAATAAAAACAAGTTTTATTCATCCATTCTCCATGATGCTGGATCCTTGTTTTTTCTAATGTTGCCTTCCGCCCGGGCCAGGGCGTTCCTTGCATCGGAGTGGAGTCCAGGAGTGAAGAGGGGTGAGCTGACAACGTCTCTTTGTTTATTCAGTGAATAGTTATGGGCATACCCAGACTGTAAAAGTCTGGATCCACGCGGTTTCCAACGTATCCGTGTGCCGGGCCCAGGCACGGAATTCCGGATAATGATCTGAATTCGGCACTTGTATAATACAAAAAAAATAAAGAAAAAAATAATAACGCAAGCGGTGCTATACTTACTGATCCTCCACACGGCTGTAACTACTCCTTCTTCCAGGTCCGCTCATAAGGATCATGCATATTCACTACTGTCCCCCGCACATCGGCGTCTGTGATTGGTTGCAGTCACACGCACCCCACGCTGAGTGACAGCGTGTCTGATGTTTGCAATCACAAACGCCGGTAGGCGAGTCTATATTGTACAGTAAAACAAATTAAAGAATAAATTGGCTTGGTGACCCCCCAGATTATGATACCCAGCAAAGATAAATCCATGGCTACAGGCTGCAGCCCCCAGCCGTGCACTTATCTTGGCTGTGTATTAAAATGAAAGGAACCACATGTGGCTTTTTAAAAAAAAAAAATAAATAATTTTAAAAACCACGGAGTACGGTCCCCCCACAATTTTGAGCCCAACAGCTGGGGGCTGGTATTCTCAGGCTGGGGAGACCCGTACTTATTGGACCTCCCAGCCTAAAAATAGCAGCCTGCAGCCGCCCAGGATTGTCACATCTAGTAGATGCGACAATCCCAGCACTTTACCCGGCTCTACTACATCACTACACTAAGTCTTCTGATTTACATATCTGGGCTCTATTACATGAGTTCTCAATTTCCTAACCTACTCATCTCTGCTACTTCACTGGGCCCTGCTACATCAATACACTGAGTCTTCTGATCTACATTGCTGGGCTCTGTTACATCATTTCTTGAGTCTACTGACCTCCTCAACTCTACTACAATACTGGGCTCTGGAACATCACTATACTGAGTCTTGTAATGTACATTGCTGGCCTCTGTTACATAATTTGTTAAATCTTCTGACCTACTCATCTTTGCCACAACACTGGGCTCTCCTACATCATTACCCATTGCTGGACTCTGCTGTCTTACCGCTATGAGCCTCCTGGGCTATCCAGCATTGCTTCATTAACAAGTACTATTATCTCGACACATCAGTCTCCCTTCATTGAAGCTCCTATTAAGAGAGGAAGAGGACAGGAACTCCACCTATTGGATGTAGCAATCCTAAAAGTCCAAATTGACCATTTCATGCCCCTCGCCACATGACTTACAATAAAAAGCCTATAAGTCTCCTTTCATCGGCTTGAACCCCATAAGGAAATTAGTATTAATAGAAGATCCTCATTTCTTGGCCACAGTGAGGAGCATTTACCTAGAGCACCTCTCCCTCAGGAGAAAAAGAGAAACATCACCGGATTCAGGAGAACAGCGGCACTCACACCAGGCAAAAAAAATACATAATAATTGCAGATGAAAGGTTCGTGTCACTGGTGTGACAGACAGTCATGTGGTTTCTGGCCATAGAAGGTCACAGCATTTTGCTGCACAAACATCCACTGTTCCTGTTGTCAGTATTCAATGGTATAGGTAGCTTTTCTGCTGGATTAATCTCTCTCCCTTTTGGACCTATAAGTAGCTCAATTTCCACCCAGCTGTTGATTGTCAGTATTCGCTTGGTGTTTAAATACCCCTTCCTTGGACTGGTGCTGGTGATATTTTGAGTTCCTTCAAGCTAACATTGCAAGCAGGTGGCTTGTACTCCTCTGTGGTGTTGTTGCTGAACTTCTTCTTGAGTCATCTGTGGATGTTCATGCATTCCACCCTGTGTGTCCTCCTTGTGTCTTCCTTTAGCATCTTCCCCTCCACTCTTTGACTTGAATGGACATTGTGTAATACTTCACTCCACCAGTGGTGGTGCTGGAGGGAAATTAAAAAAATGCACCCCCAGATTTATCCAGGGAATCCTGCTATTTGGTGGGGGGGGTCCAAGCTGGGGGATAGTTTCTGATATTCTTACTGAGAAAAAAATCATACTAGTAGGGATGGTTAGTGGAGATCCCATTGTAATAGGTTTGCAGCCTTCAGGTAATAGCCACATGGTGAGTTTCGCCAAGGCACCCATTGCGTGTTCAATGTTTGCTTGGTGGTATGGCAAAATCGCAACACTATAGAAGTAAATTGGGTCACATTGAGACACCTGCACTACCATAAGTAGCAAAAACGCACAGTCGGCTGGATTTTTTGTGACCTGGTTGTGGCAGTATCATTGGTGATCCCATTCACTTCAATAGCGCCTCAAACTGTTCCCGTGGCGGCTGTAGCCCAAGCCTTAAGATCTGAGTGGGCTATATTTGATAAAGTAATATATTCTACATGGACTACAAAAATTATTAAACTACTGTAGTAATTTATTGGTATGAAGGTGTGAATGTGCGCTTGGTTAATAGAAATAATTTGTCACATATCGTCATTACCGGTATTAGTGTAACTTCTATGGTACCACATTACAGCCACTCACACTATGAATCATCAGCTCACGGTGAAGAATTTCTTCGTAGCCATTTATATTCTTCCTTTGTCGCAAACAATCATTTCCCATGACAAAGTTTCACATGTGACAAACAACTAGAATTTTCTGGTCTAAACAATTACTGTACTTTTTTGGCCTCAAACAGAAAAAAAATATTACGTGTATCTTCTTTTCACATGAATAGTGTTGCCATATTTTTAAATTCAGCGTTATTTTTTTTCCTGTTCTTACTATTTTTAATTGATTAAAATATTATTTTTATGTTTTTTTTAATGTATTAATATTAACATGAAACACGGAGCACACTTTCACTCCATTCAAAGGAAAGAGAGATATACCGTAAATGTTTTTTTTACTTGTTTGTTTGACTTACAAATGCATCTCAATAAATTAGAATATCATCAAAAAGTTAATGTATTTTAGTAATTCAATAGAAAAAGGGAAACACATACCGTATATATTATAGAGTCATTACACACAGAGGGATCTATTTCTATATCTTATATAGAGTCATTACACACAGAGGGATCTATTCCTAAATATAATATAGAGTCAATACACACAGAGGGATCTATTCCTATATATTATATAGAGTCATTACACACAGAGTGATCTATTCCTATATATTATATAGAGTTATTACACACAGAGAGATCTATTTCTATATATTATATAGAGTCATTACACACAGAGTGATCTATTCCTATATATTATATAGAGTCATTACCCACAGAGTGATCTATTTCTATATATTATATAGTCATTACCCACAGAGGGATCTATTCCTATATATTATATAGAGTCATTACACACAGAGGGATCTATTCCTATATATTATATTGAGTCATTACACACAGAGGGATCTATTCCTATATATTACATAGAGTCATTACACACAGAGGGATCTATTCCTATATATTATATAGAGTCATTACACACAGAGGGATCTATTCCTATATATTATATTGAGTCATTACACACGGAGGGATCTATTCCTATATATTACATAGAGTCATTACCCACAGAGGGATCTATTTCTATATATTATATAGTCATTACCCACAGAGGGATCTATTCCTATATCTTATATAGAGTAATTACACAGAGTGATCTATTTCTATACATATTATATAGAGTCATTACACACAGAGGGATCTATTCCTATACATTATATAGAGTCATTACACACAGAGGGATCTATTCCTATATATTATATAGAGTCATTACACACAGAGGGATATATTCTTATATATTACATTGAGTCATTACCCACAGAGTGATCTATTTCTATATATTATATAGTCATTACCCACAGAGGGATCTATTCCTATATCTTATATAGAGTAATTACACACAGAGTGATCTATTTCTATACATATTATATAGAGTCATTACACACAGCGGGATTTATTCATATATTATATAGAGTCATTACACACAGAGGGATCTATTCCTATATATAATATAGAGTCATTACACACAGATGGATCTCTTTCAAGTGTTTATTTATGTTAATGTTGATGATTATGGCTTACAGTCAATGAAAACCCAAAAGTCATTATTAGTGATGAGAGTGTAATCGTTACTATTCGCTATTCGCAGAATAGTACAGTACTCTGGGTATTCGTTATATTGCGAGTAATGGTGTATTTGCCTCGCTATATTCGGATGTCCCGCCCAGCCATTTTGGCGGCTGATTTGCAGCCACTAAACATGTTGGGCTTCTTAACCAATCGCAGTAATGCCGCAGCCATCTTGGCTGCGGCATTACTGTGATTGGCTGGTCACCACCATTTTTGTACACAACACATTGCCAGCGTCTCTCTCCAAATGCTTCATACTTACCGATCACAGAGCGGCACAGCTGTCACACTGCTCCGCTGACTCTCATTCTTCTTCCCTACCACTCATTAGCTTCATCATATATTCACTAATTCTCCCTGTGATTGGTTGCAGTTAGAACTTCCCCCCAAGCTGAGTGATAGCTCTCTGATTGCAACCAATCACAGCCGCCGGTGGGCGGGTCTATATCATACAGTAAAATAAATAATGAAAAAAAACGGCATGCGGTCCCTCCAATTTTGATACCCAGCCAAGATAAAGCTTCACAGCTGAGGATTGGTATTCTCAGGCTTGGGAGACCCACATTTTTGAGAGCCTCCAAGCCTAAAAATATCAGCCAGAAACCGCCCGGAATTGCCGCATCCATTAGAAGTGATAGTCCTGGAGCTTTACCTCCCTCATCCCAAATGCCCTGGTGTGGTGTCGATCGGGTAATAAGAAATTAATGGCAGCCCATAGCAGCCACTATGTCTAGGGTAAATTATGGCAGGCGTCTATGAGATACCTCCATGATTAATCTGTAAATGAAATAAACACAAACCACCAAAAGAATCCTTTATTTTGAAAAAAATACAAAAAACTCCCCTCTTTCCCCACTTTATTAACCCCCATACAACCCTCCAGGTCCGATGTAATCCACACGAGGTACCACGGCGGTCCTGGCTCTGCTACATCCAAGTCTGGAGAGAGTCCGAAAACACATCTCATCTCTTCAGCCTCCAGGACATACTGACAGCAGTGACATCATTCAGTTCATCAGCGGCCATACCCGGGTTCCCACGGTATAACCTCTGGTGACCTGAAGCACTCTGGCCTAAAGTGCACGACCGTGTCCCACACCCTGCCAGCACTTTAACAGTGACAGTGCCGGCATGGAGGTACGAGCTGCCCCGCACTCCCCGGATGGCATTGTCAGTGTTAAAGTGAGGGGCCAGTCCCACTCCTTGCCAGCACTTCAACACTGACAATGCCATCCGGGGAGAGCAGTGATCACAGCCCGCCATCTGCTGTGATCACCGCTCACCGCAGCATGTACTGACCTCGATAGCTTCTCCTGGCAGAGCTGTATGCACTGCCAGGAGGAGCTGCACTGTTCTCCTTCGCCATGAAGACTTTGTGTACGTGTATGACTTCGGGTGGGGTGTGTGACACTTTCTGTTTTTTTCAGTCTTGTGCCTATTACCTCACTCTGGTCCTCGTCGCAGAGAAACTAGTAACCCACAACCAACAACAGAGTTCAATTGGCACCAAACTTGTTCAGCTTATTCTTCTCACTGTTATGATAGACATGGCCTCACTCCTCAATGTTTTGGTTCTACTTTTTCTGGGGTAATCTTTCTCAACCTGTCTCCCACTAGCTTGGAAAAAATCCTCAAGCTGCTGGGTCTGTGTCTCTGTTCCTCCCTTTCCTTACACTTTTATTCACTTTTGGGCCCCAGCGGCTGTCCAGTCGTCTTACTTCCCTGAGCCCGCAGGGATGAGCCGTAGGCTCCGGACCTCACAAGGTTACCTGAGGGTTCCCTGACTGGCTATGTCTTCTCTTACTGAAATCCTACACAGAACTGCCACCCCTAGAGGCACACATGAACAGTCAACCCACTTGCCATCTGTCACTTCTCCTCTACCTCGACTTAATCCTCTCCAATCTGATATCTAATCTATCGCTGCTCCAGGTCACCCGCTAGGTGGCGACTGCAGGCAAATGGTTCTGCTGCATCAAAACCCTTCACTCCGCTAGCAACATTTACATGTTAACACACATTTATAAGAATCAACACCATACAATACATTTAATATACAGTATAAAGCTGAGTGTATTTATGTATGTGTGTATGAGTGTTTGCTAAAGCAATCTGCACCGTCGCATTTACAGTCAAGAAACTTTGCACAGCCGCCTCATTTGACTCAGGGAATGTCATAGACTATGTTTTGAGGGAAAAATGTAACCCCGTGCTTTACAGTTATTCACCAAAAAACCTGCTTACATTAAAGTCAATGGAGCTGGGAGCTACAGGTCATTAATAGGAGCTATGATTGGTTACTATTGGAACAAAGGACATTCTTAGTATGACAGCTTATGTATGAGGTAATATGATATCCGTGGAAAAAGAGAGAGAGACAGACAGACTGAGACAGACAGAGAAAGACAGAGACGCAGGCAGAGAGAGAAACAGAGAGATAGAGAGACAAAGATAGACAGAGAAACAGAGAAAGAGAGACAGAGACAGAGAGTGATGTATAGAGAGAGAAACAGAGACAGACAGAGTTAGAGAGAGAGAGAGAGAGAAAGAAACAGAGACAGAAAAATAGAGAGAAAGAGAGGCAAACAGGGAGAGAGACAGAGAGAGAGGCAGACAGAGAGAGACAGAAAGAGACAGACAGATAGAGAGATAAAGAGGGAAGCAGTGACAGACAGAGAAACAGAGACAGACAGAGAGAGAGAGAGAGAGGCAGATAGGGAGAGAGACAGAGAGAGGAATAGAGAGACGGATAGAGAGAGGCAGACAGTGACAGACAAAGAGACAGACAGAGAAAGATGGATAGAGACAGAGACAGACAAAGAGACAGACAGAGAGAAACAGAGAGACAGAGAGAAAGACAGAGAAAGACAGGCAGACAAGGAGATAGACAGACAGACAGAGGAAGAGACAGACAGAGAGACAGACAGAGAGAGACAGATAGAGAGAAAGCCAGACAGAGAGAGTGGGAGAGAGGTAGAGTGGGAGAGAGACAGAGAGACAGTTACTATCCCGGGTAACGCCGGGTACTACAGCTAGTTTAGTATAAAACATCTTTTTCAGTACAGGTAGACAACATATAGCGGAAAATAGCATAGGAACTCAACCACTTCTACAATTCAACCCATAATGGAGGCAAGTAATTTCCCAAGCTACCATCAAGACATGCTTGGGAAGGCAGAGGACTATATCTTTGGCCTAGGTGAAGGAAAGCCAAGCTTGGACTCTGATCCCATAAATCTAGATATTTAGAAATAATATATTTTCAAGTAGAACAATCTTTTATTATTATTTCTACCCCATTACCCATCCCCACCCTCTCCAAACTCTTTTTGAAATGGCACGAGACAGTGTATTAATGGTTGAGGGTTTCATAATGTCAACATCTATCATGCATAATATGGTCCTCATGGGAAAGTTCCCATCATCTTTTCAGCTCTCTAGGGTTTAACAATGCACAAAGCTCATAGGAATCCAATGAGGAAGTCACATTACATATTAAACAGGATTCCTAAGTAAACATCAAAACCCATTTAGTGTAAGTCTGGCCTCTTCACAAAACCTAAAATTTACTAAGAACCTAACCTAAACACCAGCCCAAGAAAATGTAGATTACAGGCTATTTAGTGGAAACACATGTGCGTTAATGTAACTGTAGCTGACTTGTCCCCTGTCTGTGTTTACACATAATCTGTAATAGGTACTTTTCAACGGAAAGTCGTTCTTAAGAAAATCATTGTAATAATAAAGCATTAAGTAATAGCATGTAATTACATAATCACACAACCCCGGAACACATAAATAAATGACGGGTGATACAACTCAGTGGAATGAGCAATCAAAAATCTAACGCCCCACACATGACCCAAAAAGTAGAAAGTTTCTGAACTTTTCATGATCATTTATTGGCAGTCACCTAAGAGGCCTAAGAATCATCCATGAATAATAATAAAAATAATAGTACAGTACAGTGACCAAAAGTTTGGACACACCTTCTCATTCAAAGACTTTACTTTATTTTCATGACTCTAAAACTTGTAGCTTCACATTGAAGGCATCAAAACTATGAATGAAAACATGTGGAATGAAATACTTAAAAAAGTGTGAAACAACTGAAAATGTCTTATATTCTAGGTTTTTCAAAGTAGCCACCTTTTGCTTTGATTACTGCTTTGCACACTCTTGGCATTCTCTTGATGAGGTTCAAGAAGTAGTCACCGGAAATGGTTTTCCAACAGTCTTGAAGGAGTTCCCAGAGATGCTTAGCACTTGTTGGCCCTTTTGCCTTCACTCTGCGGTCCAGCTCACCCCAAACCATCTCGATTTGGGTTCAGGTCTGGTGACTGTGGAGGCCAGGTCATCTGGTGTAGCACCCCATCACTCTCCTTCTTGGTCAAATAGCCCTTACACAGCCTGGAGGTGTGTTTGGGGTCATTGTTCTGTTGAAAAATAAATGATGGTCCAACTAAACGCAAACCGGATGGAATAGCACGCCGCTGCAAGATGCTGTGGTAGCCATGCTGGTTCTGTATGCCTTCCATTTTGAATAAATCCCCAACAGTGTCACCAGCAAAGCACTCCCACACCATCACACCTCCTCCTCCATGCTTCACGGTGGGAACCTGGCATGTAGAGTCCATCCGTTCACCTTTTCTACAAAGACACGGTGGTTGGATCCAAAGATCTCAAATTTGGACTCATCAGACCAAAGCACAGATTCCCACTGGTCTAATGTCCATTCCTTGTGTTCTTTACCCAAACAAGTCTCTTCTGCTTGTTGCCTGTCCTTAGCAGTGGTTTCCTATTTTACCATGAAGGCCTGCTGCACAAAGTCTCCTCTTAATAGTTGTTCTAGAGATGAGAAGGTGTGTCCAAACTTTTGGTCTGTACTATATATATATATATATATATATAAAACAGCTTGACTTGTTTTTTGCCACCTGTATGTTGAAGACGCTTGCGGCATAAGCACCTTAAAACGTTGCACAATAGTTGGGTGTCACAATCGGGCAGGAGAATGCCTGGTGCACAGCGCAATACAGGAGTTACAACGGAGATGGAAAGGGTAGGTTGCCCCTAATGGTCATTATCTGAAAAAATTTGAATACTATATAAGATCAACTGCAAAAAATGATTTTAAACTCAGAAATGTTGGCGCCTAATGAAAAGTCTGTACAGTAAATGCCTCAATACTTGGTCGGGGCTCTTTTTGCATGAATTACTGCATCAATGCGGCGTGGCATGAAGGTGATCAGCCTGTGGCACTGCTGAGGTGTTATGGAAGCCCGGGTTGCTTTGATAGCAGCCTTCAGCTCGTCTGCATTGTTGGCTCAGGTGTCTCTCATAGATTCTCTATGGGGTTTAGGTCAGGTGAGTTTGCTGGACAATCAAGCACAGTGAAACTGTGGTTATTAAACCAGGTATTGGTACTTTTGGCAGTGTGGACAGGTGCCAAGTCCTGCTGAAAAATTAAATTTCCATCTCAAAGAAGCTTGTGAGCAGAGGGAAGCATGAAGAGATCTACAATTTCCTGGTAGACGGCTACGTTGACTTTGGTCTTGATAAAACACAGTGGAGCTACACCAGCAGATGACATGGCTCCCCAAACCATCACTGATTGTGGAAGCTTCACACTAGACCTCAGCAGCTTGGATTGTGGCCTCTCCACTCTTCCTCCAGACTCTGGGACCGCGATTTCCAAATGAAATAGAAAATTTACTTTCATCTGAAAACAACACCTTGGATCACTGAGAACAGTCCAGTTCTTTTTCTCCTTGGCCCAGGTAAGACGCTTCTGGCATTGGTGTTGTCTATTAGTCATCAGTGACTTGACACAAGGAATGCGACACTTGTAGCCCATGTTCTGGATATGTCTCTGTGTGGTGGCTCTTAAAGCACTGACTCCAGCAGCGTCCACTCCTTGTGAATCTCCCCCAAACTTTTGAATAGCCTTTTCTTCCCAATCCTATCAAGGCTGTGGTTATCCCGGTTGCTTGTGCACCTTTTTTCACCACACTTTTTCCTTCCACTCAACTTTCCATTAATATGCTTGGATACAGCACTCTGTGAACAGCCAGCTTCTTTAGCAATGACCTTTTCTGGCTTACCCTCCTTATGGAGTGTGTCAATGACTGTAATCTGCATTCAAAATGGAGTAGAGAAGTGGTTAACGCCGCACATCAGCCAAATGAAATTGTAGAGATGTTGATGAATAATATCTTTTTTTTATTTCATCGGTCTACGCGTTTCGAGGTCGAAACCTCTTCCTCAGGACCAGGACATCAACAAAAAAAAAATGACTGCAATCTGGACATCTGCCAAGTCAGCAGTCTTCCCCATGATCGTGTAGCCTACTGAACCAGACTAAGGGACCATTTTAAACACTTAAGAAGAATTTGCAGGTATTTTGTGGTAACTATTCTAATTTTCTAATATAGACTTTTGGGTTTTCATTGGCTGTAAATAGATCTGAAATACATCCCTCTGTGTGTAATGACTATATAATATATGTGTTTCCCTTTTTGTATTGAATTACTGAAATAAATGAACTTTTTGATGATATTGCAATTTATTAAGATGCACTTGTATGTTGTAACATTGCCTTTTCTGCATAACTTTGATATATGAAAATATCTTGCGTCTTAGCAGTTGCAGTAATATAATAGGGCGCCATTGATGTCACTTTTAACCATAATACTAATAGGAGTTTGGTTTGCAATAGCGGTGATTTCATCTAATGTATTTCACAAATGTGTTTCTCTATACATATGATTAGTGACCCATGTCAGATATGTTTTACCAGTAATTTCCCAGCATTCTTTTCTTTCAGCTACCAACCACTAGTTCTGTGCAGATATGCAAATGAGAATATTTGCTGTTTTACTAGAATTAGTTTCCTCCTTCTGTGACCACAACCTATTTATCTGCTGTATGGTTAAAGTCTCCTCAGGTGTCTGCTTCTCTGACATTAGCTGTTTAGAGGAAGCACAAGGAGCCCTATGTGAATAGAGAGAAAAGAAGTATCATTACTTATACAAACCACTCAAGAAATTATAGATTAGGAATATTGATGTGTATAACTCTCATAAGCTGCTTAAAGCACCACTCCAGCATTTTTTTTTATGTCCCGCTGGAGTGGCGCTTTAAATATAAGTCCCCTAACCCCCGTCTTATACTCACCTTCCAGAGGCTTCATGTTCTTCCACTGTCTCTCCGGTCAGTCTCCTGTGATCTGTGACCAGCCAGCATCTCCAGTGTTTCATGGAGCGCCGGAAGGCACAACTCCAATACAAGTCTATGAGAGCTTCGTTCTGACTCTCATAGACTTGTACTCAACGCTTGTGACGTAACTTCTGACTTATTGCCATTCAGAAGTCACTCTCACAAGATGGCGCCGTGGGATCGGAGCGGTGCCAAAAAAGTATGAAAATGCCAGATAGTGAATATAAGACAGAAGACGGGGGTGGCTTATATTTAAAGCACCACTCCAGTGCTGAAAAAACAATAAATTGCTGGAGTGGTGCTTTAAGTATTGTAAGCCATTGGGTACCCTAAAGAGTAACTAAACTGTACATTAATAATTTAATCGAGCATGAAAAGTTATTAACCTTTGCAAATCACCTAATTAGGGAATTTGCATTAATTTATTTAAAAAGATTGCACATGTCTTTTATATCTACCCCTGCTATTTCCACGTCATTTTGCCTGCTATTAAATGCATTGATATTAGAATGTGCTCATTTGGAGTACAGATGATTGCAGTGATGGATCAGCTCAGCTCCTGTGTCTCACTAAGCGCCGTTTCACACATACGGCATTTCGCTGGATTGACAGATCAGGCACACTCCAATATAGTGTTAATACTGTACAATGGCATTGTGGCAAGCTCCGGTCACATGCTCTGGTCACATGACAGCATGTGGTCGGAGCTTGCCGCAATGCCATTGTACTGTACACTGTACTGGAGTGGGCCGGATCCATCAATCGGGCGAAATGCCGGATGTGTGAAACCGGCCCTAAAGCTGGGTTCACACACAGCGACAGCGACAACGACGTTGCTGTTACGTCACCATTTTCTGTGACGCAACAGCGACCTAGTAAGTCGCTGTTATGATCGCTGCTTAGCTGTCAAACACAGCAGACGCAGCAGTGATCATAATGACACGCGTCGCTGTGGAAGCCATGCTGCACTTGGCAACTAAGGTAAATACCGGGTAATCATTACCCGATATTTACCTTGGTTACCAGCGCACACGCTTAGCGTTGGCTCACTGCTCTCCTAGCCAGGGTACACATCGGGTTAATTACCCGATGTGTACTCCGGCTCCGGCTATGTGTGCAGAGAGCCAGCGCTAAGCGGTGCTCACTCATGCTGCCAGTGTCGGCTCCCTGCTCACGTAGCTGGAGTACACATCGGGTAATTAACCCGATGTGTACTCCAGCTACGTGTGCAGGGAGCAGGGAGCCGGCACTGGCAGCGTGAAAGCACGGTGCTAGTAACTAATGTAAATATCGGGTAACCAAGGAAAGGGCTTCTTGGTTACCCGATGTTTACCTTGGTTACAACTTACCGCAGTCTGCCAGACGCCGGCTCCTGCTCCCTGCTCGCTTCAGTTCGTCGCTCTCTCGCTGTCACACACAGCGATGTGTGCTTCACAGCGGGAGAACGACGAGCAAAAAATGAAGCAGGACATTCAGCAACGAGCGGCGACCTCACAGCAGGGGCCAGCTCGTTGCTGGATGTCACACACAGCGACAGCGACGGGACGTCGCTGCTACGTCACAGAAAATGGTGACGTAGCAGCGACGTCGTTGTCGCCGTCGCTGTGTGTGACACCACCTTAACTCCGGGGATAAATTACTGCAAGAGATTGCCATGATAGTCAGAGAAGGAGACCAGTGCTGACTCTTTCACTGCCATCATCTGTCCTCCAAATGAGTATGTTTTGATAACAATGCACTTAAGCTATGTTCAGATGAGGCTTTTCTACAGCATTTTTTTTTTTTTGCTTTTTTTTATTCTAATTAAAAGCTGCTTTTTACAGTAGCAACAAAAGCTATGAGATTTCAGAAATCTCATGCACACCCTTGTTTTTTTTATGCCGAGTGTCGATTGTTTCAGTGTTCTTTCCACCTATAGAAAGCAATAAGAAAGTTAAAAAATACTGAACAGAAAGACGGGCAGTGAGCCCCATAGGGGTGAACAGGCCCATGACGATCGGGAGGGTTAGGGTAGGAAAGAGTTAAGTGCTAAGGTTGGAGGTACATAGGGGCTGCCTGATTGGTGGGAGAGTCGGGAAAAGGGATTGGGTGAGGGACAAGATATGGGAGGGTTGGTGTGGTGGGTATAAAGGGGGCTGTGCAGAGGTCACTGCCCCTTTTAACCTACAGACAGCGTGTCCCCCCTGCGCTGCTGCATCCCTGACTGAAGAATGGCGGACTTAGCAGCGGTGCTGGAGCTGGGGCGGGGGGCATCTGAGGCCATCGGCGAGGACGCGCTGCGGGAGCAGCTGGAGGGGTCTGCAGGGCTGGAGCGGCTATCTCTGCTCCTGCGCCCGGACCTGCGCTGCGCGCTCGGCGGGCGCGACCGCCGGAGCGCTACTCCCCTGGCGGGGGGGAGTAATCAGATTTAGGAGCCCCTTCGGGGACCCTTCGGGGCAGCGGAGTGCACCTCACCTTCAGACGTGTCTCCAGCCGCCGGGAGGAATCCTCGCCGGAGATCCCGCGGGCCGGGGGTGGGCGGAGCTTCTGTGAGGCCTACTTCCAGTCCGTGGCCTGCACAGGCACGGACCAGAGGAGCGTCAGCCCCCAGTGAGGTGCGGGCTGGGGGTGGCGCCCGGCACCACGGAGCGGACGGGGAGACTCCCTGCAGTCGGCAGGGGAGAGAGCATGGATGGAGGGGCGGCGCGGATCGGTGCGGTAGTCGGAGGGGGCTGGTGGCAGGGTCATGCAGTCCGCAGGGCCCTTGCGGCGGTCCGTTATTACGGTACCTCCCAGCAGGGATCAGGCTGGGGGGTGTTCCTGGCATCCGGACAGAGAGGCACGGCCTTCCTGCAGTCGGCAGGGAGGGGGACCACCGGGATCTACAGAGCTTACAGCAGTGCAGCAGGAGGGGGCAGCAAAGAAGGACGGCGGCAGGACGCCGCGCCGCGACATGAAAAAGAGGACAAGCAGGAGGGGCACTGAGGAGCAGGGTGCGGTGACCGTGGGGGTTGACGGCCGCCAGGTGCGGGCTGTTCCCTCGCTGGTCCCCCCAGCGGACTCCAGCAGCTCTTCTTATTCGGGCGAGGAAGAAGGACCGGAGGAGGCGGCAGGACGGATGGAACGGCAGCAGGATGTTCGCGGTACGGCTGCTCCGGATTCGGTTCAGAGGCAGCCCGGTGAGAGGACAACCAATATGTTTAATGTTGTGGGTAGTGTTAGCGGGGGCGGGGGTTTCCACCGCGGGGAGTGGTTTGCCGGGGGTTTAGTGCGGTCGGTCAGTCGGGGTTACCCGGGGCGGAGTTTTTGGGGGCAGCTGCCAGGGGTGTTTGCAGGGGTTGTCGGCTGAGCGATCAGGTCGAAGCGGGCCTGGGTCCCTTGGCGGGGGGCGTGGGTGGGTCCCACGGTCGGGGTGGCTGCCGGTGGTACCGGTGCGCGAGGTAGAGGCTTAGGAGGTTGTGCCGGCGGTCGTTGTGGGTCAGGCGGACGGCGCGGCGGCCGTGGCGTTGGTTAGCGAGGACGTGGAAAAGGATGATGAGGTTGTGCGTTTGGATGATAGGGCACGGAGCGAAGTTACGGGTGCTTTGAGAGTCCGTTAGGGGTGCATTTGAAAAAGGAGGTGAGAGAGTGGATAAGGAAAGGGGAATATGGGGAAATTTTTTCCCTGCTTCCTTGGAAGTTTAACTTGGATAAAGTGAAGCCAAGTGACTCTAAAAGAAAAGGAGGATTAAAAAAAAAAAAAAAAAAAAAAAAAAGGGAGGTGTAGGTTGATCCCGAGGACGTTTACTAACTGGCAACGGAAGGCTATGCGACCTGGCATCCGGTGGGAACACAAAGATATTTCTCTGTGGATGCGTTTGATGACGTCTCCGGCGCAGCCCTTTCGAAGGGGTGCCAGGGGCCCGGGTGCGAGTGGCGGGTCTTCGGCTGGAAAAAAGAAAGGGGCATGTTGGAAATTTAGTGAGGGGCCATGTAAGTTTGGGACAGCGTGTCAGTTCAAACACGAGTGTTCCGGTTGTGGAGGTTTACCACTCTTTGGCCAGGTGTTTCAAAGGGGGACAGAAAAGTCGGGGGAAGGTTTTGAAAACAGGGAGGACGCCAGTGAGGGTCGAGGCGATGCGTCCCTATTTAAATAGATATCCGGATGATCGGGCGGCGGAGCTGTTTGCGACGGGTTTTTATGGAAGGTTTCCGGATTCCGTTTGAATTTGGGGGCGCCGGTGTTTCGCCCGGGTAATTCGGGGTCCGCAAAAGAACATCCGGAGGTGGTGATGGAGAAGCTGTAGAAGGAGGTGGAGTGGGGTGGATGGCGGGTCCGGTCCAGGACCCGCCACTCCCCAACTTGAGGTTTTCGCCGCTGGGAGTGGTACCCAAGAAGGAGCCGAACAAGTTTCGGCTCCTTAATCATCTCTCTTACCCGGCTGGGTTGTTGGTGAATGGCGGGATTTCACCCGAGTTGCCGGCGGTCTGTTATGTATCGTTTGACAAGGCTTTGGAGTTAGTGCAGGTAGCGGGCTGGGGGCCCTGATGACCAAGGCGGACGTGGAAGCAGCTTTCCGGTTGCTTCCGGTGCACCCGGAGAGTTTTCACCTTTTGGGGTGCAGGTGGGATGGGGAATACTATGTGGATCGGTGCCTGCCCATGGGTTGTGCTATTTCGTGCGCTTATTTTGAAGCGTTTAGTTCGTTTGTGGAATGGGTAGTCAGGGATGTGGCGGGTGTCCACTCGGTAATACACTATTTGGATGATTTCTTTTGCGGGGGCCCAGCGGGCTCCTCGATTTGTTCCTTGCTGCTATTTACATTAGAACGCATTGCGGGAAGCACAGGAGAAAATAGAAGGGCCAGTGACGTCCCTATGTTTCCTGGGCATTGGAATTGACACGGTGGCTATGGAATGCCGATTGCCGGAGGACGAGCTGCGTGATTTGAAGGCGTCGGTGCAGTTGTTGCACCGGACTAAGAAGGTGCGGTTACGGGATTTCAGTCGGTCCTTGGGAAGTTGAATTTTGTCTGTCGCTTTAGGCCGATGGGGTGAATATTTAACAGGCGTCTGGCGACGGCAGGGGTGATTGCTACAAATCAGTTTGTCAGAGTGACAATGATGAGGAAAGGAGATTTGCTGGTGTGGGGCTGCATTCCTTGAACGATACAACGGACGGACGTTATGGATGAGCAAGGCAGTATCAGATAGCCAGCTGGAACTGTTTATTGATGCGGCGGGGGCATCAGGTTTTGGGGCAATTTTAGGACGCATTGGTGTGTGGGCAAATGGCCACGGCTTTGGGTGAAAAAGGGGTTGGTGACGAATTTGGCGCTGCTGGAAATGTTCCCCATCATAGTGGCGGTGGAGTTGTGGGGCCCAGATTTTGCGGGCAAGAAGCTTTGTGGGCATTGTAATGGCATGGCAGTGGTGCATTCGATCAATTCATTGTCGGCAAAATCGCCCCCGGTAGTGTGGTACTTGAGACATCTGGTGTTGGGTTGCTTAGAACTCAACATGTGCGTGGTGGCGCAGCATGTGCCCGGAGTGCAAAATGAAGTGGCTGATGCGCTCTCTCGGTTTCAGTTCCACAGGTTCAGGCGACTGGTGCCAGGAGCGGACAAGGTTGGAGAACTATGCCCGGCATGGCTGTGGGACCTGGCATTGGTGTAGCATTTGAGGGAATCAGGAGACCGGTGGCTGAGGCTACTTGGTGCCGATACCAGGCTGTGTGGCAGGAAGGGAGGAATTGGAGAAGGCGGATTTTATGGAGCTTGGTTAGACAGGCCGAGGGCTGGGGGTTTTGTTATTGATTAGCTGGGATTTTTCAGCAGGCCGGTCTGTTTCGGTGATGATTACAAGTTGGCGGTGTTGGCCTTCTTGTTTAAAATGCAAGGGGTTCGGGACGTGACAAAGGATTTTCTGGTGCGGCAGGTGATGAAGGGTTTTCGAAAGGGCGCGCGGTCGCGAGACAGGAGACGGCCACTATTGTTTCCGTCGTTGGTTCGTTTGGTGAGGTGTTTAGGGGATATATGCTCGTCCGATTAGGAACGAGGCTTGTTTACGGTTGCCTTCGTATTGGCATTTTTTGGGGCTTTCTGCATCAGAGAATTAGGTAGCCCTGCCAGGCATGCAGGAGGCGGGCTGTTATTGGAGGTTGTTACGCTTGGAAAGGATGGAGCAAGTGCCGGCTACGGTTTTAAAAGACAGATCAAATAGGTCGGGGACGTCTGGTGACATTGTTTGAATTGCCAGGGCACCACCTATGCCCAGTGGTTCAGGTGGCGGAATTCTTGCAGGTGTGGGGTGGCTACCCCGGTGTTTTCATTAGACATGTGGATGGATCTGCCTTATTGCGATTCCAGTATGGCAGTGTTGAAGACGGCTTTAGTATGGGCCGGGGGAGGAGCCAAGGGATTATGGGTCCCACTCCTTTCTGATTGGGGCAGCGACCGAAGCGGCTAAGTGGGGGGGCTGAGTGAGGATTGGATCCGGCGGATTGGGAGCTGGGATTCCTCCAGGTTTCGTTTGTATATTAGACCACATCTGATTAGGTGATGTTTGGTGACAGGGGGGTCCTTTATTGAGTATGGTTTGGTGGGCAGTTTCTTCGTGGACAATTGTTGTTGTATTCAGGGTCTTTATATTTTGTAGGACCATGCCTCGTGTGGATTCTCGGGCAATCCTTTGTGTTTTTGGGGAGCTTTGCGGGCGGATGTTCGCCGGGACGGTCGGCAGCTCGGAGCGGCGATGTAGGAAGCCCGTGCGAAATGGCTCGGAGTTCGGGGCATGACTTGGAGTAGAGTTCGCCCTGAATTGGCGTATTATAGCCGGATTGACAGGGAACCTGATGTTTTAATGTTGCATGTGGGAAGGAATGATCTTGGAGTGAGGACAGCGAGAGAGTTAAAAAGGGATATCAAGTTGGACTTACTTCAGTTGTGGAGGGCGTTCCATGGCATCGTGATTGTGTGGTCCGATATGGTAGCCCGGATGCAGTGGCGTTTTGGGAGGGCGGTGGATCGGATTCACAGGGCCCGGGAAAAAATTGAACCGGGCGATTGGCAGGTTTGTAGCGTGGAACGGAGGTTTGGTGGTTTCATTTGAGGACTTGGAGAAGTCCACCGAGCAGTATTTGAGGCGTGAGGGGGTCCATCTCACGGATGTCGGTTTGGATTTGAGGATGTTGGGTTTGAGGGATGGATTGGAACGAGCATTGGGGGTGTGGGGGGCCCGGGCCAAGTAAGGTGTCACTTGGCCGGTCTGTGGCGGGGTGATAGGTCCGTTCAGAGAGGTTTGGTGTACCGACAGTAGGTTTGTTGGTATGAAGCCACTCAGGGGGAGTGGCTTCGAGTTGGATGGGAACTTGTAGGTGGAGGTCCTGCAGGTTCTGGGGAGGGGTAATTAACGATGGAACGTTAATTACCCTACACCTCGGGTCGGTTGGTCACGGCCGAGGTGGTCCCCTGGGCCGGTTGGAGGTTACGGCCGGGGGATAGGAATGATGGTTGCCCTCTCGGATGGACCTATCAGGTGTCATTTTGTGGAGAATATGTATATATGTACAGGTTCAGGTGTTAATGGGGTGGCATGTTGAGCCACAATTTGGTACATATATACTGTTTAATAAAGCTGTGGCCATTCGGCAATAAAGTCGGAGTCTGTGTCGTTACTAATATATTTAAATTAAGGGGAAGTTTGTCACTGGAGACCCGCTTATCCCTTATAGATACGTCAAGACGGGCAGTGAGCCCCATAGGGGCGAACAGGCCCATGACGATCGGGAGGGTTAGGGTAGGAAAGAGTTAAGTGCTAAGGTTGGAGGTACATAGGGGCTGCCTGATTGGTGGGAGAGTCGGGAAAAGGGATTGGGTGAGGGATAAGATATAGGAAGGTTGGTGTGGTGGGTATAAAGGGGGCTGTGCAGAGGTCACTGCCCCTTTTGACCTACAGACAGCGTGTCCCACTTACCCGCCCTGCAATAATGTAAAAAAAAAAAAAAAGAGTATATCATAAAAAAAAAAGAAAAATAAACAGGAAATATTAAAAAAAAAAAAAAAAAAAAAAAAAAGGATGTTGTTTTCTTTTGAGTTTGTTGTCACAGCGGGGTGATAGGTCCGTTCAGAGAGGTTTGGTGTACCGACAGTAGGTTTGTTGGTATGAAGCCACTCAGGGGGAGTGGCTTCGAGTTGGATGGGAACTTGTAGGCGGAGGTCCTGCAGGTTCTGGGGAGGGGTAATTAACGATGGAACGTTAATTACCCTACACCTCGGGTCGGTTGGTCATGGCCGAGGTGGTCCCCTGGGCCGGTTGGAGGTTACGGCCGGGGGATAGGAATGATGGTTGCCCTCTCGGATGGACCTATCAGGTGTCATTTTGTGGAGAATAAGTATATATGTACAGGTTCAGGTGTTAATGGGGTGGCATGTTGAGCCACAAGTTTGGTACATATATACTGTTTAATAAAGCTGTGGCCATTCGGCAATAAAGTCGGAGTCTGTGTCGTTACTAATATATTTAAATTAAGGGGAAGTTTGTCACTGGAGACCCGCTTATCCCTTATAGATACGTCATGCAATTGCGTTTGTTTTTTGCAGCATAAAACAGTTAATAAACTAATTTTTATTAAACATGTAATGTAGACAAAGGATACATGCAATCTGCAGCAAAAAAAATTGTCAAAAACAAAGAAAAAAACACAGTAAAATATAGAAAAACTGGGGTTTTGAATGTAGTATGAACATATGCATGCTTTTGGGGGGGGAAGGTTTACAGGAATGTAGACAAATGACCTAATATATGAATTTTTTGTAAAGTTTTAGAACTTTTCATGTAGGATAAAAGTTTTTTTATATATATATATATATATATCTGTATATATATATATATATATATATATATATATATATATATATATATATATATGTATATATTTAATACAGACCAAAAGTCGGGACACACTTTCTCATTCAAAGAGTTTTCTTTATTTTCATGACTCTGAAAATTGTAAATTCACATTGAAGGTATCAAAACTATGAATTAACACAAGTGGAATAAAATACTTAAAAAAGTGTGAAACAACTGAAAATCTGTCTTATATTCTAGGTTCTTCAAAGTAGCCACATTTTGCTTTGATTACTGCTTTGCACACTCTTAGCATTCTCTTGATGAGCTTCAAGAGGTAGTCACTGGAAATGGTCTTCCAACAGTCTTGAAGGAGTTCCCAGAGATGCTTAGCACTTGTTGGCCCTTTTGCCTTCACTCTGCGGTCCAGCTCACCCCAAACTATCTCGATTGGGTTCAGGTCTGGTGACTGTGGAGACCAGGTCATCTGACGTAGCACCCCATCACTCTCCTTCTTAGTCAAATAGCCCTTACACAGCCTGGAGGTGTGTTTGGGGTCATTGTCCTGTTGAAAAATAACTGATGGTCCAACTGAACGCAAACCGGATGGAATAGCACGCCACTGCAAGATGCTGTGGTAGCCATGCTGGTTCAGTATACCTTCAATTTTGAATAAATCTCCAACAGTGTCACCAGCAAAGCACCCCCACACCATCACACCTCCTCCTCCATGCTTCACGGTGCGAACCAGCCATGTAGAGTCCATCTGTTCACCTTTTCTACAAAGACATGTTGGTTGGATCCAAAGATCTCAAATTTGGACTCATCAGACCAAAGCACATATTTCCACTGGTCTAATGTCCATTCCTTGTGTTCTTTAGCCCAAACAAGTCTCTTCTGCTTGTTACCTGTCCTTAGCAGCGGTTTCCTAGCAGCTATTTTACCATGAAGGCTGCCGCACAAAGTCTCCTCTTAATAGCTGTTCTAGAGATGAGAAGGTGTGTCCAAACTTTTGATCTGCAATGTATATATATATATATATATATATATATACTGCTCAAAAAAATAAAAGGGAACACTTAAACAACACAATGGTATGTTAGTGTTCCCTTTATTTTTTTGAGCAATATATATATATATATATATATATATATATATATATATATATATATATATATATATATATATATATATATATATACGTATATTCTAGGTATTTTGTTGCTCGGTTGGGTCCGGGTCCGGGTCCCGAGATCCCCACCAATCACACAAAAGACCTCTGAGAAATTTGCCGCTCAGGACACGGGCGCACACACTGGAGCGTGAATTCAATAGACAATATAGATTTGTGTCCATATTTTAACATGTTGTTTCTCACTATAATGTCTTTTTTTCTGATCTGGAGCTTCAAATATGACAGAGAAGAGGAGATTCTAAAATTACCTAAAAGAAAAACCATAGCAGCAAAATAACATTTCGTGTGGAATATAAAAACAACAGATGTGTAGTGATTGGCTGCTATCACTACCCGGTATTTATAAACATTTTGTCATGTGCAGCCACCACTAGGTGGAGCTCTGGAACTGCAGAAAATTTGCTCTTGACGCTCAATGATAATACACTATTCACCGATCTCTTAAACTTAACAGTAGCAGGCAAATCTACCGTTACCATAAAATTCAATCAATAATCAAAAGATGTGGAAAGCTCAATTAAAGGGGTTATCTGGGACTTTTGCATTGGTGGGCCTACTTAGGATAGGTAATCAATATATAAATCAGTGGGGGCATGACACCTGGCATCTTTGTCAATCACAGTGTTGGCAAGAAGTGAATAGCTGTGGAGCAGTGGGTATGGCCAGATACTGCAGTACCTGTCCACAGCCACTACATAGTTGATGGAGCTGTGCTGAGCACTTCCTGTTGCCACCGGCACCAGGAATAGCTGATTGACTGCAGTGCCGGGTGTTGTACCCCCACCAATCTGGTATGGATGACGTTTCCTAAGAATGGTGGTGGATTTAGAACCTGGACCTCCATTGATCTTCAGGACATGTTAGGTACCAATAGTAGTAAAAAAATGTAATAATGAACTCTTTAAAGACAACCTGTCCGGTCCCCTATGCCCTCCAACCCAGCAGCATACATACAGTGCCTACAAGTAGTATTCAACCCCCTGCAGATTTAGCAGGTTTGATAAGATGCAAATAAGTTAGAGCCTGCAAACTTCAAACAAGAGCAGGATTTATTAACAGATGCATAAATCTTACAAACCAACAAGTTATGTTGCTCAGTTAAATTTTAATACATTTTCAACATTAAAGTGTGGGTCAATTATTATTCAACCCCTAGGTTTAATATTTTGTGGAATAACCCTTGTTTGCAATTACAGCTAATAATCGTCTTTTATAAGACCTGATCAGGCCGGCACAGGTCTCTGGAGTTATCTTGGCCCACTCCTCCATGCAGATCTTCTCCAAGTTATCTAGGTTCTTTGGGTGTCTCATGTGGACTTTAATCTTGAGCTCCTTCCACAAGTTTTCAATTGGGTTAAGGTCAGGAGACTGACTAGGCCACTGCAACACCTTGATTTTTTCCCTCTTGAACCAGGCCTTGGTTTTCTTGGCTGTGTGCTTTGGGTAGTTGTCTTGTTGGAAGATGAAATGACGACCCATCTTAAGATCCTTGATGGAGGAGCGGAGGTTCTTGGCCAAAATCTCCAGGTAGGCCGTGCTATCCATCTTCCCATGGATGCGGACCAGATGGCCAGGCCCCTTGGCTGAGAAACAGCCCCACAGCATGATGCTGCCACCACCATGCTTGACTGTAGGGATGGTATTCTTGGGGTCGTATGCAGTGCCATCCAGTCTCCAAACGTCACGTGTGTGGTTGGCACCAAAGATCTCGATCTTGGTCTCATCAGACCAGAGAACCTTGAACCAGTCTGTCTCAGAGTCCTCTAAGTGATCATGAGCAAACTGTAGACGAGGCTTGACATGACGCTTTGAAAGTAAAGGTACCTTACGGGCTCGTCTGGAACGGAGACCATTGCGGTGGAGTATGTTACTTATGGTATTGACTGAAACCAATGTCCCCACTGCCATGAGATCTTCCCGGAGCTCCTTCCTTGTTGTCCTTGGGTTAGCCTTGACTCTTCGGACAAGCCTGGCCTCGGCACGGGTGGAAACTTTAAAGGCTGTCCAGGCCGTGGAAGGCTAACAGTAGTTCCATAAGCCTTCCACTTCCGGATGATGCTCCCAACAGTGGAGACAGGTAGGCCCAACTCCTTGGAAAGGGTTTTGTACCCCTTGCCAGCCTTGTGACCCTCCACGATCTTGTCTCTGATGGCCTTGGAATGCTCCTTTGTCTTTCCCATGTTGACCAAGTATGAGTGCTGTTCACAAGTTTGGGGAGGGTCTTAATTAGTCAGAAAAGGCTGGAAAAAGAGATAATTAATCCAAACATGTGAAGCTCATTGTTCTTTGTGCCTGAAATACTTCTTAATACTTTAGGGGAACCAAACAGAATTCTGGTGGTTTGAGGGGTTGAATAATAAATGACCCTCTGAATAAACTTTTCACAATTTAAAAAAAAAAATAAAAAATGAAATAACATTCTTTTTTGCTGCAGTGCATTTCACACTTCCAGGCTGATCTACAGTCCAAATGTCACAATGCCAAGTTAATTCCAAATGTGTAAACCTGCTAAATCTGCAGGGGGTTGAATACTACTTGTAGGCACTGTATCTGTGTCGCGGGCGGGGAGGAGGGTGTCAGCACACCGCGCTCACCCCTTCTGCTCGGGTCCGGCAGCTGCTCAGTGGTGGCTCGAGCCGTGGGCCGGATCCCGGGGTTTCTCGAGCGACACTCCTCGCCCGTGAGTGAAAGAGGGGTTTGTTGGGTGTGGGGATTGTTATAGTTCGTGACGCCACCCACGGTTGTGGTGATTTCACCACCGCTGCTCAATTCGGGGGTCCCGGGGATGGTGATGCGGAGCAGCCAGGTGTTGTGTTGCCCCTCCGTGGGTAGGGGTTGGTGATCCCGGGGCCCGGTGGTGGAGAAGGATGTGCGGGGCCTGGCGGGCGCAGGGGCGCGGGGGCAGCGCTGTGCCTTGCGGCACTGTGGTACTCACTCAGCCTGAGACGTAGACACAGTTTGTACGGTAAACCAACGGCTGGTAGGACGGTCCCACAGACGGCTGCACCTGCACTCCCGGTAGGTGACGGTGATGTCTCTCTTCCTTGCACCTAAGTTGACTGATGGTAGCGGTGGATTCCCTCCGGTTACCCGCTCCCCGACTGCAATCTGGGCCGGAGGAGCCCTACGCTTTGCCCGCAGGCGCTGGCCCTGGGGAAACTGGTGCCCTGGCGGTGGCGGTGTCTCCCCCGTAACGGTTGGGCTGTTGCCGTCAATCGGGACTTGGTTGTTGGGGGATCTACGTCCCCTTCACTGACGGATTCGGCAAATTTGGCGACTCCTAGCCTTGCTGGGGTCCGAGAGGCCCCTGCCCTGGTGCTGACTGTCCTTCGGAACACTGCTCCAGACCACCGGGCACACAGCCAACGGGGTCCTTCCAGGAACTTCCAAACGGTCCCCCTCCAAACAGTCACCGCCGTCGCTGACCTTGCTGTTCTGGCCCTACACAGAGCTGGACCTTCCAGGCTTTCCTTCTCTTGTTCCACTTTACTTCCTTCACTCCTTTCTCCACTTTTCCTACTTTCACTTTCACTTAACTCCTCCACTTAGCTCCTCACTCCTACTCCTCCCTGAGCTGACTCCTCACTCAAACTCTCCCTGAGCTCTTCTGCCTGGTTTTCCCCGCCTCCAGAGTTGTGAGCTCCTCGGTGGGCGGAGCCAACCGCCTGGCCCACCCCCTGGTGTGCATCAACAGACTCCTGGAGGAAGGCAACAAGGATTTCTGGTTAGCATTGATGTGCCTACCTGGAGTGTGGGGTGTGGTGGTGTTGTGACCCGTGTCCCCTGGCTTGCCCAGGGCGACACATCTGTATACCCAAATTCCTTCCATAACCAGCCCTGTATAACGCTATTCACTAATGTGAATGTTTAAAAAAATGACTTATAAACCTTGCTGTCCCTATGCTAATTAGGCCTGTGATAGGGGTGTTGTTTCCCCTGACTAGTTGGCCCTTTTTCCATGTTATCATGCCCCTATGGGTTTGATAACATGATTTTCACAAGCCGCCGTCACCAACAGGTCTTGGAAATCTCCGCATGCGCGCGGCTAATTTCAGCCAACCAGTGCGCCTTCAAAGCCATGTGTAAGCTTTCTGACTTCCTTAGGCGCACTGTGAATGAGTGGAAGTTCAGAAGACTTGTAGGCGAGCCGCCTTTTGAGCTTCTGGTCATGGGCAGTGCAGGTAATTTAGTGTCCACCCTGTTTCAGAGGCACACTAACTTGGTCGGAATGAACTGCGCACATGCAAGATTTCCAGGAACCGGCGGTGATGCCGGCTCGTGGAAATCATAGGGACATGAAAACATGGAAACAGGGTGAACTATTCTGGGAAAACAACGCCCCTATGACTAATCATAAACCTAATTACCATAGGGACAGGGAAGTTCATAAGAAGTTTTTTAAAAATTCATATTAGTGAATAGCGTTATACAGGACTGGATAGGGAAGGAATTTGGGCATAGCGGTATGAATGCTACTGGGTTGGAGGGCAGAGGGGACCTGACAGGCTCTCGTCAAATTCTGTGCCCTAATCATACTCCTGATATGTTGATATGCCAATAAACATCATTTACTCCCCAACCACCCCAGTCCACCAAGAAACCCTCATTTTTTTGGGTGGGATTTACAAAAACCCAACCTCTTACCCGCACCACCATAGGCAACAATATTCTGTGATTGTATCTAAAAAATATGGACATTTCCAACAGATTTGGGACTATTGGCCGTCTCTGTGGCTATCATCGCACCAGGGCCCTGATTTTCTAAAGGGGGCTTTACACGCAACAACATCGCTAACGAGATATCTTTGGGGTCACGGAATTCGTGACGGCATCCGGCCTCGTTAGCGGCATTGTTGCGTGTGAAGCGTATGAACGACCGCTAACGATCAAAATTACTCACCTAATCGTTGATCATTGACACGTCGTTCTAATCCCAAATATCGTTGCTGTTGCAGGACGCAGGTTGCTTGTTGTTCCTGAGGCAGCACACATCGCTACGTGTGACACCGCAGGAACGACGAACAACACCATATCTACGTCCTCCGGCAACGAGGTGGGAGTCACTTTCTTTCGGCTGCTCTCCGCCCCTCCGCTTCTATTGGACGGGTGCCGTGTGATGTTGCTGTGATGCCGCACGAACCGCCCCCTTAGAAAGGAGGCGGTTCGCCGGCCACAGCGACGCCGCTAGGCAGGTAAGTCCGTGTGATGGGTCCTAGCGATGTTGTGCGCCACGGGCAGCGAATTGCCCGTGACGAAGAACCGACGGGGTGGGTGCTTTCACGAGCAACATCGCTATTGTTGTCGCTGCGTGTAAAGCAGCCTTAAGAGGCCATAATTCCACATAAGATATCAGCATTTTATATGCCCCTTACGGTCTTATACGAGGGTCCCAATAGTTAGATTTCCACTTACCAGTAACCAGAAAGCAAAATCTGCCAAAACAAGTAAAACCTTGGAAATGATACTGACAATAACAGGGACTGAGAAGCTTAGTTTTGGTTTCCATACATACATTAGTGACACGGTCATATTTTCTTCCTCTTTGTCTTACGCCATACATGTTCTCGATAGATTGAACAGTATCATTGTTGTAGGTTTGTGGTCTCTTTCTCTTATTTTTTTTCCTGTTTAACTTCTTGTCAAGCAGGAATCTTATCAGAGACTGATGAAAAATGAAGCGAGTTACTAACATATCTGATGTCCTGATTATTTCCTGTAAACAAAAGTCCTTTCTGTGTAATGTGCTCCGCTGTTGTATACTAAGGGCAGAGCACTTGCAGTAAACTGATCTTACCAGAAAAGCCTCACGTCTGCTCAAGACATCTACAAAATAAAAAGAGAAAATGAAATATTTACTTCTTATTACATTTTTTGCCCAATAATCCTGGAGATCCAGTTGTTGTAGAGAATCTTACAAGCAATGCTTCCTGGGGAAAAAATGTAGCTCTGATGATACTTTTTGAACACAAGCCTCTGACCATGCTCAAATCTGAGCAAAAGCCATTGTGCAAGGAGGAGGTGAAAGTGAGCTGTAATATCAGCCGTTGTGAAGGGTGGATCCCGTGTTATCTACTATATGTATAGGTATTATCAGTTGTGAAGAGACGGGGGAAAAGGTGTCATGCTAGGTACAGGAAAGTACCAAGCGAACGGTGAAAGGGAAGGGAAACCCTGTGTCTAGGGAAGGGGGAGATGGTGACCCCTGTCTAAACCTACCGCTGGTCCCTGGGGTCCCTCACGACCCTAGATAGGTTCCGCACCTATGCGCCGAGCCGGATATCTGACTCTAGGGTGACCCTAGTGCTGGACCCTAAATAGGGGGATGGGTGGGGTGAGCTCTTCGTCAACCCAACTAAACACTAAAGAAGACACGGGGATTGTGCTGTTCCTACCTGTTTCCTTTAAAACCTTTAATTACATATATACTGTTATTTAATTAATGTTATTCAAAGTATAAACGTTCATGCTTGTCCTTTTCTGCCATCTACTGGTCAGACCATTCTGTTCCCCTGGTTCTTTTTGGTCCAGCCTATGGGAGTGTTTTCAGCCCTACATGTGACCTCACAGCCTGACCGCCAGTTACCACTTTCACTTTTAGTCAGGGCATCGTGAGGAGAAGATCTCTGTCCTTTCGGCTTCAGAAAGGAAACGTTTTTGACGATAGTAGCAGCTCTAGGACAACCATCACAAGACTACCACCGTTACAGCCACTTGATCACTGTATTGCTGCACGTTTTCATTTATGGAGGAAAAATAAACCACCGTTGCTTCACCTCAGCGTGTGTACATTTGAATCCATCCACTCTGAAGCGCTCTGGTCATGTCTGCCCCATCTAATGGAAATGATGGTAAGACTCCTCACACCTCTACCCAACTACCTGCCTTCAATCGCTTCTAAGTGGGGACAGAACAGGGAGCACACACATGGGGAAACCGCATGAAGAACTTATCTCCAGATGCCTCAGGAAGAAGTTCAGCATAGAAAAGCAATGATGAGTGATGGCCACCTCCTTGCATCCAGAGCTTATGAAGGAAATGAATATCACCAGCAGAAGTCCAGGTAAAAGAGAGTATTTAAACCCAAAGGAAATACAGATGATCAGCAGCTGAAGGGAAGAGGAGCTCTGCTGGGTCCTAAAGGGAAAAGGATGGAAACTCAGCAGAGGAGATACCTAGTACACTGAATACTAACAGCAGAAATAATAGAAAGTCAGGGAACATTTTGTACAGCCAAATGCTGTGACCTTCTATTTCTGGACACAACAGGATTGTCTATCACCCGTGACACAGCTGTGACAGAAAGTGACCGTAAAAAAAACTATTGTGAATGGTAGATCCTATGTTAGCTGCTGGATTTAGAGATGTTATCTGTCTTTGATGATAATGAAACTACTGAAAAGTTCTTTGTACAGAACAGGAAGTATGAGTCTAAAACAAGGTAGAGTGGCCATTGTGAAAATTGCAAGATCTCTGATTTTCTTTAATATAGATATGGAAAATTGAAGAAAATAGAAACACCAACTATCAAAAAAATTACATATAAACCTGATTTAAACAAAGTTAATTTTCTGTTTACACATTCCCTTTAATGTCTGACTCAATAAAAAGCCTTGAAACATGATATGGGTAGGGATAACTAGACTCATGGATGTTCAGTTTTGTCTGGTTCGGCCGGACTTCAGTTGAAAGTTCGATTTGGTATCCAGACTTGACTCAAAGTTGACCCTAGACCCAGAACCCCATAAGGCTATGTGCACACGGTGCGTTTTTCTCGGCGTTTTTCGGGTGCGTTTTTGGCCTCAAAACTGCATGACTTTGCTTCCCCAGCAAAGTCTATGAGTTTTCATTTTTGCTGTCCCCACACAGCGTTTTTTTTTCAGCTGCGTTTTTGTGGTGACCACAAAAACGCAGCATGTCAATTATTCCCGCGTTTTTCACTGCGCTTTTCATCCATTGAGTTCAATGGGATGTTGAAAGACGCAATGAGAAACGCAAATAGCTGCGTTTTGGTGCGTTTCTAAGACCAAAAACGCAGCTATAAGCGCAGGAGGTGGGTAGTAAAGTGACGTGTACAGGAAGAGGATTCCTTCTGTCAGTATAGACAGAAGCGTGAATCCTCCCGGTACCGTCACCGCCGCGTCCATCTCCCGTCCTGTGCATGTCTGCTGCCGTGCGGCGCCATGTACAGGCAGGAGGTGGAAGCGGCTGCGAAAACAAAAGTTAACAGTAGAATAAAAAAAAAAAAAGTTATACTCACCTGTCTGCAGCCTCGCGGTGCCATGCCCGCTCCCAGCTCCTGTCACGGTATCGCCGCTCCCGCTCCGGCTGTGCGCAGTCTCCCCGGGGCAGGACCTTGCTTGCAGGACCTGGCGATGGATCACCTGATGCAGTCACCTGACGCATCAGCTGATCGAGTCTCGGGCTGACGCGGGCGCCCGGCCGGTATCAGCGGATGCGTCAGGAGACTTCATCCCTGATTACCGGCAGCTGCTGCAGCGATCGGACAGGATCAGACTCCCGCCCTATCGCTCCGGGAGCTGCCGGTAATTCAGCACATAAGTGAGTATTATTTTTTTTTTTTTTTCTACTGATGCATCTGCTGATTGTATACTCGGCTTTTTTACAATCAGCTGATGTGTGATGGGATTCACATCCTTTAACCTGACACATCATCTGATCGCTTTGCCTTCCAGCAAACCGATCAGATGATATTGGATCCTGATTGGACGGCGCGGGACCCTGACCCAGGATTACTGCGGAGGGGGGTTTATTTCAATAAAGATGGAGTCACTAATTGTGTTGTGTTTTATTTCTAATAAAAATATTTTTCTGTGTTGTGTTTTTTTTTTATCTTTACTAGAAATTCATGGTGGCCATGTCTAATATTGGCGTGACACCATGAATTTCGGGCTTAGGGCTAGCTGATAATATACAGCTAGCCCTAACTCCATTATTACCTGGCTAGCCACCCGGCATCAGGGCAGCCGGAAGAGTTGGATACAGCGCCGGAAGATGGCGCTTCTATGAAAGCGCCATTTTCTGGGGTGGCTGCGGGACTGCAATTCACAGCGGGGGTGCCCAGAAAGCATGGACACCCTGCACTGTGGATTCCAATCCCCAGCTGCCTAGTTGTACCCGGCTGGACTCAAAAATGGGGCGAAGCTCACGTCATTTTTTTTTTAAATTATTTCATGAAATTCATGAAATAATTTAAAAAAAAAGGGCTTCCCTATATTTTTGGTTCCCAGCCGGGTACAAATAGGCAGCTGGGGGTTGGGGGCAGCCCGTACCTGCCTGCTGTACCCGGCTAGCATACAAAAATATGGCGAAGCCCACGTCATTTTTTTTTTTTGGGGGGGCAAAGAAATCCTGCATACAGTCCTGGAAGGAGGATGCTGAGCCTTGTAGTTCGACAGCTGCTGTCTGCTCTCCTGCATACACTATTGGATGGAGGATGCTGAGCCTTGTAGTTCGACAGCTGCTGTCTACTGTCCTGCATACACTATTGGATCGAGGATGCTGAGCCTTGTAGTTCTGCAGCTGTCTGCTCTTCTGCATACACTAGTGGAGAATGAAGAACACATTGAAGAAGGAAATGACATCAGACCTTTTTTTTTTTGTTCACTGATAAAAAACGCATAAGGACGCAGTGAGCAAAAACGCAGCAAAACGCAGCAAAAAAACGCACCAAATCGCGGCAAAACGCGTGCGTTTTTTGCCGCGTTTTTTCGACGCAGGTGCGTTTTTGTGCGTTTTTAGCGGCCAAAAACGCACAAAAACGCAGCGTCAAAAAAACGCAGCGTGTGCACATAGCCTTAAGCAGACAGCTGGGGGCTGCTATTATCAGACTGGGAAGGGTTATTCCATGGTTATTTGGCCCTTCTTAGCCTAGAAATATCAGCCCACCGCTTTAGCTGCAACAATTCTAGCACTCTGACTGGCTTTTCCCAATTGCCCTGCTGCTGTGGCAAACGGGGTAATATTTTTGGGGTTGATGTCATGTATGTAGTGTCAGCTGGCATCAAGTCCAGGGGTTAGTAATGGAAAGGTGTCTATCAGACACCTACATTATTAACCTGGTAAGTGTATAGTTAAAAAACACACACAGGAAAATATAGTTTATTTAAATAAAGACTCCACACTCCCTCATTCACCAATTTATTGATTTAAAAATTCTTTGAAGCTCCAATAGTGTAATGTCCCACAATATTCATCGAATACTATGTAGGCTTGATCTGAGAACGAGGCATCTCCCCAATCCATCTCCCTCTTCCCTAGACACATGGTTTCCCTTCCCTTTTACCATTCGCTTGGTACTACCCCGCCCTTAGCATGACAGTATCAGAGCTCAGTCTGTGCCAATTTATTCTTGAGCTGAGTTATTTGCGTTCCTATAAGATGCGCTACCTGACAACCTTATGTGCGAATCCGTGACCATTAGGCAACGTATCCCGAACCACCAGTGTGTCTCAAATAACTCAAAGAAGGCGTGAACAGCTTAGAAGGAGACAGGATGAGAACATTTCTAGGAAAAATAAACAGAAAGTTTTTATGATCAAAAGGCTGACATGGTAAGATGAGTGCATTAAGACTTCTCCGATAGTAATACTTCTCCCACACTTCTTTTTCTGGAACTTTTCCAAAGTATAGCGAGTAGATGTGGAGACTAGAGATATAGCAGGTGCCAGGAAGACATCTGAATATTGCTGGGCTCCAATGTATTAATGTAAAGCTTTGCAACTTGAGATATTTGAGCCTTTTACACACAATATCAGGTTACTCGACATGTACGGAATGTTTTCTTTCGAATGATAGGAGAAGCAGACCAAACCTACTACAGCCACCATCTCCAGTGCCGGGATAGATACTACAGGATGGTCTACAGAAATGGGAGAAAACCAATCATACTAGTTGGGAACTAAACTCTAAGATCCACCAATCCTCTTTTGTCACAAATAACAATAATAATTAATTCCCATTATCGGAATTTGGACAACACTTTTTTTAATTATTTGATATACACTGTATATATTATATTGACCACTTTGAGGATATTCATCTTTGCAGACATGGACGCTTTGCCGTGTCTCTTCCTACATTCTGTTAAAAGAAAGTGCCAGCCAGAAGACACCCCTTAATTAAATTAAAATTCCCTAACAGAGCATTTAAAGGGGTTGTCCTTTAAATATCATGGTCTGTATAAATCCAATTCAAGAGAATGGAAAAGAGGTGCAGAATCAGGTATAGCCAAAAATAATGGCACTGTACCTACTAACAATCAAAGGGATGCAGTGCTCACTGTCCCTTCAATTTGATCATTTGTAGAGGTACCAGGAGTCTGCCACTCACTTTAATGCTAAAGAAACCCTTGAACTGAAAAATGACTAATCATTTTTTACCTTCCATGTGCCCTCCGTTTTCCTCCCACTGCCTCCTCTGCTCAGATAGCCATTCCTTTTCTCCTGCTTCTAAAATAGTTTTCAGAGTGGCATGGGGGGCACGGTGATAAGTCTTAATTACACCTTCTCTGTCTTACCTATCCCACAGCACATGAAAGGCAGAAAAGTAATGGTTTAATCTTACCACTATAGTTTCTATACCTCTGTAAAGAAGTAGATGGGATAAGAAGACACCCACAATTAATGTCTTATAGAGTGTCCGTAAGCGAACATTGCCATCTGCTGGCCAGAGATGACAGAGAAAGAACAAGCAAGAACTTGTGAGTGAAGTGCATGCTTTGTCAGGGGGAAGATTGGAAGAGGCGCTAGGTCAGGTGACAGCTGTATCACAGGAATTTAATATAAAAGGCTTAGAAGGGGCAGAGTTGTGGCCTGGACCTGTAGCATGATGGTCGTATGAGCCATGGAGTGGTCTTACAGCTGCAGATATGAGTGAAGACCCAAAAACAGTTCTAAGAGAAGATCAAAGACCAGTTCCGAGAGAAGACCCAACGCCACTGTGCCAGAGCCAAGAGGAGGAAGATGACCAGTCTGTAGCGGCGGACTGTGTATGCCGTCAATTCCTACATGAATGTACGGTACCAAGTGGGAACTGATCATGAACTTCAGAGAACAAAGGTAGGCAGCATGCTGAAAGTGCAGATGAGCTCACCAATTGGGATTTGTGGCCTAGCAGACAGCATCATTGCATGCCATTAGGGACTGTGTGCCAGTTTGTGTATTCTCATGGCTCCACTCTGGGTTTTGAAGGGGTGATTTCTCATTGTTGGTAGGTTTCTCTCTTAGTTGGACTACAGGCTGTTTGTGATGTCCAACTGCTGAAGGATCTCTTGTTTTTCTTTCTTATTCTGTGCTTTCGTGTTTCACTTCTATTGAGGTGTGTGCACTTTCTCGTTTGATCTGCACAATCACAATTTGGGGATGGCAATTTATACTCCCTACTCACATGTCTCAGTGCTGGCTATATTTCTGGATGGATGGTTGTCTAAGGTTCCAGCTCCACGGTTAACGTTTTCTTACCAAAACATTGCTACTGCTATTCCCCGCAGTTTGTTTGTGTGAATCCCTTCCCAATAATCTACTATTTACTTTTATTTAGGTTTGGGAGTGTTTCCACATATTTTGTTATTCTTTTTTGGTTTCTTATATTCCATCCAGCATGAATGTGTTTGCATGTTCCTAGCCCTGTGTCTCACTCTTTGCTTCTTTGCACTTCATTTATGTTTATTGTTGTTTTTGTGCTACGACTTAGGGTGCAGTTAAGGACACTCAGGGTCAGTCATCGACAAGTGAGGGAATCATTACATGATCTTATGGTGCCAACTTCCTTCTGACAGGGACAAATCAGGGTTAGGTCTAGGGAAAGTACTAGTCTGTTTTGGGACCAGTGGATTTGTGGTTTTACATCTTTCCTATATCCCCATTAGAGTGTTAGGGTTCAGTCGTAACATGCAGCCTATAGAGTGATAATGGTGATGAGTACAGTAGTGACATTGTTGTCTCCTGGGTTGGAGTATTAGGACTAAGGGGTACTTTGTACGCTGTGAAATCGCTAGCCGATGATAGCGATGCCGAGCGCAATAGTACCCGCCCCCGTTGCACATGCGATATCTTGTGATAGCTGCCGTAGCGAACATTATCGCTACGGCAGCTTCACACACACTTACCTGGTCTTTGATGTCGCTGTGACTGCCAAAGAATCCCTCCTTCAAGGAGGCGGTGCATTTGGCGTCACCGCGATGTCACCGCAACGTCACTAATCGTCCGGCCAATAGAAGCAGAGGGGCGGAGATGAGCGGGATGTAAACATCCCGCCCACCTTCTCCCTTCCGCATTGCCGGTGGATGGCGGGCGCAGGTAAGGAGATGTTTGTCGCTCCTGCGGCTTCACACACAGCCACACAGCGATGTGTGGAGCTGCAGGAACGACAAACAACATTGTACCTGCGGACGCATCGACATTATGAAAATGACCGACGTGACACAAATCACCGATTTGTGACTGTTTCACGCTCGTTCATCTTCTCTCCTAGGCTTAACACGTTGCGACGTCGTTACCGGCGCCGGATGTGCGTCACTTTCGATTTGACCCCGACGATATCGCAGTAGCGATGTCGCAACGTGCAAAGTACCCCCAAGACACCAAAGATGGTAGTCCTTACTTAATGGTAAGCATAGAACGATAGTGCATATATCACATTGTGTTTATATCCTATTTGTCTAAATTGCTCTATTTTTTCTGGTTATGTAGTTTCTTTCCTTGCCATCATTTTCACTTCTTCTTGATTTTGTGCCAAAAGCATCTTTTATTGTTTGCATCAAGTAAATAAATAGTAAATGCTTCAACTATCACTGTCTCCTCATTGTCTGCTCTGTTGCATCCTCATACCTGTTTTCGCCACAAGCCATCTCGGGAATAGGAGGAACAGAACACAGATTTGAGCAGAGGAGGCAGCAAGAAGCAAATGGAGAGCACCAGGCAAGTTGACTATGCATAAGAAATTTACAATCACTTTTCAGTCCCAGATTGGAGGGTCACTTTAATGGCTTATCATAAGGACTGGCTACCAATTTTCAAATTTTGTATAACCCTTTTAAATTCTTGGCTGCTCCTAATTAAAATAATTAGGTTTGGGTAACTCTACAGGTTGTCAACCGTTTAGATATTGAAGACACATCCATAGAATAGCCAAAATGACGGACAGCATCCCATGGGTGTATTCCATTTCATTTTTTTCTGCCAAAGGATATGCAATGTTTCGCCCCACAAACTGGCTTTCTCAAGCTTGAAAAAGCCTGTTTGTCAGGCAAATTGTTGCATATGCTTTGACAGAATAAAGAGATGGAATGCACCCATGGGATGCTGCACGTCATTTTGAATATATTATAGATGCCAAGTGGATCCTTTGGACCTGACTTGCGTCCCTAGTCCTTTGAGAGGATTCTACCCAAGGTGGTGCAAACAAGCTTGCTTTTCTACATCCATAGGATAGGTCAATAATATCAGATCAGTGGTGGTCTGACAACTGGCACCCTATCGATCAACAGTTTTCAGCTCCCGTGGTGGCCGGATGTGAACCTGGTACAGAACTGGAATATTATGGCTCTGCACACGGCGTAGTGGACATTCCTGCCTGGGTCCCTCAGCTTAGCTCCTAAATGCAATACCCGGAAATAGCCCCAAAAAACACTGCACAGAGCCGAGGGGTTTAAGTTCAATATGCCGGTCACATCCAGCTGCCAAGAGTGCTGATAACAGTTAATGGGTTGGGATGTCGGGTGCTGGACAGCGGTTAATCCAATATTAATGACCCATCTAAAAGATAGGCCATCAATATCACACAAGTGGACAACTCCTTTAAAATTCGAGATTATTTGACCGTCTTTTCCCTTGTTGCGTTGCATTTTGGGTGCAAAATGACAGATGATGTTCTGTTCACCATTTCTCACTGATTTTTACATTGCAGTTTAGGTGATGTGACTAATCAATCCTTTCACTACGTCTACTACCGAACCTAGAGTGTTAATAATAGTCTCCTACCAGTGCAATGCTGTAATATACACACATAAATGTTTTACAATATTTATCCTCTATAGCTACACCTATTTATTTAAGCCCGGCCTGAGTTCTAAATTCCCCTTATCTAAAGCCATGCATTAAATTCCAAAGTACAGGAGAGATATAGAGCGCATGATAGTATGTAATAAAATATTACTGCATTGTATAAATACTGCTGGATATGATTCATACATTGCACATTTGCACCTAATATTTCTTAAAGGCTTTTTTTTTTTAGCTGATGAGTCATTATATCACTGATTTCTTGCCACATTGGTAGTTGTGAGGCCTTAACGCCTGGACCGGACTTTGCAGGAGGATTAGAAGTAGTCCTATCGCATGAATGGACAATGGTGTGTTTCAATAGTGATACTCCAGAGTCCTTTTCTGGATATTGCTTCAGGCTCTTGGTGATTACCATTTGGTGACATAAGATAAAAAGCCACCAATTCAAGCCATAGCTACATGTGTCTTATATCAAAATGAACATTTTGGAAAAGAGGACATTTTTCACTATTTGACCCACCTGTATTTCCAAAAATATTTCAAACAATGAGGCCCTGTCACAAGACAGGTAAAGACTGTGTGTATAGAGTAAGGCTATGTGCCCACTGGAGTTTGTACCTGCGGATATATCCACAGGTTTCCCGCAGCTGCTCTCCGGAATCCACAGCTATTTTTAGCTGCGGGATTCCAGCGAAATAGCTGCGGTAAACCTGCGGACATTCGTGCGACTTACCTGCGGAAGTCCCGGCCTCTATCTCCATAGTGGAGGGCCAGGATTTCAACAGGTAATTCCGCAGAAATAAGGCTATGTGCCGTTGGGAAATTAAACCTGCGGATTTACAGTACAGACCAAAAGTTTGGAGACACCTCATTCAAAGACTTTTCTTTATTTTCATGACTCTAAAAATTGTAGATTCACATTGAAGGCATCAAAACTATGAATGAAAACATGTGGAATGAAATACTTAAAAAAGTGTGAAACAACTGAAAATATGTCTTATATTCTAGGTTATTCAAAGTAGCCCCCTTTTGCTTTGATTACTGCTTTGCACACTCTTGGCATTCTCTTGATGAGCTTCAAGAGGTAGTCACCGGAAATGGTTTTCCAACAGTCTTGAAGGAGTTCCCAGAGATGCTTAGCACTTGTTGGCCCTTTTGCCTTCACTCTGCGGTCCAGCTCACCCCAAACCATCTCGATTGGGTTCAGGTCTGGTGACTGTGGATACCAGGTCATCTGGCGTAGCACCCCATCACTCTCCTTAGTCAAATAGCCCTTACACAGCCTGGAGGTGTGTTTGGGGTTATTGTCCTGTTGAAAAATAAATGATGGTCCAACTAAACGCAAACCGGATGGAATAGCATGCCGCTGCAAGATGCTGTAGTAGCCATGCTGGTTCTGTATGCCTTCAATTTTGAATAAATCCCCAACAGTGTCACCAGCAAAGCACCCCCGCACCATCACACCTCCTCCTCCATGCTTCACGGTGGGAACCAGGCATGTAGAGTCCATCCGTTCAGCTTTTCTACAAAGACACGGTGGTTGGATCCTAAGATCTCAAATTTGGACTCATCAGATCAAAGCACAGATTTCCACTGGTCTAATGTCCATACCCTGTGTTCTTTAGCCCAAATAAGTCTCTTCTGCTTGTTGCCTGTCCTTAGCAGTGGTTTCCTAGGAGCTATTTTACCATGAAGGCCTGCTGCACAAAGTCTCCTCTTCATAGTTGTTCTAGAGCTAGAGAGGAGAAGGTGTGTCCAAACTTTTCGTCTATACTGTATATGCGGAAAAGCCGCAGATTTTCTGGATTTTATAGATAAATCTGCAGGTTTCAACATGTACAGACACTCCCAATGTTATCCTATGGGACATGGGGACTGCTGTGTCCATGCTGCGGATACAAGCGGCTGTAGAATATGCTGCAGATGTCCCGAAGCTGCACGTAACTGCATGTTAATTATTCCTGCGGAGTTAGCTATGGAAGTCCCTTCTCTCTACTATGGAGATAGAGGCCGGGACTTCCGCAGGTAAGTCGCACGAATGTCTGCAGGTTTACCGTAGATATAGATAGCAATGGATAGCTACGGATTCCGGGGATCAGCTGCGGGAAACCTGTGGACATAACTGCGAATATATCGTGGGTGCTTTGTCCCGTGGGCACATAGCCTTAAACCTTTACTAGAGATTAACTATTTTCACTGCTATGCATTGTTATGTTTGAAGGCTCTTTCATGAGTTGGAAATTGGCTTATAGGGACGTTTCCTATAGTTTCCCTGCAGAGTAAATAAAAATATAGCAACGCTATTTAAAAGGGTGGTTCACCCATATTTTTATTGTCTAGATCGATATTATATTGAGAAACAATGTTTTTCTCAAATACCTTATGTTGGCAATAATGCCTGTGAGAGGCGCAATTGCAAACCACTGTTCCCCGCTCCGTGACCCCCGGGCTCCGTGACCTCGGGGGTTCCTGACACCGCGGCCGACCGCTGTATCCATGAGTGATGGGCTGTGGGCTTTATGGTACCTCTGTGAAATCGGTGGTTAGCATTGTATCTGTGCAGCCCAGGACCTCAGCAAGGAGTTTGCATGTTCTTCCTGTGTTGACGTGGGTTAACTCCAGGTACTCCCTCCCACTTTAGAAAGATGTTCTGATCGGGAATTTAGATTGTGAGTCCCAATGGAACAGCAATGATAATGTCTGTAAAGCTCTATGGAATATATAAGTGAGTAGAAGAAATAATAAGTGCCCTGATGACGAAAGTGGTCCTCTTTTGAAACACATTGGCCCTGATTCATCAAGACTGGTGATCTTGATGAGGTAGTGGGGTGGAGTGTGCAGCACTTGATTTATTAAGAGGCTCTTAAGCAATGGGGGACACCTTGTCACAAATCTTAAGCTGGTGTCACACACAGCGACAACGACAACGACGTCGCTGCTACGTCACCATTCTCTGTGACGTTGCAGCGACGTCCCGTCGCTGTCGCTGTGTGTGACATCCAGCAACGACCTGGCCCCTGCTGTGAGGTCGCCGGTCGTTGCTGAATGTCCAGCTTCATTTTTTGGTCGTCACTCTCCCGCTGTGACACACACATCGCTGTGTGTGACAGCGAGAGAGCGACGAAATGAAGCGAGCAGGGAGCAGGAGCCGGCGTCTGGCAGCTGCGGAAAGCTGTAACCAAGATAAACAACGGGTAACCAAGGGAAGACCTTTCCCTGGTTACCCGATATTTACCTTCGTTACCAGCCTCCGCCCTTGCTGCCAGTGCCGGCTCCTGCTCTGTGCACATGTGGCTGCAGTACACATCGGGTAATTAACCCAATGTATACTGTAGCAAGGAGAGCAAGGAGCCAGCGCTAAGCAGTGTGCGCGACTCCCTGCTCTCTGCACTGTGACATGTAGCTGCAGTACACATCGGGTTAATTAACCCGATATGTACTGTACCTAGGAGAGCAAGGAGCCAGCGCTAAGCGCGGCTCCCTGCTCTCTGCACATGTAGCACAGCGACGTTATGATCGCTGCTGCGTCGCTGTGTTTGACAGCTAAGCAGCGATCATAACAGCGACTTACAAGGTCACTGTTACGTCACAGAAAATGGTGACGTAACAGCGACGTCGTTGTCGCTGTCGCTTAGTGTGACCCCAGCTTTAGTCCATTCCTCACTGGAGTAAGATTAGTGGTATAGTGAATGCCGCCGGTTGTCATGAATTTGAATAGTGAGGGTTGTTACGCCCCCGTCCCAACCAAACTTTTCCCACTTTGTTGTAGTTGGGAAAAAAAACAATCTTTCCTTGCGCACATTTTTTGGTGACTCTTCAAAGATTTTTATCCTAAATTCTGGCAAAATTGTTTTTGATAAATCAAGCCTATTGTCTCCTTTTTCCTCTTAAGATTTTATTCTAACCTTTGGCGCCCATGAATCTAATTTTTACTTTTATTGATCTGCACTTGGCACTAACGAGAGTGTTTTTTAGATAGTAAAAATTTGTGCCAAATACGAGTATTACCATTTTCTTCTTCGCCATGGAGATCAATATATTCGCCCATCCAAGTATGTTAACGGAGGAAATCAGGGGAGCTATTTACGTCTGATAACCATCCTACACTATTTGTAAGATTAGATCTTATGCCAACCCCAACCGTAGTAATCAATGGAAGGGGGCAAAGGACAATTGTCTCGGTGACATTTAAAGATAAGAAGGCAATAAAGATTTTGTAATATTTACCTAGTTCTTATTTCTTGCTTGCTATGCAAATATAGTCCTTTTATCTCCTTCCTACTCACTTACTAGAATCCGGCCATACTAGTAATGTGTTTGGTGATCTAAACGTGTTTTGCTGTAAAAGACACGGTTTCGTTGCTGGCACAACTTTTACGTTGTTTCCCTTCTGGTCTTATGAACAATAGTAAGTCAGGAAGGTTTAAGTTCAGCCCATTTCCTGTTTAAAAGATCATCACGGGTTTCCCACACTTATTCCTTGAATCCACAATTAAAATCATGCAAAATAACAGTGAGAACAATGACAAGCTCTCGTGCACGTAAAGACACTTCCGAGCAGTGACTCTTCAAAGACCTATGATGTTGGGAAACGGAGGAGTAAAACTCAAAAGGGACCTGGCCCATAATGGCCAATGTTATTATTTGCTTTACTACACTCGGTGTTTGGGAAACCTGGTTGTAAAGCAGTGCGCCAAGGACAAGTGATTTCCAAGTTTGTAAAACTTTTTGTACTCGTGAAATGTCTTTAGGCAAATACATCACAAAGGCTCAGTGAGTCATCCACCGAAATGGTGTAAATAAGCAAAACATTGGTTGTAGTGGAATGAGCTCGTGACTCACATGCCACCATGAAGCCTCCAAACCAATATATTTTTAGGAATCTAATATTTGAGCTATGTCTTCTGTCCCTAATCCCCAGGAAGCTCATATTTTCTGTAAATTGGTGGTTTTGTAAAATGACCAGAAGGAAACGTCACAAGCCAGGACTTGTTTTTGTCTCTTCTCTAAAGCAATGCACATTTGACATGTGGTGGAGAGGAAACGTAGTATTACCAATGCAAATGAATTATTACTGCTATCTAGTGCCCTTTCTATCAAAGGCATTCAGATGTCTAGAGGTTTTTTGTATACACGAATAAACTTTTTTTCATCAATTTTCCATCATTTATTTATAGTATTTAGTCAGCCACCAATTGTGCAAGTTCTTCCACTTAAAAAGATGAGATGTGCCTGTAATTGACATCATAGGTAGACCACAACTATGAGAGACAAAATGAGAAAACAAATTCAGAAAATCACCGCGTCTGATTTGGCAAGATTTTTTTTGCAAATTATGGTGGTAAATAAGTAGTCATCTAAACACATGCAAGATTTCTGGCTCTCACAGACCTGTAACTTCTTCTTTAAGAGGCTCCTCTGTCCTCCACTCATTACCTGTAGTGATGGCACCTGTTTGAACTTGTTATCAGTGTAAGACACCTGTCCACATGCTCAAACAGTCACACTCCAAATTCCACTATGATGAAGAACAAAGAGCTGTCAAAGGACACCAGAAACAAAATGTAGCCCTGCACCAGGCTGGGAAGACTGAATCTGCAATAGGCAAGCAGCATGGTGTGATGAAATCAACTGTGGGAGCAATAATAAGGAAATGGAAGATATACAAGACCACTAATAATCTCCCTTGATCTGGGGCTCCATGCAAGATCTCACCCCATGGGGTCAAAATGATCACAAGCAAGAATCCCATAACCACACGGGGGAACCTAGTAAATGACCTGCATAGAGTTGGGACCACCGTAACAAAGCCTACCATCAGTAACACACTACGCCACATCTCTCATCTTTTTAAGTGGGAGAACATACACAATTGATGGCTGACTAAATACTTTTTATCCTCACTGTATATACAATTATTAATTCCATAGATGTGATTATCACTGTCACAATTGGGACTCACAATCTAAACCAGTGTTCCCCAACTCTAGTCCTCAAGGCTCAGCAACAGGGTATGTTGTCTGGATTTCCTTAGTATTTGCACATGTGATAATTTAATCACCTGCCCATGTAATGTTTCTAACCCCTGTGCAATACTAAGGAAATCCAGAGAACATGCCCTGTTGGTGGGCTTTGAGGATTGGAGTTAGGAAACACTGTTCTAAACTCCCTATCAGTATGGTCTTTGGAGTGTTGGAGGAAACCGGAGAACCCGGAGGAAACCCAAATAAACACAAGGAGAACATACAAAGTCCTTGCAGATGTTGTCTTTGGTGGGATTTGAACCCAGGACCCCAGGACTGCAAGACTGAAATGCTAATTAGTGTAACATTTGTTTTTTCTCATATGCAAAAAAATAAAAATAAACCAAGCTTCTCTAACCTATTAAACAGTAAAAAATGGATGACACTTGGATGACAAACAGTCAACAAACGTTTTTTTCCATGGACTGAATGGGTGAGTTTGACATACTCAGATCAAAAACTTATATTTCTCGCTTTTTGGGTTTTTTTGGAGTTCATTTTTTAATGGACATTCATTCAGTAAGAGAACCTGGACATCTGAACAGTATAGACTATCATGGGTTGATATTCTCTGCATATTTTTTACACATGTGGAACCTAACATCTGAGGCCTAATTGGAAGTCGTACTTTGACAGATCTTCACAGCAGGTGACATGCCCATTCATTTATGACATCCATGTGTCTTAATAAGCATAAGTATAAGGAGTGTTCAATTGGGATTGCAATTTTATTAAATAAGAATAGTCACTTAAAGGGGTTGTTAACAGTATCTATTTTTTTAACAGATTTAAAATGTTCTCAAATTTGCCACTTTTGGAGGAACATTTGACCAGCCTGTCCATCAGCCTTCTCCGATTGAAAAACACTTCACATAGGAAAGCTACCGGAGCAGGATGATGGATAGGGCTGGTCACAGGTAGTCATGGGTGTGTCACGGGTGACAGACAGTACTGTAGTGTCTGGCAATAGAGGGTCGTAGTGTTTGGCTGCTCAAAATGCTCCATGACTTTACATTATTCCTGCTGTCAGTATTCAGTGTACTAGGTATTTCCTCTGCTGGGTTTTCATCCTTTTCCCTTTAAGTCCCAGTAGAGCTCATCTTCCCTTCAGCTGATGATCATCTGTATTTCCCCTTGGGTTAAATTACTCTAATTTTCCCTGGACTTCTGCTGATGGTATTCAGTTCATTCAAGCTCTGGATGCAAGCAGGTGGCTTGCACTCATCTGGGGTATTGTTGCTGTAAGTTTGCTGCACTTCTACCTGAGTAATCTGTAGATAAGTAGTTCATGCATTTTCCCCCTGTGTGTCCTCCTTGTTGTATTCTTTAGTGCTTAGTTGGGTTGATCAAGGGCTCATCCAATCCATTCCCTATTTAGGGCCCTGCACTAGCGATACCTAAGGTCAGGTATCCAGCTTGGTGCATAGGTGCAGAAGCTATCTAGAGTGGTGAGGGACCCCAGGGACCAGCGGCAGGTTTGGTCAGAGTTCACATCTCCACGTTCCCTACACACAGGATTTCCCTTCCCTTTTGCTGTTCACTTGGTATTCCCCATACCTAGTGTGACATATGTTCCTCCATCAGCAACCGAGTTTTGAGAACAATTAATTTGTGTAGTCTGTGAGGATAGAGAAGTACCTATAATACTTGTATGTAAGAAAGCTGAAAAATGAAACACCTAAATGATCCTTGTCTAATCATATCTGTACATTACTGTTTTTGTAGGATCCAATAGATGGCGCCATAATGCCCTGCAGCACCAATGTATCTGGGTGAGCTCTGACTGAGAGGCTCCTGGAGGGCTGGGACAAGTCTAGGAAGAGCCAGGGCTCACAGAAACGATGGAGTGTGATGACACAATATGATGTTTCATTGCACCAGGAGCAGAGGGCTAGGAAGATCCCATAGCTGGGCAAAGTTTGGTGCCAGTGTGTGATCTACCAAATTAGATACTGAACTTGGATACAGCTGGTCTAGGCAAAGTATAGGGGCTCATGCAGACATCCATAAAACTTGGTCCAACAACATACCGTCAGTGGGTCTCCCGACCCAAGCTCAAAAGCCTCATAGGAGACAGTTTATGCATTTTGGTCCATAGTTGGACCAAGATTCATGGAAGCCGGTATAAGCCTTAAGACCAACAGTTTGGTTACCAAAATGACGACCTGTCCAAGTGTAGGATAATTAGAGCATAACTGAAAGGCTGCTGACCTGGAGTGGGGGACAAGAGCTCAGAAATGGAGAGAACCAGTGATGAGTGAGTGTGTATTGCTCGATACTCGATAAAGCATTGGGGTGCTTGCTCATGCTTGTTACTCGATTGAGCTTTGCAGGTGCTCGAGCACCATGCTCTTGTCACCGCCTCACATGTTTCATGGCTTTTAGGCAGCCAGTCAACATGCGGGAATTGCTGTAGTCACTTTACTATGACATTTTATATTACTATGATTGGCTGGCCGCATTGCATCATAGAGACTTATATAAGACCTGGGGATGCGATGCTCGGCACACTGTCCTGTAGAAGCAGATTAGGGAGAGCTGATGTAGAAGGGAGAGCTGACTTTAGAACAGACATATAGGATGTGATTAAAGGGAACCAACCAGCAGAGGTTTGCTGTATAAAGTAAAGCCAGTGCCACACTGGCGCTAGGAAGCGGAATGCAATGACACTTTTACTTTTCAGATTGCATGTTTGATTGCTGAAAAATCTTTAATTCAAGTTCCAGAAATGCACTGCTCGTTTCATTGACATGTGCACCGCGGGGGCAAGACTATATGGGTCAGGTCTTGTGCTCTTATTCCGCCCCATTCTCTTTGTCTAGCCTTTCTCTCCTGTCGTCAGCCATTTAATTTATTTCCTGTGCATGTGTACCGCCCCACGCTCAGCTGCAGCCGAGCCGCTCGGGTTCGGGCTCGTTCGGTGGGTGGCTCGAGCGCCTCCGGCACCCAGAGGTCACGTTGCTCTGAAGGGAAGCTGGCGCTATGTGAAGGAGGGTGATCTTCGGTGGGGAGGTTCATGGCCGGGGCCATGGTGTTTAGGGATGTAAGTTCGTGATGCCACCCATGGGTTGTGGAATGTGCAGCCTGGTGTTGACCCCTCCGTGGGCAGGGGGTGATGGTCCCAGGGCCCGGTGGTCGCGAGGTGCGGGCGTGTTGATGCGGCGCGGTGCAAGGCCCAGGGGCACTGTTGTACTCACTATGACAAATACAACGGAGTCTCTGGTAAACCAAAAGGATGGTGGTCAGTGCCCGCAGCCGGCTGCGCTTGGTCCCCCACCCGGTTTGGTGGTTCCCGCCTTTCTCTTGCACCTCATTTTGTAGCATTTGACTGCCTACGCTTCAGCGATGGTAGTCCGCTCCCCGGTTTTATGTGTGTCGGGGAACCCGTTTGCCTACAGACGCTGGTGCGTGGGATCTCTCTGCCTGTGCGGTGGCTTTCTATCCCCCTCGGTGGGTTGTTGCCGTCTTTCGGGTCTTGGGACGGGAAAGGACCTAAGGTCCAGACCTCAATCAGTAAATTCGACGTGATCCAGTGGCTTCTGGACTTCATACTGGGTCTGAGTACCCCTCCTGATGCTCCGGTTTCTAGTTGGTTCCCCGGTTTGGTACCGGCGGGCCACTACCCTGGCCCGGTCCCTTACGGTTCCACCAGCCGTCTTCCCGGCTCCTGCAGGCGGCAACCACCGTCTGCCTCCTGGCCACAGGGTATCTGGGCTATGACCCAGACCCCTGACAGACGTGTACTCTTTACTACTACTCTCTTTCACCTCCAAAACTGATCTGTTTGAGTTTTTCCCGCCTCAGGCCATCCGAACTCCTCGGTGGGCGTGGCCAACCACCTGGCTCCGCCCCCCTGGTGTGAACGTCAAGACATGAGAGAGGTAGCTCAGGGTTTTTAGGTTGGCTGCTGTTACCTTGTTAGGGGACGGGTTTTTGTGCAAGGGCCTACCTGTGACAACCTGGCTAGTCCAGGGCATGACACGTGCATAGTATCATTGTAAAGTATTTAATCAACTCTTCACTAAGATGGCATTAGAGTCAGAGCCTGTACAGAGCACTAACTTCGGCACTATCTTATTGAAGAAATCTTCCAGGGTTAGGTGTTCCTCAGTCTGAGAGGTTATTTGAGAAAGTATGGGCAATAAAAGAATGGTCATTTGCAATCTGTGCCATACCAAGATCAGCAGTGGCCTGATAACTACCAGCCTGACCATCACCACCATGCTCAGGTACATGTCATCAAAGCACCCGACTAGGTGGGCTGAATGCCTGGGTCCACAACCAGTGTCTGCGAGTGACACCACTGCCTCTTCCACTGTGCTACGTGCTTAGCAATCTCCGTCCAGGATACAGGCTTGGATGCTGTTTCTGTCCATTTCAGCAATTTTCCTTCTCCCCCTAGCCCTCCTGTTTCCCATTGACTATTATACTTGCCATTCAAATCAAGCCCATCTGAGCGTCCGACCAGCTCGACACGAGTATCAAGCACTCGAGCATTTTAGGACTCACTCATCACTATTGAGAACCAATGAGATGAGGTCACATTGGAACACAGGATGAGTCAACTCTTACCAAGTGAGGTCTAAAAAAAATTGTTTAAAAGAACTGAGATTCCCCAGTTGTTGATAACTTTTAATGGCTAACTGAAAATATAGTAATAAAAGCAAGCTTTCAAGACTACCCAGGTCTCTTCATCAGGCTCAGTATAATACAAAATCTGAAGAGTCACATATCTATACACAACAAAACATAGAATGGAGCAGTAAATAAGACAAGTTATGTGAAGCAGAACTATCAGCATAGCAAGGGGAAAAACTGTTGTGGCAGTAAATATTGCAGCAGTTCATAGATAAGGAGTGTGAAAGTTTTATTGTCCTCTGATTGGGGTCTGGTCCAGAGCTGTGCCCCCAGATGGTCTGAGGCTCACATTTCTTAATTGATGTAAAAAGACGTAAATCCATGTGATGTATTCATTCCTGCTCTGAATGTGTCAAAGGTCATCATAAGTTTGTACTCCCATAGTCTCCTATCTCTCTGGGATTTGAAATTTCCTTTCAATACCGGCAATTTCATGTCCATGATGCTGTGGTCTGAGTTACAAAAATGTTTGGCCACAGGTACATCTATCCTTTTTTCTCTAATTGTGGGGAGATGAGAATTTATCCTTGTTCTGAGCTGTTGTCCTGTCTCCCCTACATACAGACACACAAATGTCCTACATTCAGTTGGACATTTGGTACATATACTTAAGTACACCACATTAGTTGTGGTGCAGCTGAAGGTACCTGGGATCTTGTAGGCCTGATGTGATCTGGGAGATCTAGTACTTTTTAACATCTTGTCCATGTTATATGGACAAAAACCCTGATGATTCCAAGGTTTATATCCTTAAAAGTAAACCAACATGAGCTGGGTATTAGTGATGAGCGAGCATGCTTGTAACTACTCGGTACTCGCACGAGTATCGCTGTACTCGGGCTGCTCGGCGGGGACCGAGTAATCTCGCGATACTCGTGCTGTACTCGTGGTCTTCATTTCTGCATGTTGGCGCTCTTTTGAGAGCCAGCCCTCATGCAGGGATTGGCTGGCAGACCACTGCAATGCCACAGCCCTGTTAGTTGTGGAATTGCAGTGATTGGCCGGCCTGCACAGCGTGACCGAGCCTTTATATCGGCCGGCGCGCTGTGCTCTGCTCACAGCTATCCAGACAGTGAGTGCAGGGAGAGTGTCGCTGATTCAGGGAAAGCTTTGCGGCCCTTTATAGCTTTTTCAGTTGCAGGGCTGCAAACAGTGTGACCAAAAGTCCTTCTCAGGACTATTCTAGTTGTATACAGGCAGGCAGGGTATAGCCAGGTCGGAGTACAGTAGCAGAGTCCTTCTCAGGACTATTGTTGCTATATACAGGCAGGGTATAGCCAGGTCTGAATACAGGCTAGTGACCAAAAGAGTCCTTGTCAGGACTATTGTACCAGTATACAGGCAGGCAGGCAGGCAGGGTATATAGCCATTCCTAGTGGTGACCGTATACCAGCCTTCATCATATCTGGGGCTGGTGTACACAGTGTAAAACAGTCCAGATAGTGTCTGACTTGTCTGTAATTGTCACTCCCCAAAAAAACCTGTTAGGTTCTTATTGCGTCCGTGCTTGGTTTTTAAAACCGCACGTGTGTGCCTGTTGGTGGCAGCGTACAGGTGCACTTGTGTGCAATTTCCAGAAACTTTGATATAACGCACAAGTAGTGAATATACACGTCAGCAGTGCACAGCATTGCAAAATGCGCAAGGGCATTGGCAAGGAACAAGGAAGTGGACGTGATGGTGGTGCAGGCAGAGGCCGAGGTCGTGGGCAAGCTCTAATTTCGCCACAACAAAGGGCCACATCTAGTCGCTCACACGTCCTGTCCCAAATTCTTGGGGACCGCAGCAGTACACCGCTCTTGAACCAAGACCAGTGTCAACAGGTTGTTAGTTGGATAGCAGATAATGCTTCCAGTCAGATTGGCACCACCACAAACACTCTGTCTTCCACACGGTCAAGTGTCAGTAGCCGTGATACTGCACCGCACATTTCTGAACCTGATCCTCCTTCCTACCACCAGGCTGAGTACTAGTGATGAGCGAGCATGCTTGTCACTACTCGGTACTCGCACGAGTATCGCTGTACTCGGGCTGCTCGGCGGGGACCGAGTAATCTCGCGATACTCGTGCTGTACTCGTGGTCTTCATTTCTGCATGTTGGCGCTCTTTTGAGAGCCAGCCCTCATGCAGGGATTGGCTGGCAGACCACTGCAATGCCACAGCCCTGTTAGTTGTGGAATTGCAGTGATTGGCCGGCCTGCACAGCGTGACCGAGCCTTTATATCGGCCGGCGCGCTGTGCTCTGCTCACAACTATCCAGACAGTCAGTGCAGGGAGAGGGTCGCTGATTCAGGGAAAGCTTTGCGGCCCTTTATAGTTAGTTCCGGAGCAGGGCTGCAAACAGTGTGACCAGAAGTCCTTCTCAGGACTATTCTAGTTGTATACAGGCAGGCAGGGTATAGCCAGGTCGGAGTACAGGAGCAGAGTCCTTCTCAGGACTATTGTTGCTATATACAGGCAGGGTATAGCCAGGTCGGAATACAGGCTAGTGACCAGAAGAGTCCTTGTCAGGACTATTGTAGCAGTATACAGGCAGGCAGGCAGGCAGGCAGGCAGGGTAGTGGTGACCGTATACCAGCCTTCATCATATCTGGGGCTGGTGTACACAGTGTAAAACAGTCCAGATAGTGTCAGACTTCTCAGTAATTGTCGCTCCTAAAAACCAGTTAGGTTCTTATTGCGTCCGTGCTTGCATTTAAAAACAGCACGTGTGTGGCAGTCGGTGGCAGCGTACAGGTGCGCGTTTTGCACAAACTATTATATAACGCACAAGTCTAGTGTATAATACACGTCAGTCAGCAGTGTCTGATAGTGTCAGACTTCTCAGTAATTGTCGCTCCTAAAAACCAGTTAGGTTCTTATTGCGTCCGTGCTTGCATTTAAAAAAAGCACGTGTGTGGCAGTCGGTGGCAGCGTACAGGTGCGCGTTTTGCACAAACTATTATATAACGCACAAGTCTAGTGTATAATACACGTCAGTCAGCAGTGTCTGATATTGTCAGACTTCTCAGTAATTGTCGCTCCTAAAAACCAGTTAGGTTCTTATTGCGTCCGTGCTTGCATTTAAAAACAGCACGTGTGTGGCAGTCGGTGGCAGCGTACAGGTGCGCGTTTTGCACAAACTATTATATAACGCACAAGTCTAGTGTATAATACACATCAGTCAGCAGTGTCTGATAGTGTCAGACTTCTCAGTAATTGTCGCTCCTAAAAACCAGTTAGGTTCTTATTGCGTCCGTGCTTGCATTTAAAAACAGCACGTGTGTGGCAGTCGGTGGCAGGGTACAGGTGCGCGTTTTGCACAAACTATTATATAACGCACAAGTCTAGTGTATAATACACGTCAGTCAGCAGTGTCTGATAGTGTCAGACTTCTCAGTAATTGTCGCTCCTAAAAACCAGTTAGGTTCTTATTGCGTCCGTGCTTGCATTTAAAAACAGCACGTGTGTGGCAGTCGGTGGCAGGGTACAGGTGCGCGTTTTGCACAAACTATTATATAACGCACAAGTCTAGTGTATAATACACGTCAGTCAGCAGTGTCTGATAGTGTCAGACTTCTCAGTAATTGTCGCTCCTAAAAACCAGTTAGGTTCTTATTGCGTCCGTGCTTGCATTTAAAAACAGCACGTGTGTGGCAGTCGGTGGCAGCGTACAGGTGCGCGTTTTGCACAAACTATTATATAACGCACAAGTCTAGTGTATAATACACGTCAGTCAGCAGTGTCTGATAGTGTCAGACTTCTCAGTAATTGTCGCTCCTAAAAACCAGTTAGGTTCTTATTGCGTCCGTGCTTGCATTTAAAAACAGCATGTGTGTGGCAGTCAGTGGCAGCGTCAGGCTCCATATTGTCCCTGGATAGAGACGTGCATAAGGGCCTGTAAACATGAAGTGCCCATTGTAAGTAAGTGGGTCTATTGTAGTATAGCCCTTAGGCAGGGCAGCCAAAAATTGGGAGGCTCCACGTTGTCCCTGGATAGAGACGTGCATGAGGGCCTGTAAACCTGAAGTGCCCATTGGAAGGAAGTGGGTCTATTGTAGTATAGCCCTTAGGCAGGGCAGCCAAAAATTGGGAGGCTCCACGTTGTCCCTGGGTAGAGACGTGCATGAGGGCCTCAAAACATTGTTCCCATTGCAAAGGAGCGGGTCTCCTGTCGTTGTAATGTCCATTCTGCAAAGAATGGGCGAAAAAATTTACCACTGGGGGTATACCTGAAACAAAGGCCTAAGTATTGCAATTTGTAACGGTCATCATCATGGTGGCGCATGAGGAGAAGGAGGAGCAGTCCAGCGATTATCCAAAGTCCAGAAGTGTGTACCCATGGGTGAGTGGAGGTACATGGCAAACTTTAAATTCCGCTCTCATTTGCTGGTGGTGTGGTGAAGTCTGGCCCAATCCAACCCTTGTTCATCTTGATCAGAGTCAGCCTGTCAGCATTTTCAGTTGACAGGCGGGTGCGTTTATCTGTAATGATTCCACCTGCGGCACTAAAAACACGCTCTGACAAAACGCTAGCAGCAGGGCAGGCCAGGCCTTCCAAGGCGTAGAGAGCCAATTCATGCCACGTGTCCAGCTTGGATACCCAATAATTGTAAGGCACAGAGGAATGTCGGAGTACAGTTGTTCGATCTGCAAGGTACTCCTTCAGCATCTGGGCAAACTTAGGATTTCTTGTGGCACTACCCCGCACCTCAGGGGCTGTGGTACGTGAGGGGCTGAGAAAACTGTCCCACATCTTAAAGACTGTTCCCCTACCTCTGGCGGATTGGACTTGTGCCTCTCTCGGCTGTACGCCTCGGTTGTCCACTGATTCATGACCTATGCCGCTAGCGTTTTGTGAGGGGAATGCTTTGCCTACTTCCGTGACTATGGCCTTCTGGAACTGCTGCATTTTGCCTGACCTCTCCGCCTCGGGAATAAGAGACATAAAGTTCTCCTTTTAGCGTGGGTCTAACAGTGTTACCAACCAGTAATGATTGTCGGCCAAGATGTTCTTAACGCGAGGGTCACGAGACAGGCAGCTTACCATAAAGTCAGCCATGTGTGCCAGACTCTTAACAGCCATCACTTCAGTATCCTGACCAACACGATGACTGAACATGCTGTCCTCCTCCTCCTCCTCCTCATCATCTACCCTGTCCTCTGGCCAGCCACGCTGAACCGAGGATATGACTGCATGTCATATCCTCAATTTGGCCAGAGAGTTGCTCCATGTCTTCATCCTCCTCCTCGTCATAGTCCTCCACTGCACGTTGTGATGAGACGAGGCTGGGCTGTGTGTTATCATCACCCACACCCACTACTGTTTCTTGCTCAAACTCATCGCGCTCCGCCTGCAATGCATCATGGTTGTTTTTTGAGCAGAGACCATTTTAGAAGGCAGAGAAGCGGTATGGTGACGCTAATAATGTCGTCATCGCCGCTCACCATCTTGGTGGAGTCCTCAAAGTTTTGGCGGATGGTGCATAGGTCGGACATCCATCTCCACTCCTCAGGTGTTATGTGTGGAGTTTGACCCATTTCCCGACGGCTTAGGTGATGCAGGTACTCAACAACTGCCCTCTTCTGCTCACATATCCTGACCAACTTGTGCAGAGTTGAATTCCAACGCGTGGGGACATCACACACCAGTCTGTGTGCCGGAAGATGCAAACGGCGTCTTAAGCCGGCAAGGCCGGCTGAAGCAGTAGGTGACTTTCGAAAATGTGCAGACAGGCGGCGAACTTTTACCAGCAGATCAGACAGCTCTGAGTATGACTTTAGAAACCGCTGAACCACGAGGTTGAGCACATGGGCCACGCATGGAACATGTGTCAGCTGGCCTCGCCTCAAAGCCGCCACCAGGTTACGGCCATTGTCACACACGACCTTTCCTGGCTTTAGGTTCAGAGTTGTGAGCCAGTGATCTGCCTGCTGTTTCAGAGCTGTCCACACCTCTTCTGCATTGTGGGGTTTGTCACCTATGCAGATTAGCTTCAGCACTGCCTGTTGCCGCTTCGCCGAGGCAGTGCTGCAGTGCTTCTGTGTCGCCCTGGACAAGCCAGGGGCCACAGAGCACAACACTTAAACACCCCACACTCCCTGCAGGCATATCATAGTCAAAACACAAAATCCTTGTTGCCTTCCCCAGGGGCTGTTGTCCACACCAGGGTGTGGAGCCAGGCGGTTGGTCTCCACCCACCGAGGAGGAGGGAAAACACAGGCAGTGAGAGTTAAGCTAAGGAAGTGGAAGGAGGAAAGTAGTAGAGAGGAGAAAAGTGACAGCAAAGAGCCTGAAGTTGGTCCGGGTGCGTGGCCTGGACAGGACAGCAAGGTTGGCAGGATGTGGTGACCGTCTGCAGTGGAGGCCGATTGGAGTCTGCCGTAAGGACCGTGGACGGGTGGTGACCCGGCCGTACCGGACCGGTATACAAAGAGAAGCCAGCACCATTGGCAGAGGACTTTCGGATCCCGGCAAGGCTTGGTGTCGCCGTGAATTTGCCAAATCCGTTAGTGAAGGGGACCTCAGGGTTTCCAAACAGCCAAGTCCAGATAGAAGGCAACCGTACAACCGTGAAGGGGAGACACAGCCACCGCCAAGGGCAACCGTCTCCCAGTGCCATCGCCTGTGGGCAAAAGGGGCTCCTCCGGCCCATATCCAGGTCAGGGAGCGGGTTACCGTTGGGAAACCATCACTACCAACACTTAACTTAGGTGCAGGGAGAGACAGTCATCACTAACCTGCAGGGAGGAACAACCGCAGCCGTCCGAGTGACCCGTCCATCCAGCCACTTGTTTTACCGTGAACTGTGTCATCATCATTGGGCTGAGTGAGTACCTCCGTGCCGTGCGGCACAGCGCTGCCCCTGCGACCCTGCACTTCATCAGGCCCCGCAACCCGCCTGTCATCCATCTCTACCCCATCACCAGGCCCCGGGACAACCAACCCCCCTACCCACGGAGGGGAGAAATAACAACAAAGCTGCTCCCTGTCACAGGCTCCCGGGATCCCCGTCCAGAGCAGCGGTGGTGTCCACACAATCACCACAACCGTGGGTGGCGTCACGGACAATATCCCCAAAACCCAAACCACCCCTTTTCACTCACGGGCGAGTAGCGCCGCTCGAGTCCCCGGGATCCGGCCATCGCTCGAGCCAACGAGCAGCAGCAGCCGTAGAGCTGCGTCAGCCGGACCCGAGCAGTGGGAGAGCGCACCGTCCCCTCCTCCGCCCGCGACACTTCCAGCTTGGGACTGGTGTGGAGGGTAAAGTGGATCAGGATGCGCAGGAGGAGGAGGAGGCTGAGGAGCATGACATTCCGGAGCTGTAGAGTGTGTGTGAAACCCTGACTGAGGTAGGGCCTGCAAAACTTGGTGTGTGAAGGACGTGTTCCGTCCCTCGCTCAGACTGGGTCCCAGCTTGCACAATATTAACCCAGTGTGACGTCAACGAGATGTAGCGGCCTTGCCCACATGCACTTGTCCACGTGTCTGTGGTTAGGTGGACTTTGGCTGAAACAGCGTTGTTCAGGGCACGTGTGATGTTTTGTGACACGTGGTTAGTTATGCAATGCGGGGACGGCACACCGGGAGAAATAGTGGCGGCTGTGGACCGAGTAACGTGGGACAGCTGCCACCATCAGGTCGCGGAATGCTTCTGTCTCAACCAGCCTAAAAGGCAACATTTCCAGCGCAAGCAGTCGCGAAATGTTAGCATTTAGAACTGTGGCATGTGGGGTGTTGGCAGTGTATTTGCGCCTGCGTTCAAAGGTTTGCTGAATGGATAACTGAACGTTGCGCTGGGACAAGGACGTGCTTGATGATGGTGTTCTTTCTGCGTAGGCAACTGCAGGTGCAGGAGTGGAGGAGGCTTGTTCGCAGGCAGCATGGACAGGGGATTGGCTCGCATGCACAACCAGCGAAGACGTAGCAGTGACATCAGCAAGCACTGCTCCTCGACTCTGTTGTACTTCCCACAAAGTCGGGTGCTTGGCTGACATGTGCCTGATCATGCTGGTGGTGGTCAGGCTGCTAGTTTTGGTACCCCTGCTGATGCTGGCATGGCAGGTGTTGCAAATGGCCTTTTTAGAATCATCTGGAGCCAACTTAAAAAACTGCCAGTGTCAGAGTTCCGGGTTTTCCAGTTTTCTTTTGAAAGAGCTTGCCCTTTGTTAACATGGAGTTTTCTGTTCTGTTGCCCTACTTCCTGTCCATCTGTTTAAAAGCCGCCCCTAAAGCTTAGTCCAGTGCCTGAGTATACTGCTTCCTGTGTGCTCCTGCCCTGCTGCTTTTGGTTCCTGATTGTTATTCGGATCCTCTTGGAAAACAACCGACACCGACTCTGGACTTCATCTGGTATCATCTAGCTGTGCCCGGACTCCGTTTGCCGTCTTTGGTCGGCACTTCTGCCCGGTTCCTTCCGTTTAATACCACTCTGGACTCACATCACGTACGGACATTTTTGGACTTACCTATTGCCCTTTTGTGTCCCGGCTGCTGCGCATTTAGGGCTTCTGGGGTGATTGCCAGACAGTCCCTGTATAGGGGTTCGCTCTTGGTGGTCTCCCTGGGGGAGTCCGGTGCGCGGTCCCGGGAATTCCCTTTCGCTCCGTCCCTGGAAGGTATTTCCTGTATTTATGTTCTACTGTGTTTTTGTTCCGTTTATGTACATATTTGCTGGTTGCATATTATAAACGTCTTGCACCAAGAACTCGTCTCTGGTTGTCATTGCCCTAACGCAATCGAAATCCTCAATACATACAATAGTATTACAGCCAGACTCGGGAAGACCTAACATTTGTACAGGCACCTTGTGTCGTGTTGTTCCGGGGAACAGTTGCCTGACGTCTGCCTGGGGCCACCACTCTGCTTCTTACTGCCTGTTGTGATGCTACGCCTCCCTCCCCCTGTGCACTGCTGTCCTCGCTCTGCATATCCTCCTGCCAGGTTGGGTCAGTTACTGGATCATCCACCACGTCGTCTTCCTCTTCCGCACCCTGCTCCTCCTCCTGACTTCCTGACAATTGTGTCTCATCATCGTCCACCCCTTGTTGAGACACGTTGCCAACTTCGTGAGAACGTGGCTGCTCAAATATTTGGGCATCTGTACATACAATCTCGTCATGGCCCACTTCAACAGGAGCTGGCGAGAGGCCAGAATTTGTGAATGGAAACGTGAACGAACAGCTCTTCCGAGTGTCCAAGTGTGGGATCAGTAATGTCCGTGGACGTGTACTCGGCCTGGTGGTAGGAAGGAGGATCAGGTTCTGAAATGTGCGGTGCAGTATCACGGCTACTGACACTTGACCGTGTGGAAGACAGAGTGTTTGTGGTGGTGCCAATCTGACTGGAAGCATTATCCGCTATCCAACTAACAACCTGTTGACACTGGTCTTGGTTCAAGAGCGGTGTACTGCTGCGGTCCCCAAGAATTTGGGACAGGACGTGCGAGCGACTAGATGTGGCCCTTTGTTGTGGCGAAATTAGAGCTTGCACACAACCTCGGTCTCTGCCTGCACCACCATCACGTCCACTTCCTTGTTCGTTGACAACGCCCTTGCGCATTTTGCAATGCTGTGCTGATGTGTATTCACTAGACTTGTGCGTTATATCCAAGTTTTTGCAAAACTCACACAAATGCAGCGGAAAGCTGCCACCAACAGGCACACACGTGCGGTTTTTAAATGCAAGCACGGAGGCACTAAGAAACTAACAGGTCTCTATCCAGGGACAACGTGGAGCCTCCCAATTTTTGGCTGCCCTGCCTAAGGGCTATACTACAATAGACCCACTTCCTTACAATGGGCACTTCAGGTTTACAGGCCATCATGCACGTCTCTATCCAGGGACAATGTGGAGCCTCCCAATTTTTGGCTGCCCTGCCTAAGGGCTATACTACAATAGACCCACTTCCTTCCAATGGGCACTTCAGGTTTACAGGCCCTCATGCACGTCTCTATCCAGGGACAACGTGGAGCCTCCCAATTTTTGGCTGCCCTGCCTAAGGGCTATACTACAATAGACCCACTTCCTTACAATGGGCACTTCAGGTTTACAGGCCCTCATGCACGTCTCTATCCAGGGACAACGTGGAGCCTCCCAATTTTTGGCTGCCCTGCCTAAGGGCTATACTACAATAGACCCACTTCCTTCCAATGGGCACTTCAGGTTTACAGGCCATCATGCACGTCTCTATCCAGGGACAATGTGGAGCCTCCCAATTTTTGGCTGCCCTGCCTAAGGGCTATACTACAATAGACCCACTTCCTTCCAATGGGCACTTCAGGTTTACAGGCCCTCATGCACGTCTCTATCCAGGGACAACGTGGAGCCTCCCAATTTTTGGCTGCCCTGCCTAAGGGCTATACTACAATAGACCCACTTCCTTACAATGGGCACTTCAGGTTTACAGGCCCTCATGCACGTCTCTATCCAGGGACAACGTGGAGCCTCCCAATTTTTGGCTGCCCTGCCTAAGGGCTATACTACAATAGACCCACTTCCTTACAATGGGCACTTCAGGTTTACAGGCCATCATGCACGTCTCTATCCAGGGACAATGTGGAGCCTCCCAATTTTTGGCTGCCCTGCCTAAGGGCTATACTACAATAGACCCACTTCCTTACAATGGGCACTTCAGGTTTACAGGCCCTCATGCACGTCTCTATCCAGGGACAACGTGGAGCCTCCCAATTTTTGGCTGCCCTGCCTAAGGGCTATACTACAATAGACCCACTTCCTTACAATGGGCACTTCAGGTTTACAGGCCCTCATGCACGTCTCTATCCAGGGACAATGTGGAGCCTCCCAATTTTTGGCTGCCCTGCCTAAGGGCTATACTACAATAGACCCACTTCCTTACAATGGGCACTTCAGGTTTACAGGCCCTCATGCACGTCTCTATCCAGGGACAACGTGGAGCCTCCCAATTTTTGGCTGCCCTGCCTAAGGGCTATACTACAATAGACCCACTTCCTTACAATGGGCACTTCAGGTTTACAGGCCCTCATGCACGTCTCTATCCAGGGACAACGTGGAGCCTCCCAATTTTTGGCTGCCCTGCCTAAGGGCTATACTACAATAGACCCACTTCCTTACAATGGGCACTTCAGGTTTACAGGCCCTCATGCACGTCTCTATCCAGGGACAACGTGGAGCCTCCCAATTTTTGGCTGCCCTGCCTAAGGGCTATACTACAATAGACCCACTTCCTTACAATGGGCACTTCAGGTTTACAGGCCCTCATGCACGTCTCTATCCAGGGACAATGTGGAGCCTCCCAATTTTTGGCTGCCCTGCCTAAGGGCTATACTACAATAGACCCACTTCCTTCCAATGGGCACTTCAGGTTTACAGGCCCTCATGCACGTCTCTATCCAGGGACAACGTGGAGCCTCCCAATTTTTGGCTGCCCTGCCTAAGGGCTATACTACAATAGACCCACTTCCTTACAATGGGCACTTCAGGTTTACAGGCCCTCATGCACGTCTCTATCCAGGGACAACGTGGAGCCTCCCAATTTTTGGCTGCCCTGCCTAAGGGCTATACTACAATAGACCCACTTCCTTCCAATGGGCACTTCAGGTTTACAGGCCATCATGCACGTCTCTATCCAGGGACAATGTGGAGCCTCCCAATTTTTGGCTGCCCTGCCTAAGGGCTATACTACAATAGACCCACTTCCTTCCAATGGGCACTTCAGGTTTACAGGCCCTCATGCACGTCTCTATCCAGGGACAACGTGGAGCCTCCCAATTTTTGGCTGCCCTGCCTAAGGGCTATACTACAATAGACCCACTTCCTTACAATGGGCACTTCAGGTTTACAGGCCCTCATGCACGTCTCTATCCAGGGACAACGTGGAGCCTCCCAATTTTTGGCTGCCCTGCCTAAGGGCTATACTACAATAGACCCACTTCCTTACAATGGGCACTTCAGGTTTACAGGCCATCATGCACGTCTCTATCCAGGGACAATGTGGAGCCTCCCAATTTTTGGCTGCCCTGCCTAAGGGCTATACTACAATAGACCCACTTCCTTACAATGGGCACTTCAGGTTTACAGGCCCTCATGCACGTCTCTATCCAGGGACAACGTGGAGCCTCCCAATTTTTGGCTGCCCTGCCTAAGGGCTATACTACAATAGACCCACTTCCTTACAATGGGCACTTCAGGTTTACAGGCCCTCATGCACGTCTCTATCCAGGGACAATGTGGAGCCTCCCAATTTTTGGCTGCCCTGCCTAAGGGCTATACTACAATAGACCCACTTCCTTACAATGGGCACTTCAGGTTTACAGGCCCTCATGCACGTCTCTATCCAGGGACAACGTGGAGCCTCCCAATTTTTGGCTGCCCTGCCTAAGGGCTATACTACAATAGACCCACTTCCTTACAATGGGCACTTCAGGTTTACAGGCCCTCATGCACGTCTCTATCCAGGGACAACGTGGAGCCTCCCAATTTTTGGCTGCCCTGCCTAAGGGCTATACTACAATAGACCCACTTCCTTACAATGGGCACTTCAGGTTTACAGGCCCTCATGCACGTCTCTATCCAGGGACAACGTGGAGCCTCCCAATTTTTGGCTGCCCTGGCAAAGGAAAATACTACAAAGACTCACTTCCTCAAAATGGGCACATTAGACTCAAGAGGCCTTCATGTACGTCTCTTCTCAGGGACATCGGAGTGCCACACAATGTTTTCACGTAAAATCTTTCATGTATTAATCTCAAAAAGTAACATACACCAGCTCTATCTCACTATTGGGTATGTGCCCTTAACATTTCCGCCATGAAAAATCATTTTGGGGTCATTTTGGAAGGTTTTCTGGTGAGTCCGTAAAAATGGCGTAAAACGCGGACAAAATTGTTCACAGCTGTGACTTTTGAGTGATAAATGCTTCAAGGGGTCTTCCCCATGCTGTTGCCATGTCATTTGAGCACTCTTCTGAGACTTTTGTGCCATTTTTAGGGTTTCTCCATGCTGCCGGGGGGTCATTTCACAAAAATACTCGGGTCTCCCATAGGATAACATTGGGCTCGTTGCTCGGGCCGAGTACACGAGTATCTTGGGAGGCTCGGCCCGAGCTTCGAGCACCCGAGGTTTTTAGTACTCGCTCATCACTAGAGTTGAGCGCGGTTCGTGGTTCGTGGTTCTCCAGTTCGCGGCTCGAGTGATTTTGGGGCATGTTCTAGATCGAACTAGAACTCGAGCTTTTTGCAAAAGCTCGGTAGTTCTAGAAACGTTCGAGAACGGTTCTAGCAGCCAAAAAACAGCTAAATCATAGCTTGGTTTCTGCTGTAATAGTGTAAGTCACTCTGTGAATCAAACTATTATCACATTTCAGTGTATAGTGTGCGTGAACAGCGCCTTCAGATCACTGCTGTTTCTATAATGGCGATCGCCATTTTTTTTTTTTTTTTTTCTTGTCTTCCTTCCCTAAGCGCGCGCGTCTTGTGGGGCGGGCCAGCATGTCAGCCAATCCCAGACACACACACAGCTAAGTGGACTTTGAGCCAGAGAAGCAACGGCATGTGTGATAGGATCTGCATGTCACATGTCCCTGCATTATAAAACCGGACATTTTCTTCACGGACGCCATTATCTGCCTTCTGCGTCTTTGGTGTCAGACATCACTGTCGCAGCTCCGTCTTCCTGAGTCCTATAGCCGATACAGCTGTATGCGCTGCATACACAGCGTTAGACAGCTTAGGGAGAGCACTTTATAGCAGTCCTTTTAAGGGCTCCAACCGGCAGGGTCAGAGAGCCATAGGTGACAGGTCCTGCAAACAGCAACAGCGTCTGTGTAGCCCAGGTCAGGGATTTCCTACCTGCATTTCACCATTAGGAGGGAATAGAAAGGCAGTCTTCCATTCCTCTACCCAGAGCACCACAATCCTGCCACTGTACCCTCTTGTCCTCTGCACACTCCAACTGATAACTAAGCCATTATACTAGCAAACACTCAGTGTACCTAGTGGCATCCTATACGTGGCTATTGGACTTTGCTATAGTCCCACTAGTGCAAAGACATTTGCAGAGCGCGTCTGCCTGCATTGCACACTACAACTCATTCTAACCAAGCCATTATACTAGCAAACACTCAGTGTACCTAGTGGCATCCTATACGTGGCTATTGGACTTTGCTATAGTCCCACTAGTGCAAAGACATTTGCAGAGCGCGTCTGCCTGCGTTGCACACTACAACTCATTCTAACCAAGCCATTATACTAGCAAACACTCAGTGTACCTAGTGGCATCCTATACGTGGCTATTGGACTTTGCTATAGTCCCACTAGTGCAAAGACATTTGCAGAGCGCGTCTGCCTGCATTGCACACTACAACTCATTCTAACCAAGCCATTATACTAGCAAACACTCAGTGTACCTAGTGGCATCCTATACGTGGCTATTGGACTTTGCTATAGTCCCACTAGTGCAAAGACATTTGCAGAGCGCGTCTGCCTGCGTTGCACACTACAACTCATTCTAACCAAGCCATTATACTAGCAAACACTCAGTGTACCTAGTGGCATCCTATACGTGGCTATTGGACTTTGCTATAGTCCCACTAGTGCAAAGACATTTGCAGAGCGCGTCTGCCTGCGTTGCACACTACAACTCATTCTAACCAAGCCATTATACTAGCAAACACTCAGTGTACCTAGTGGCATCCTATACGTGGCTATTGGACTTTGCTATAGTCCCACTAGTGCAAAGACATTTGCAGAGCGCGTCTGCCTGCGTTGCACACTACAACTCATTCTAACCAAGCCATTATACTAGCAAACACTCAGTGTACCTAGTGGCATCCTATACGTGGCTATTGGACTTTGCTATAGTCCCACTAGTGCAAAGACATTTGCAGAGCGCGTCTGCCTGCGTTGCACACTACAACTCATTCTAACCAAGCCATTATACTAGCAAACACTCAGTGTACCTAGTGGCATCCTATACGTGGCTATTGGACTTTGCTATAGTCCCACTAGTGCAAAGACATTTGCAGAGCGCGTCTGCCTGCGTTGCACACTACAACTCATTCTAACCAAGCCATTATACTAGCAAACACTCAGTGTACCTAGTGGCATCCTATACGTGGCTATTGGACTTTGCTATAGTCCCACTAGTGCAAAGACATTTGCAGAGCGCGTCTGCCTGCGTTGCACACTACAACTCATTCTAACCAAGCCATTATACTAGCAAACACTCAGTGTACCTAGTGGCATCCTATACGTGGCTATTGGACTTTGCTATAGTCCCACTAGTGCAAAGACATTTGCAGAGCGCGTCTGCCTGCGTTGCACACTACAACTCATTCTAACCAAGCCATTATACTAGCAAACACTCAGTGTACCTAGTGGCATCCTATACGTGGCTATTGGACTTTGCTATAGTCCCACTAGTGCAAAGACATTTGCAGAGCGCGTCTGCCTGCGTTGCACACTACAACTCATTCTAACCAAGCCATTATACTAGCAAACACTCAGTGTACCTAGTGGCATCCTATACGTGGCTATTGGACTTTGCTATAGTCCCACTAGTGCAAAGACATTTGCAGAGCGCGTCTGCCTGCGTTGCACACTACAACTCATTCTAACCAAGCCATTATACTAGCAAACACTCAGTGTACCTAGTGGCATCCTATACGTGGCTATTGGACTTTGCTATAGTCCCACTAGTGCAAAGACATTTGCAGAGCGCGTCTGCCTGCGTTGCACACTACAACTCATTCTAACCAAGCCATTATACTAGCAAACACTCAGTGTACCTAGTGGCATCCTATACGTGGCTATTGGACTTTGCTATAGTCCCACTAGTGCAAAGACATTTGCAGAGCGCGTCTGCCTGCGTTGCACACTACAACTCATTCTAACCAAGCCATTATACTAGCAAACACTCAGTGTACCTAGTGGCATCCTATACGTGGCTATTGGACTTTGCTATAGTCCCACTAGTGCAAAGACATTTGCAGAGCGCGTCTGCCTGCGTTGCACACTACAACTCATTCTAACCAAGCCATTATACTAGCAAACACTCAGTGTACCTAGTGGCATCCTATACGTGGCTATTGGACTTTGCTATAGTCCCACTAGTGCAAAGACATTTGCAGAGCGCGTCTGCCTGCGTTGCACACTACAACTCATTCTAACCAAGCCATTATACTAGCAAACACTCAGTGTACCTAGTGGCATCCTATACGTGGCTATTGGACTTTGCTATAGTCCCACTAGTGCAAAGACATTTGCAGAGCGCGTCTGCCTGCGTTGCACACTACAACTCATTCTAACCAAGCCATTATACTAGCAAACACTCAGTGTACCTAGTGGCATCCTATACGTGGCTATTGGACTTTGCTATAGTCCCACTAGTGCAAAGACATTTGCAGAGCGCGTCTGCCTGCGTTGCACACTACAACTCATTCTAACCAAGCCATTATACTAGCAAACACTCAGTGTACCTAGTGGCATCCTATACGTGGCTATTGGACTTTGCTATAGTCCCACTAGTGCAAAGACATTTGCAGAGCGCGTCTGCCTGCGTTGCACACTACAACTCATTCTAACCAAGCCATTATACTAGCAAACACTCAGTGTACCTAGTGGCATCCTATACGTGGCTATTGGACTTTGCTATAGTCCCACTAGTGCAAAGACATTTGCAGCACGTCTGCCTGCGTTGCACACTCCAACTAATTATAACTAAGTTGCATTGTCAGGGATATTTATTCTTTATTATTCTGCTGTTAATAAAGCTAGACCACCACTGCAATCTTCACCACCTCTCAATTTTTACTACCACATTTTCAGTCCACAATCTTGTCGCAATCAACATGAGTGGCAAAATGACAGATGCTGGTGGAAAGGGGAAGAGGCGTGGTGGAAAAGGCAAAAAAGGTTTTGTCCGTGGGGAAGGTGGCAAAGCTCCATTATCATCTGCTGAAGATAGACCATCTACCAGCAAAAGTAAGATGTCTACTACTTACCGTGGACAATCCGATGTGCTCCCTTTGTTACGGACACGAACAACAGGAACAAAGGTAGATGATGGGCAAAAAAGGAAAATGCTTGAATGGATCTCAAGTGGTCCAACAAGTGCCCTCTCTGCCACTTCAAGTACCGCATCCAAAAAACACCAGTCCTCTGAGTTGTCATCCCAATCAAACTTGCTTTCTCCCAGCTCTGAAGTCTCCATCAGCCCTGCACAGTATGGTGGAACTGAGATGGCTGAGTCTGCAGAGCTGTTCAGTCACACTATAGCCTGGGAATCAGAGGTCTGCTCCCAAGCTACAGTGAGTACAGAACAGGAAATGGTCTGCAGTGATGCCCAGAACCTTTGTGACTCAGATTCAGGCCGTGAGGACCAAGTTTCTGAGCATAATGTTGACCCTTTGTCACAAACTGTAACACCTGTGGTTATAGACAATGAGGAACATACTGATGAAGATGAGACGCAGATACCCGATTGGGATGACAACTTAAATATTCCGTCAGGGCAAGAAGAGGCTCGGTCTGAGGGGGAGGGGAGTGCAAACACAACAATTGATGATGACGTTCTAGATCCCACCTACTGTCAACCCCCAGTCAGGCACTCGAGGAGGTCAACAGAGGCGGTGGAGGAGGATGCAACCGACGACGAAGTTACCTTGCGCCTTCCTGGACAGAGTCGGAGCACTGGTAGCACGTCTACAACTGCATCCTCAGCCACCACTCTGCCTATGAGCATTATTCGGGGTGGATCAACAGGTCGCATGGCCTCTAAGCCTTGCCTAGCCTGGTCCTTTTTTCACATCGAAAAAGATCGCCCAACTCATGTGATATGTAACATTTGTCATGATTCTGTTAGTAGAGGTCAAAACCTCAGCAGTTTGACAACTTCTTCCATGAATCGTCACATGACTAAATATCATAAGTCCCGGTGGGAAGCTCACCGTGCTGCAATGCGGCCTAGTGGAGCGAACCATCCACCGCCCGCCCCTTCCACTGCATCCGCGCGCTCTTCATCTTCTAGGACTGTGGGGACAGCTGCCACACCTGTTTTTCCACGCAAAACTTCCACCACTGTAACCGCAACAGGCAGTTTGCTTGTAAGGTCGTCAGTTGGTTTGGAAGGGGAAACAAGTGAGTGTGTACAGCTCTCTCAGACATCGATAGCACCAACGTTGGATGAAGGCAACATCATGTCTCCGCCTGCACTTTCCTCACAAACCTGCATTTTTCAAGGGACACCCTACTCAACACCGTCTACACACAGCAGCCAGATCTCTGTCCCTCAGATGTGGTCAAATAAAAGGCCACTTCCTCCGACCCATGACAAAGCTAAGAGGTTGACTCTATCCCTCTGTAAGCTGTTGGCTACCGAAATGCTGCCTTTCCGCCTAGTGGACACACAGGATTTTAGAGACCTTATGTCTGTCGCTGTGCCCCAGTACCAGATGCCTAGTCGCCACTACTTCTCTAAGAAAGGTGTGCCCGCGCTACACCAGCATGTCGCACACAACATCACCGCTTCCTTGAGAAACTCTGTGTGTGAACGGGTGCATTTCACCACCGATACTTGGACCAGTAAGCATGGACAGGGACGTTACATGTCGCTGACTGGGCACTGGGTAACTATGGTGATAGATGGTGAAGGGTCTGCTGCACAAGTCTTGCCGTCCCCACGACTTGTGTGTCAATCCTCTGTCTGTCCAAGTTCCGCCACTGCTTCTGCATCCTCCACCTCATCTGGGTCCTCCACCTCCGCCCCAAGCCTGCCTGGTCAGGCCACCAGCGTTCTCACTGCGCAGAAGGAATCACGCACCCCTCATTACTATGCTGGCAGCAGAGCGCAACGGCATCAGGCGGTCTTTAGCTTGACATGTCTTGGTAATAAGAGTCACACAGCTGAGGAGTTGTGGTCAGCTTTGCGGTCCGAGTTTAATAAATGGTTGTCTCCACTCAAACTGCAGCCTGGTAAGGCCGTGTGCGACAATGCTGCAAACCTGGGTGCGGCACTTCGCCTGGGCAAGGTGACACACGTACCTTGTATGGCTCACGTGTTGAACCTTGTCGTGCAGCAATTTTTAACACACTATCCCGGCCTAGATGGCCTTCTGAACAGGGCACGAAAACTGTCAGCTCACTTCCGCCGTTCAAGCGCCGCAGCAGAGCGACTTGCATCGCTCCAGAAGTCTTTCGGCCTGCCGGTTCATCGCCTGAAATGCGATGTGGCGACACGCTGGAATTCAACTCTCCACATGTTACAGCGACTGTGGCAGCACCGCAGAGCCCTGGTGCAATACGTCATGACGTATAGCCTGGGCCAACGAGATGCAGAGGTGGGGCAGATCACCCTGATGGAGTGGTCTCAGATCAAGGACCTATGCACCCTTCTGCACAGTTTCGACATGGCGACGAATATGTTTAGCTCTGACAATGCCATTATCAGCATGACGATTCCAGTCATTTACATGCTGGAGCACACGCTAAACACTATTCGGAGTCAGGGGGTGGGACAACATGAAGGGGAGGAACTACAGGAGGATTCATATGCGCAAGGGACAACAACATCACGAAGGTCCAGACGTTCATCATCACCAACGCAGCAGGCATGGGACCATGGGGGACAGGGATCGACAAGGGCGCATAGTAGCAGGCGAAATGTTGAGCAAGGTGCAGGAGAACATGAAGAAATGGAGGACGAACTGTCCATGGACATGGAAGACTCAGCGGATGAGGGAGACCTTGGTCAAATTTCAGTTGAAAGAGGTTGGGGTCAGATGTCAGAGGAAGAAAGAACGGGTAGCACCTCTATGCCACAAACACAGCATGGACTTGGTCCGCATGGCTGCGCAAGACACATGAGTGCCTTTTTGTTGCACTACCTCCAACATGACAGTCGTATTGTCAAAATTAGAAGTGATGATGACTACTGGATTGCCACACTATTAGATCCCCGGTACAAGTCCAAATTTTGTGACATAATTCCAGCCATAGAAAGGGACGCACGTATGCAGGAGTATCAGCAGAAGCTGTTACTAGATCTTAGCTCGGCTTTTCCACCAAACAACCGTGCAGGTGCAGGGAGTGAATCTCCCAGTTGTAACTTGACAAACATGGGACGGTCTCGTCATCTTCAACAGTCTACCCGTACCAGTAGGACCTTTTCTGGTGCCGGTAACAGCAATTTTATGGAATCTTTTCATAATTTTTTTAGACCCTCTTTTGCAAGGCCACCAGAGACAACAAGTCTGACACATAGTCAACGGCTGGAGAGGATGATACAGGAGTATCTCCAAATGAACATCGATGCCATGACTGTGCAACTGGAGCCTTGCTCCTTTTGGGCTTCAAACCTACAAAAATGGCCAGAGCTCGCAACTTACGCCTTGGAGATTTTGTCGTGTCCAGCTGCCAGCGTTGTCTCTGAACGTGTATTCAGTGCTGCTGGGTGTGTGCTGACAGATAAGCGCACGCGTCTGTCCAGTGACAATGTGGACAGACTGACGTTCATCAAAATGAACAAGTCATGGATCCAGAAGGAATTTACTACCCCTGTGTCATCCTGGGGAGAGTAAATGCTTGTGGATTTGGAATGTGCTTGATGCAAATCAAAACATCCTGTTTGCAACTAGGGCCCAAGTGCTGCCACTGATGTGGTGGGTGTCTGTGTGGCCCAATTTTTGGAAAAAAGGGAGACTCCGCTTGGAGTAACCCTTGCTTGCTGTGTTTTTAAAAGAAGCCAAGATGAACAGAGCTGGGATCAGGAAAGACTTTGCTACCTACCCCGGTGTCATCCTGGGGACGGATAAGAATGGCGTATTTTTGAATGTGCTTGATGCAAATCTAGCTGTGAAGTGTACAACTGGGGCACAACTGCTGCCACTGAATGGGTGGGTGTGTGTGGGGCCCAATTTTTGGAAAAAAGGGGAGACTCCGCTTGGAGTAACCCTTGCTTACATTGTTTTTAAAAGAAGCCAAGATGAACAAGTCATGGGTCAGCAAAGACTTTGCTACCTACCCCAGTGTCATCCTGGGGACGGCTAAGAATAGCGTATTTTTGAATGTGCTTGATGCAAATCAAAACATCCTGTTTGCAACTAGGGCCCAAGTGCTGCCACTGATGGGGTGGGTGTCTGTGTGGCCCAATTTTTGGAAAAAAGGGAGACTCCGCTTGGAGTAACCCTTGCTTGCTGTGTTTTTAAAAGAAGCCAAGATGAACAGAGCTGGGATCAGGAAAGACTTTGCTACCTACCCCGGTGTCATCCTGTGGACGGCTAAGAATAGCGTATTTTTGAATGTGCTTGATGCAAATCAAAACATCCTGTTTGCAACTAGGGCCCAAGTGCTGCCACTGATGGGGTGGGTGTCTGTGTGGCCCAATTTTTGGAAAAAAGGGAGACTCCGCTTGGAGTAACCCTTGCTTACATTGTTTTTAAAAGAAGCCAAGATGAACAAGTCATGGGTCAGCAAAGACTTTGCTACCTACCCCGGTGTCATCCTGGGGACGGCTAAGAATAGCGTATTTTTGAATGTGCTTGATGCAAATCAAAACATCCTGTTTGCAACTAGGGCCCAAGTGCTGCCACTGATGGGGTGGGTGTCTGTGTGGCCCAATTTTTGGAAAAAAGGGAGACTCCGCTTGGAGTAACCCTTGCTTGCTGTGTTTTTAAAAGAAGCCAAGATGAACAGAGCTGGGATCAGGAAAGACTTTGCTACCTACCCCGGTGTCATCCTGGGGACGGCTAAGAATAGCGTATTTTTGAATGTGCTTGATGCAAATCAAAACATCCTGTTTGCAACTAGGGCCCAAGTGCTGCCACTGATGGGGTGGGTGTCTGTGTGGCCCAATTTTTGGAAAAAAGGGAGACTCCGCTTGGAGTAACCCTTGCTTGCTGTGTTTTTAAAAGAAGCCAAGATGAACAGAGCTGGGATCAGGAAAGACTTTGCTACCTACCCCGGTGTCATCCTGGGGACGGTTAAGAATAGCGTATTTTTGAATGTGCTTGATGCAAATCTAGCTGTGAAGTGTACAACTGGGGCACAACTGCTGCCACTGAAGGGGTGGGTGTGTGTGGGGCCCAATTTTTGGAAAAAAGGGAGACTCCGCTTGGAGTAACCCTTGCTTGCTGTGTTTTTAAAAGAAGCCAAGATGAACAGAGCTGGGATCAGGAAAGACTTTGCTACCTACCCCGGTGTCATCCTGGGGACGGATAAGAATGGCGTATTTTTGAATGTGCTTGATGCAAATCTAGCTGTGAAGTGTACAACTGGGGCACAACTGCTGCCACTGAATGGGTGGGTGTGTGTGGGGCCCAATTTTTGGAAAAAAGGGGAGACTCCGCTTGGAGTAACCCTTGCTTACATTGTTTTTAAAAGAAGCCAAGATGAACAAGTCATGGGTCAGCAAAGACTTTGCTACCTACCCCAGTGTCATCCTGGGGACGGCTAAGAATAGCGTATTTTTGAATGTGCTTGATGCAAATCAAAACATCCTGTTTGCAACTAGGGCCCAAGTGCTGCCACTGATGTGGTGGGTGTCTGTGTGGCCCAATTTTTGGAAAAAAGGGAGACTCCGCTTGGAGTAACCCTTGCTTGCTGTGTTTTTAAAAGAAGCCAAGATGAACAGAGCTGGGATCAGGAAAGACTTTGCTACCTACCCCGGTGTCATCCTGGGGACGGATAAGAATGGCGTATTTTTGAATGTGCTTGATGCAAATCTAGCTGTGAAGTGTACAACTGGGGCACAACTGCTGCCACTGAATGGGTGGGTGTGTGTGGGGCCCAATTTTTGGAAAAAAGGGGAGACTCCGCTTGGAGTAACCCTTGCTTACATTGTTTTTAAAAGAAGCCAAGATGAACAAGTCATGGGTCAGCAAAGACTTTGCTACCTACCCCAGTGTCATCCTGGGGACGGCTAAGAATAGCGTATTTTTGAATGTGCTTGATGCAAATCAAAACATCCTGTTTGCAACTAGGGCCCAAGTGCTGCCACTGATGGGGTGGGTGTCTGTGTGGCCCAATTTTTGGAAAAAAGGGAGACTCCGCTTGGAGTAACCCTTGCTTGCTGTGTTTTTAAAAGAAGCCAAGATGAACAGAGCTGGGATCAGGAAAGACTTTGCTACCTACCCCGGTGTCATCCTGTGGACGGCTAAGAATAGCGTATTTTTGAATGTGCTTGATGCAAATCAAAACATCCTGTTTGCAACTAGGGCCCAAGTGCTGCCACTGATGGGGTGGGTGTCTGTGTGGCCCAATTTTTGGAAAAAAGGGAGACTCCGCTTGGAGTAACCCTTGCTTACATTGTTTTTAAAAGAAGCCAAGATGAACAAGTCATGGGTCAGCAAAGACTTTGCTACCTACCCCGGTGTCATCCTGGGGACGGCTAAGAATAGCGTATTTTTGAATGTGCTTGATGCAAATCAAAACATCCTGTTTGCAACTAGGGCCCAAGTGCTGCCACTGATGGGGTGGGTGTCTGTGTGGCCCAATTTTTGGAAAAAAGGGAGACTCCGCTTGGAGTAACCCTTGCTTGCTGTGTTTTTAAAAGAAGCCAAGATGAACAGAGCTGGGATCAGGAAAGACTTTGCTACCTACCCCGGTGTCATCCTGGGGACGGCTAAGAATAGCGTATTTTTGAATGTGCTTGATGCAAATCAAAACATCCTGTTTGCAACTAGGGCCCAAGTGCTGCCACTGATGGGGTGGGTGTCTGTGTGGCCCAATTTTTGGAAAAAAGGGAGACTCCGCTTGGAGTAACCCTTGCTTGCTGTGTTTTTAAAAGAAGCCAAGATGAACAGAGCTGGGATCAGGAAAGACTTTGCTACCTACCCCGGTGTCATCCTGGGGACGGCTAAGAATAGCGTATTTTTGAATGTGCTTGATGCAAATCAAAACATCCTGTTTGCAACTAGGGCCCAAGTGCTGCCACTGATGGGGTGGGTGTCTGTGTGGCCCAATTTTTGGAAAAAAGGGAGACTCCGCTTGGAGTAACCCTTGCTTACATTGTTTTTAAAAGAAGCCAAGATGAACAAGTCATGGGTCAGCAAAGACTTTGCTACCTACCCCGGTGTCATCCTGGGGACGGCTAAGAATAGCGTATTTTTGAATGTGCTTGATGCAAATCAAAACATCCTGTTTGCAACTAGGGCCCAAGTGCTGCCACTGATGTGGTGGGTGTCTGTGTGGCCCAATTTTTGGAAAAAAGGGAGACTCCGCTTGGAGTAACCCTTGCTTGCTGTGTTTTTAAAAGAAGCCAAGATGAACAGAGCTGGGATCAGGAAAGACTTTGCTACCTACCCCGGTGTCATCCTGGGGACGGATAAGAATGGCGTATTTTTGAATGTGCTTGATGCAAATCTAGCTGTGAAGTGTACAACTGGGGCACAACTGCTGCCACTGAATGGGTGGGTGTGTGTGGGGCCCAATTTTTGGAAAAAAGGGGAGACTCCGCTTGGAGTAACCCTTGCTTACATTGTTTTTAAAAGAAGCCAAGATGAACAAGTCATGGGTCAGCAAAGACTTTGCTACCTACCCCAGTGTCATCCTGGGGACGGCTAAGAATAGCGTATTTTTGAATGTGCTTGATGCAAATCAAAACATCCTGTTTGCAACTAGGGCCCAAGTGCTGCCACTGATGGGGTGGGTGTCTGTGTGGCCCAATTTTTGGAAAAAAGGGAGACTCCGCTTGGAGTAACCCTTGCTTGCTGTGTTTTTAAAAGAAGCCAAGATGAACAGAGCTGGGATCAGGAAAGACTTTGCTACCTACCCCGGTGTCATCCTGGGGACGGTTAAGAATAGCGTATTTTTGAATGTGCTTGATGCAAATCTAGCTGTGAAGTGTACAACTGGGGCACAACTGCTGCCACTGAAGGGGTGGGTGTGTGTGGGGCCCAATTTTTGGAAAAAAGGGAGACTCCGCTTGGAGTAACCCTTGCTTGCTGTGTTTTTAAAAGAAGCCAAGATGAACAGAGCTGGGATCAGGAAAGACTTTGCTACCTACCCCGGTGTCATCCTGGGGACGGATAAGAATGGCGTATTTTTGAATGTGCTTGATGCAAATCTAGCTGTGAAGTGTACAACTGGGGCACAACTGCTGCCACTGAAGGGGTGGGTGTGTGGGGCCCAATTTTTGGAAAAAAGGGAGACTCCGCTTGGAGTCACCTTGCGGTGTTTTACATGACTTTAGAAGGGCGTGCCATGCCTATATCTGTGTGTCCTCCTCTTTTTCCTTGTCCAGCTGTTTTGTTTTCGCATGAGTACATGTCCTTGTCACTTTCCCATGTGTTTGTGTTGTGTTGTGAGTTGTTTGTCACCTTTTGGACACCTTTGAGGGTGTTTTCTAGGTGTTTTACTGTGTTTGTGATTGCCTGCCATTGTTTCCTATGGGCTCGAGTTCGGTTCGTCGAACGTTCGACGAGCCGAACTCGAGCCAGACCCCCCGTTCGGCGAACCGCCTCGAGCCGAACCGGGACCGGTTCGCTCATCTCTACTCATCACTACTGAGTACACGTCCTCCTCGGACATTAATGATCCCACACTTGGACACTCGGAAGAGCTGTTCACGTTTCCATTCACACATTCTGGCCTCTCGCCAGCTCATATTGAAGTGGGTCATGAGGAGATCGTCTGTACAGATGGCCAAATATTTGAGCAGCCACGTTCTCACGAAGTTGGCAACGTGTCTGTGGTGGACGATGATGAGACACAATTGTCAGGAAGTCAGGAGGAGGAGCAGGGTGCGGAAGAGGAAGACGACGTGGTGGATGATCCAGTAACTGACCCAACCTGGCAGGAGGATATGCAGAGCGAGGACAGCAGTGCACAGGGGGAGGGAGGCGTAGCATCACAACAGGCAGTAAGAAGCAGGGTGGTGGCCCCAGGCAGAAGTCAGGCAACCGTTCCCCGGAACAACACGACGACACAAGGTGCCTGTACAAATGTTAGGTCTTCCCGAGTCTGGCAGTTTTTTAAGTTGGATCCAGATGATTCAAAAAAGGCCATTTGCAACACCTGCCGTGCCAGCATCAGCAGGGGTACCAAAACTAGCAGCCTGACCACCACCAGCATGATCAGGCACATGTCAGCCAAGCACCCGACTTTGTGGGAAGTACAACAGAGTCGAGGAGCAGTGCTTGCTGATGTCACTGCTACGTCTTCGCTGGTTGTGCATGCGAGCCAATCCCCTGTCCATGCTGCCTGCGAACAAGCCTCCTCCACTCCTGCACCTGCAGTTGCCTACGCAGAAAGAACACCATCATCAAGCACGTCCTTGTCCCAGCGCAGCGTTCAGTTATCCATTCAGCAAACCTTTGAACGCAGGCGCAAATACACTGCCAACACCCCACATGCCACAGTTCTAAATGCTAACATTTCGCGACTGCTTGCGCTGGAAATGTTGCCTTTTAGGCTGGTGGAGACAGAAGCATTCCGTGACCTGATGGCGGCAGCTGTCCCACGTTACTCGGTCCCCAGCCGCCACTATTTCTCCCGGTGTGCCGTCCCCGCGTTGCATAACCACGTGTCACAAAACATCACACGTGCCCTGAACAACGCTGTTTCACTCAAGGTCCACCTAACCACAGACACGTGGACAAGTGCTTGTGGGCAAGGCCGCTACATCTCGTTGACGGCACACTGGGTTAATATTGTGGAAGCTGGGACCCAGTCTGAGCGAGGGACGGAACACGTCCTTCCCACACCAAGGTTTGCAGGCCCTACCTCAGTCAGTGTTTCACCCACACTCTACAGCTCCGGAATGTCATGCTCTTCAGCCTCCTCCTCCTCCTGCGCATCCTCATCCACTGTACCCTCCACACCAGTCACAAGCTGGAAGCACTGCAGCACTGCCTCGGCGAAGCGGCAACAGGCTGTGCTGAAGCTAATCTGCATAGGTGACAAACCCCACAATGCAGAAGAGGTGTGGACAGCTCTGAAACAGCAGGCAGATCACTGGCTCACACCTCTGAACCTAAAGCCAGGAAACGTCGTGTGTGACAATGGCCGTAACCTGGTGGCGGCTTTGAGGCGAGGCCAGCTGACACATGTTCCATGCGTGGCCCATGTGCTCAACCTCGTGGTTCAGCGGTTTCTAAAGTCATACCCAGAGCTGTCTGATCTGCTGGTAAAAGTTCGCCGCCTGTCTGCACATTTTCGAAAGTCACCTACTGCTTCAGCCGGCCTTGCCGGCTTTCAGCGCCGTTTGCATCTTCCGGCTCACAGACTGGTGTGTGATGTCCCCACGCGTTGGAATTCAACTCTGCACATGTTGGTCAGGATATGTGAGCAGAAGAGGGCAGTTGTTGAGTACCTGCATCACCTAAGCCGTCGGGAAATGGGTCAAACTCCACACATAACACCTGAGGAGTGGAGATGGATGTCAGACCTATGTACCATCCTCCAAAACTTTGAGGACTCCACCAAGATGGTGAGTGGTGATGACGCCATTATTAGCGTCACCATACCGCTACTCTGCCTTCTAAAACGGTCTCTGCTGAAAAACAAACATGATGCATTGCAGGCGGAGCGCGATGAGTTGCAGCAAGAAACAGTAGTGGGTGTGGGTGATAACACACAGCCCAGCCTCGTCTCATCACAACGTGCAGTGGAGGACTATGACGAGGAGGAGGATGAAGACATGGAGCAACTCTCCGGCCAAATTGAGGATATGACATGCACACCAGTCATATCCTCGGTTCAGCGTGGCTAGCCAGAGGACAGGGTAGATGAGGAGGAGGAGGAGGAGGAGGAGGAGGACAGCATGTTCAGTCATCTTGTTGGTCAGGCTACTGAAGTCCTGGCTGTTAAGAGTCTGGCGCACATGGCTGACTTTATGGTAAGCTGCCTGTCTCATGACCCTCGCGTTAAGAACATCTTGGCCGACAATCATTACTGGTTGGTAACACTGTTAGACCCACGCTACAAGGAGAACTTTTTGTCTCTTATTCCCGTGGAGGAGAGGTCAACCAAAATGCAGCAGTTCCGGAAGGCCATAGTCACGGAAGTAGGCAAAGCATTCCCCTCACAAAACGCTAGCGGCATAGGTCAGGAATCAGTGGACAACCGAGGCGTACAGCCGAGAGAGGCACAAGTCCAATCCGCCAGAGGTAGGGGAACAGTCTTTAAGATGTGGGACAGTTTTCTCAGCCCCTCACGTACCACAGCCCCTGAGGTGCGGGGTAGTGCCACAAGAAATCCTAAGTTTGCCCAGATGCTGAAGGAGTACCTTGCAGATCGAACAACTGTACTCCGACATTCCTCTGTGCCTTACAATTATTGGGTATCCAAGCTGGACACGTGGCATGAATTGGCTCTCTACGCCTTGGAAGTCCTGGCCTGCCCTGCTGCTAGCGTTTTGTCAGAGCGTGTTTTTAGTGCCGCAGGTGGAATCATTACAGATAAACGCACCCGCCTGTCAACTGAAAATGCTGACAGGCTGACTCTGATCAAGATGAACAAGGGTTGGATTGGGCCAGACTTCACCACACCACCAGCAAATGAGAGCGGAATTTAAAGTTTGCCATGTACCTCCAGTCACCCATGGGTACACACTTCTGGACTTTGGATAATCGCTGGACTGCTCCTCCTTCTCCTCATGCGCCACCATGATGATGACCGTTACTTAGGCCTTTGTTTCAGGTATACCCCCAGTGGTAAATTTTTTCGCCCATTCTTTGCAGAATGGACATTACAACGACAGGAGACCCGCTCCTTTGCAATGGGAACAATGTTTTGAGGCCCTCATGCACGTCTCTACCCAGGGACAACGTGGAGCCTCCCAATTTTTGGCTGCCCTGCCTAAGGGCTATACTATAATACACCCACTTCCTGACAATGGACACTTAATGTTTTGAGGCCATCATGCACGTCTCTATCCAGGGACAACGTGGAGCCTCCCAATTTTTGGCTGCCCTGCCTAAGGGCTATACTATAATACACCCACTTCCTGACAATGGACACTTAATGTTTTGAGGCCCTCATGCACGTCTCTACCCAGGGACAACGTGGAGCCTCCCAATTTTTGGCTGCCCTGCCTAAGGGCTATACTATAATACACCCACTTCCTGACAATGGACACTTAATGTTTTGAGGCCATCATGCACGTCTCTATCCAGGGACAACGTGGAGCCTCCCAATTTTTGGCTGCCCTGCCTAAGGGCTATACTATAATACACCCACTTCCTGACAATGGACACTTAATGTTTTGAGGCCCTCATGCACGTCTCTACCCAGGGACAACGTGGAGCCTCCCAATTTTTGGCTGCCCTGCCTAAGGGCTATACTATAATACACCCACTTCCTTACAATGGGCACTTCAGGTTTACAGGCCCTCATGCACGTCTGTATGCAGGGGCATTGGTGAACCTCACAATTTTGGACTGCCCTGGCAAAGGAAAATATTACAAAGACTCAGTCACTTCCTCAAAATGGGCACATTAGACTCAAGAGGCCTTCATGTACGTCTCTTCTCAGGGACATCGGAGTGCCACACAATGTTTTCACGTAAAATCTTTCATGTATTAATCTCAAAAAGTAACATACACCAGCTCTATCTCACTATTGGGTATGTGCCCTTAACATTTCTGCCATGAAAAATCATTTTGGGGTCATTTTGGAAGGTTTTCTGGTGAGTCCGTAAAAATGGCGTGAAACGCGGACAAAATTGTTCACAGCTGTGACTTTTGAGTGATAAATGCTTCAAGGGGTCTTCCCCATGCTGTTGCCATGTCATTTGAGCACTCTTCTGAGACTTTTGTGACATTTTTAGGGTTTCTACATGCTGCCGGGGGGTCATTTCACAAAAATACTCGGGTCTCCCATAGGATAACATTGGGCTCGTTGCTCGGCCCGAGTACACGAGTATCTTGGGAGGCTCGGCCCGAGCTTCGAGCACCCGAGCTTTTTAGTACTCGCTCATCACTACTGGGTATCTGTAGGCCTAGTGCTAAGTTTTGTCTTGTGTTTAATGGTCACATGGAAGCTTAAGCCTCTAAAAGGTGAAATTATTTCTGTCTTTCATTTCCTATTATGACTTTTTGAGCAGTTTCACTTTATTAATTTTGTGTTACAAAAGTCAGTCATTACTGATAAACTGGAAGGAAAAATAAAGAGACCTTTTGACTCTCTGAGATACAATGGATCTTCTACTAAGACAAGAACACCGTGTCACTCCCGAGAATTTGACTCATTCTCGTACGTTCTGTGCTTATTCTGTCATAGAGACCTGTTCTCATCCCATCCTATTTTTGCCCGATATGTCACCTGAAAAAATATTCTAAACCAATCAGCTTGCAAATAGTTAAAGAAAACAAAATTGGCTTGAAGCAACATGGAGGAGGGGGATGGAAGGGGGTTACTTAATTCTTCTGGAGAAAGCCAATTGGTAGCTTGTATTGTGCATTCAGGCAAACAACTTGGAACGAAGGACAGGCCCCGGCAAGCGAAACCGTGAAAGTCACTGTGCCTGAAGGAAATCCCTGTAATCCTTTCATACTATGCATGAGGATGCAGGGAACACCTGGATTGGTTTGGCTTCTTCCTTGTATTGATGTGAGGCTATAGTGTGAAAAAAAAAGCCTGTTGTGGTTTTAGGAAACCCCCAAGTGCTTTCGCTTTATTAAAGTCCCAGACTGCAGGCACATCTGCTTCCCATTTTGAGCTCATCACCCCTTGCAAACAATGACATCCCTCCTTCTGGGCACCCTGCCAACGGAGCTTTAAACGTATAGTCAGCAGAGGGTAGGGTGGCATTCTCCTTATGATCAGTCAACTCTTAAGAGGAATGAGGTTAGCTTAAAAAAAAGGAAAGGTCAGGAGTTACCAAGGGGGTGGAGAACCAAGTTCGTTCAAAGAAAAGTAAATTTAAAGGAATAACCTGCGTAACACGCTGACATATGGCGTTCTCATTCGCAAAATGCTGCGAATTTCGAAATAAAGTACAAAAAAAACAAATAGATCCAAAAAAGCAATGCAGCTCCATATTGCATGTTTCAGTGACTTTAGCCAAATTTCTGGACACATAGATATTAAACTGGTTGTCCCATCTGAATAGCCCTTGTTGTATTTTGGGGCATAAACAAATCTCATAATGGGTTTCTTGAAAGTCATGGACAAATCTAAAATGTTTTTGAAGATTCTTCCAAGATAGCAGTTTTATCTTACATGTTGCACAAGTAAAAACAATAAATAATGGTATCAACTCTTCTCAGGTTGTATACGCGCTCACACTCTACCCTGGCATGGTTCTCTTAGGTTCTCTTTCTCACACAGGCCTAGTCAGGCCACCAAGCACCCTACTAGATTTAACTCACACTTCATGGTTTATTCCCCTTTGAGCAGAAGTGATATTTATTTATACAGGTGGCTTTCCCTCTTCAGGTCTATATCTGAGTCGACAAAGTGGGACAACCCTTAACTGGATTTCTTTCACCCAGGACTACTCCTAGTTTCCCATAGATATGGCTCTGTGGCGTCTACAGCCTGCAAGAGGGCTTCATTCTTACATTAATGGCATCCATATTTTCCAATAGGGTTACTCACAATCAATGCCTTGCAGGTAAACTTTTTAACTTTTTCTATGGCCCTTAGCATGTTACACCCTCATCACAACCACTTTTGGTAGCTCCTTGTGGGCCAATCAGCAAAGCCAATCAGCAAAGATGGCACCACATTTCTTCGAGTGGGTCTGACACGTTAATTAATAGTCACGTGAATAGTTGTCCTCCATGACTGGCCCTGAATGGTTTGAAAACGTACACTCAGAAACATCACATGCTCCTAGTGACACCACACATTATGCAGGCTTTGAAGCACTGTACATGGCATATCCAGATGCTGTATATTCCCTGTCATCTAGGTTTCACATGGCGTTCAGCTCTAAACTCGCCATGTGTCATAGCGTCTTCTGACCATGTTCACACTGCAGTCTGACACCCCACATGGTGCTTTAGAGTTGTTTAGCCGAGCGTCAACCTGTTGTGTGCTTACTAATGACCGGTCTAGCAGGTATTAATTTCTGCTGGCCTGTGAATTGCTGCTATGGTCATGGGTTTCTGGAGACCTATCACGGCCACCTCCAACCTTCAAAAGATGGTGGGATCTGCTCCTCCATGCTGATAATAACTTTATGTGATTTTAGTCTATGTGCATAGTGATCAAGCTTCTGGTGCACTGCTGTACGCTATCTGGTTTGTTGTAGAAATATTCTTGTCATATGATTATTTCCTTCCCTTTCTTTATTTCCTCCTGAGCATTTTTGTCTAAACTTCTGTGAGTGATTACTGTGAGTTTGACTTTTATTTTCCTCTAGTCTGTCTTTCCATGTGGAATTTACCATTCCAGTCCTGGCCCTCTTCTGCTTTGGGGGTCAGGGGGTATTAGAGCTAGGGCTGATCATGAGTCAGGGTTATTCCGGTAGTCCAGACCTCTTCACCTTCAGAAGTACCTCTGGCATAAGGGACAGTTAAGGCTCCCTAGCCAGACGGCCATTTTAGGAGCCCTTATACCCACTTACTACGTTACCATCATAATACTAGAGGCTCCCACTTGCTACCAAAAGATACCGCCTGGGACATCTTCCTGGGCAACCTCCCTGCAATTTATGTACAACTGTTTGCAGTGGAACATGGAGAACCACAACCAAATACCAGTGAGGAGTAGTCGGGCCTAGATCATGGCAGAAACACTAGAATGAGGAATAACTGGCACTTTCCTACCTTCTGACAGGTGCAGTGCTCTGCACACATAGGAATGTCTTCCTAAAACCAAATTCTCTTGGCCATATTTTTGGTCCATGTAGTGTCTTTGTCTATAACAGACTGCATATGGACATGCGTAATTAGTGAAAACCTATCCATGTATGCTAGACGTGTCTAATCCTTCTCATTGTCCTTTTTGGACCGAAACAACCCTTTAATGTTAATTGTAACGTACCGTGTTTTTCCAAAAATAATTCCTCCTCCAAAAATAAACCCTAGCAGGGATTTTCAGCATTTTACGAGCAAGGCTTAAATATAAGCCCTACCCCGAAAATAAGCCCTAGTCACTGTTCAATAATGAAGTGTCCATGCAGCTAAAAAAGTTAAAGAATTCTGCAGGACACTTCATTATAGACAACGGACACCCCCAAAGGAAAGAAGACAGAAGACCCCGCAATCATTCTCACCAGATGCTGAGCGGGAGGTCCTGCAGTGGATTACACACCCACCACACACATCAGATCTCACACCTGAACAGATCAGATCACATATACAATCACCCATCAGATCGCACACACACTCACCACATCTAGCGATACCGATTTCCTGAGACGCAGTGCGGTGGAACGCAATGACCTGTGGCTGTGGATGAAATGCTGACAGGACCTGCGATGCATAACTTCCCCCCTTTCTCTGTGGCCAGAGACATTCTGTACCGCCGTATGTGATGAGTGACTAGAAAGTATGTGATCTGATTGGTAATGCACTCCCAAATTCTTGATGCTGTGATTTTATTTAACAGTGAATGTGCATAAAGAACGTTTTCGGTCACAAAAAGACCTTCTTCAGTTGCACATGGAAAGACTGTATGGTGCTCGTGACACAGCGCGGTATCCACCGCTGCATGGGGGCCGCCTGAGATCACAGGGAGGACCTGGGAGCCACGCAGACATCCGGGGTCTGGTAAGTATGAGTCTCCTGGGAAGGGGGATCTGCTTTTTTGGGTGGGGGGGTAAACTTACCACTAACCATGTTTCTCCAAAAATAAGCCCTAGCACTTTTTGGGGGGCAAAAAAAGTATAAGACAGTGTCTTATTTTTGGAAAAACACGGTATATGGCAAACTTATATTAGTCAAGACCATGAAGTTCCATTAATATGGCATCAAAATGGACCAGGTAATAGCCCACGCTTCATTTTTGGCACATTCAATCCTTCACTACATGTTTCCCTAAGCCAGATTTTGTGCATATAACTATTAATAACTTTCCCACCCTTTCTCTCTCCCCTGTAATATCCTACTCTCTAGAATTGTACAAACGCCTTTCATGTACTTTAAAGTTTGCTTTCATGCCTGCCCCCTGTCTCTCTCCTACTTGTGTCTACAAGTGATATAAATTAATTATGGCCCAGTGCACTCAAGGCTACAAAAAAAAAAAGAAAAAAGAAAAATGATAAAAAGCAGCTTTAAAAAAAATAATAAAAAAGAATATTCAATGAACTGTAGACTCATTCTTCTAATCTCGTTAGTTATGGTACAGCAGAGGTTGCCGTAATCCTCTCACAAATAAAACTTCATTCTGTCTGGTAAACAATCGCTTCTTAGACCAAAATTGAAAGGAAAACTATTTTCTCTCCTCCTCGCTCACGACAAATAAGTGAGAATTTCCCCGTTGGAATCTGATAGTAGCTGCCGGGAAAAGGACTCAATATGTGAAAGGGATTTTCTGATCTCACTATAGATCATGTTCCACTTTAACTACCCAAAGATCAGCACCTTCTGGTCAAAGGCGCTTTAATCTTCAGAGGGCAGCGTATAAAATAACTCTGCCGCTTTTTCACTTTTTGTAATGTAAATACAGTGTAAGAAAAACCTCAGAAGTTTTTTTTTTTCTTTCTTTTGACAGTTAAATAAACACAAGGGAAAAATGTTGGATTTGAGGGTATGAAATAGTGGCGATAAACAACGAGAAATAATCATGTACTCTATGACGGCCATTGAAAACCAAACTTATATTCTGAACCTACTAATGTGAAAACTAGGATTAAAGTTCACCAGATGTCCACACCAAAAAGTCAAAATGGTGCCAAAGTCAAAACATTTGTGAGTATAATTGTGGTCATCATGGCCTCAATAAAGGCAGAGCATATGGTACCCAGACAAAAAAGAAGCCCTAGTGGGTAGAAGATGAGCTTCCACCCACCTAAAAAAACTGAACAATGGGAGCTCGCAGGTTTAGATGGGCATTTGAAGATCTACTATCAAATCCGATCCTATCTTAAGCCTGCTTTACACGTTGCAATTTCGCATACGATATCGTATGCGATTTTCAGCGCCCTCATCATATGTGCGGCACGTTCAATTTGTTGAATGTGCCGCACAAACGATTAACCCCCGTCACACGTACTTACTCGTCCATACAACCTCGATGTGGGCGGCGAACGTCCACTTCCTGGAGTGGGAGGGACGTTCGGCGTCACATCGACGTCACACGGCAGCCGGCCAATAGAAGCGGAGGGGCGGAGATGAGCGGGACGTAAACATCCCGCCCACCTCTTTCCTTCCGCATTGCCGGCTGGAGCCGCGGGAGGCAGGTAAGATCTGTTCAATGTTCCCAGGGTGTCACACACTGCGATGTGTGCTGCCTCGAGAACATTGAACAACCCAACGTGCAATTCTTCAGGATTCAACGACGTGTATGCGATGAACGTTTTAACGTTCAATCGCAATCGCACGTAGATGTTACATGCTACAATGTAACTTACGATGCCGGATGTGCGTCACTTACGACGTGACCCTGCCAACACATCGTAAAATATATTGTAGCGTGTAAAGCGGGCTTTAGGGATTCAAATTTATTTCCAGGAAAGGTATCTTTCAACCCTGTCACACCTGGTTGGACAACCATCAATTTGATGAATGAAAGAAGATCTGGCTGTGCATATGTACGACCCAGAAGAAAAAGTTGCCCTAGTGGGTAGAAAGTGGGCTTCCAATCACCTGCTAAAACTCCACAAATCGGAGCTCGCAAATTTGGATCGGTTCACTACGTGGACATTCAAAGATCTACCATCAAGTCCAAGCTTATCTTAGGGATTCTAACTTATTTCCACAAAAGATATCTTCCAACCCTGTCACACCTGGTTAGACAACCATCAATTTGGAGAACGAAAGGAGATCTGGCTGTGTATATGGTACGCAGAGAAAAAAAAGCCCTAGTGGGTAGAAGGTTGGTTGAAACCCACCTGCTAAAACTCAACAATGGCAGCTCGCACATTTGGATGGGTTCACTACATGGACATTCGAAGTTCTACCATCAAATCCAATCTTATCTTAGGGACTCAAACTTATTTCCAGAAAAGATATCTTCCAACACTGCACACCTAGTTGGACAACCATCAATTTGGAGATTGAAATGAGATGTGGCGCCCCTGCGGCTTCAGGCACAACTGGGTACTGCACCTCACTTAAGGTGCAGTATTCATCTCGGATGTGGAGGAGGTCATTGCTGGTAACAACCGAAACCACACTCAACCAACACATAACACGGGGATTCTGTCACTGGGACCGGGCTAGGGTAGTTGCTGGGTTGGCCATCACGAGGTATGGGACCTCATGCCCACTAGTCAGGAACCCGGGAGGTGGGACACCTGCAGGGGAAGTTTGGAGTCATCCTACACACATCAGTCAGTCATCACTGGACAGTGTCTGTGTGAGGTCGCACTTTGGAGGAACAGGCAGAAAACAAACAGTTCGGGGCCCGTGGTCAGTAGCTGGTGGCTCGACCCAGGTTCTTAAGGAAAGAAGGGGAATCCCAGGGTTTGCGGGGAGTGCAGCACGCACCCATGACCCATTCCACGGCCCAAGAGCTGGGGTGCATGGAGACCATTGAAAGGAGACTAAAGGAAGGGAGCACTGGTCACGACCTCCAAAGTATCCAGAAACGGCTGGTGCCCATCACAGTGGAAATCAGCGCTTCCAACAGCAGTGTGTGTGAGCAGTGAGTAAAGAGACCTGGAACTGCACCGCTTGTGTCGTCACATTACTGCTGGTGCCCTCACCATCGCGCCCCCAGCTCTGTCAGCATCTGAGAGACTACAACCACCATCATCCTCCCTGGATCCCAGCTCTACCTGTGGGGAGCTGCAACCCCCGAGCTGCGTCACCATCTGCCCCAGGAGAAAAAGCACCCACAGCGGCAGCTAATATTGGCCACACACCACAGGTGGCGTCACGAACAACTACCCCCATCATCGCCATCACCTGCTTTATTGCCACCGCCGTGGTCACAGAACTGGGCAAGGCCATCGCGGCGACCCAGCAGAAGCACCGCGGCCCGTTAATGAGTACAACCCCCCGACCCCGTGGGTGCGTCACATATGTACTACCCAGATGAAAAGATGATCCAGATGATCCTGCTAAAACTCCACAATGGCAGCTCGCAAATTTGGATGGATTCGCTATGTGGACATTCAAAGATCTACCATCATATCCGATCTTATCATAGAGACTTGAACCTATTTCCAGAAAAGGTATCTTTCAACCCTGTCACAACTGGTTAGACAATCACCATTTTTGAGCAAAAAATGAGATCTGACTGTACATATGTACTACTAAATGAGCAAGCGTGCATGCGTGACTCCCATGGGAGTGATAGAAGAGACGTGACCACATGTGCTGTCACCTCATTTTCCATTCTTCACTTGCACATGGAGATTATTGCACTCAAGAAGCTTAATAATCTTCTTTAGGTGCCCAATAAATACATATCATAGGGTATAGCACGGAGTTTCAAGGACATAATAGGAAGTTCACAGTCACAAGTAAGGAGGGGGTGAGCACTGTAGGCCCCACCCTGAAGGCGTTAATCATCGCCTCAACACAATTATGTAAATAGTGCTGATGTGAATAATGTGTTAATGTTTATTTTATGTATGTAGCCATCTAGTGGCCGGTTTTAGGTACTGACTCTTAGCAAGATATTGGAGGCCGCCTAGTGACAGGGGTAGTGAGATAAAACACAGTTAAGAAAAATAGGAGAATTTATATCTAATATATTCAGTCAGAGGCAAAATACATGGGAGTAAAGGGTGCTTTACACGCAGCGACATCGCTAGCGATGTCGCTCGTGAAAGCACCCGCCCCAGTCGTTTGTGCGTCACAGGCAAATCGCTGCCCGTGGCGTACAAAATTGCTAGTACCCATCACACGTACTTACCTTCCCAGCGACGTCGCTGTGGCCGTCAAACTGCCTCTTTTCTAAGGGGGGCGGTTTGTGCGGCGTCATAGCGACGTAACACGGCAGGCATCCAATAGAAGCGGAGGGGCAGAGAGCAGTTGCAGAAAGTCAGGCCCACCTCGTTGCCGGAGAACACAGGTACGGTGTTGTTCGTCATTCCTGGGGTGTCACACATAGAGATGTGTGCTGCCTCAGGAACCATGAAGAACCTGCATCCTGCACGAGCAACGGCATTTGGGAAATGGATGACGTGTCAACAATCAACGATTTGGTGAGTATTTTACATCGTTAGTGGTCGCCCGTACGTGTCACACGCAACGATGTTGCTAACGAGGCCGGATGTGAATCAAGAATTCCGTGACCCCCAATGAGTCGAGAGAAGTTGTGTAGAAGCTGGCTGAAAACCAGAGGCTCAGAGATGGAGGTGGATGTTACAAGGCTCAAAAACCAGTATTCAGGACTCAAGCACAGGATGGGACGGCAGAGTACCCCCTTTACCACGTAGTGTTAACAAGATCTCAGGTTGGGATTGTCTCCAACGCTACTAGTCCTATAGCGAAGGCCTGACATATACATTTGGCGAAGAGGTCAGCATGGAGAGACCCAGTGGACGAGCTTTGTCCTACAGAAGTTGGAAACCGCTTGCAGGAGCAGGACTCCAGGCGCTTAAGGCAACCAAGGCCGTGCAGGACTCCATGACTTTACTGAGTGGAACCATGGAAAAAGGACAAGGGAACAGCAACAGTAGTATCAGGAACCATGGAGCAGTCTGCAGAAGACATGTGCTTTGAAGTCAAAAGTTTCATACCTACAATGTAGAATGAATTTTTTTCTACAGTTTTTATACAAGAAAATGCCATGGCAGATGACATGACCAGTGATGCCATAAATTCACCCTTGAATATTACCTGCTTAACCCAGCAGGAAGTACGCCGCCGCCTCGAAATCACTAAGGTTGACAAATCTCCGGGCCCGGATGGCATACACCCCAGAGTACTACAGGAATTGAGTTCTGTGATAGATAGACCATTATTTTTAATCTTCACAGATTCCTTAATAACAGGGTCAGTACCGCAGGACTGGTGCATAGCAAATGTGGTGCCAATATTCAAAAAGGGGACAAAAACTGAGCCGGGAAATTATAGGCCGGTAAGTTTAACCTCTATGGTTGGTAAAATCCTTGAGGGTTTCTTGAGAGATGCTATACTGGAGTATCTCAAGAAAAATAACCTTATGACAGAGTATCAACATGGGTTTATGAGGAATCGATCCTGTCAAACTAATTTGATCAGCTTCTATGAAGAGGTAAGTTCAAGCCTGGACCAGGGAAATGCAGTGGATGTTGTGTATATGGACTTTTCAAAAGCTTTTGATACGGTGCCACACAAAAGATTGGTACATAAAATGAGAATAATGGGGATAGGGGAAAATATGTGTAACTGGGTTAAAAACTGGCTGAGTGATAGGAAACAAAGGGTGGTTATTATTGGTACGTACTCGGACTGGGTCTCAGTTCATAGTGGGGTACCACAGGGGTCGGTATTGGGCCCACTTCTTTTCAACATATTTATTAATGACTTTGTTGAGGGCATGAGGAGTAGAATTTCAATATTTGCAGATGATACTAAACTCTGCAGGGTAATCAATACAGAGGAGGATAATTTTATATTACAGGGAGATTTATGTAAATTGGAGGATTGGGCTGAGAAGTGGCAATTGAAGTTTAATGTAGATAAATGTAAGGTCATGCACTTGGGTAGAGGAAATAACATTTATGATTATGTACTTAATTGTAGAACACTGGGTAAAACAGGCACAGAAAAAGACTTGGGTGTATGGGTGGATGGTAAACTTCACTTTAGTGGACAGTGTCAGGCAACTGCTGCCAGGGCTAATAAAATAATGGGATGTATTAAAAGAGGTATAAGTGTTCATGAAAAAAATATAGTTCTACCTCTGTACAAGTCACTAGTGCGACCGCACTTAGAATACTGTGTACAATTCTGGTCACCGATATATAAGAAGGACATAGCTGAACTGGAGAGGGTGCAGAGAAGAGCGACCAAGATTATTAGAGGAATGGGTGGGCTGCAATACCAAGACAGGTTATTAAACTTGGGGTTATTTAGTTTGGAAAAACGAAGGCTTACGGGGGATCTAATCACAATGTATAAATATATGAGGGGACAGTACAGAGACCTTTCCAAAGATCTTTTTACACCTAGGCCTGCGACTGGAACACGGGGGCATCCGCTACGTCTTGAGGAAAGAAGGTTTAATCATAATCACAGACGAGGATTCTTTACTGTACGAGCAGTGAGACTATGGAACTCTCTGCCGCATGATGTTGTAATGAGCGATTCACTACTAACATTTAAGCAGAGCCTGGACGCCTTTCTTGAAAAATTTAATATTACCAGTTATGTATATTAGATTTTATGACAGGGTATTGATCCAGGGAACTAGTCTGATTGCCGGATGTGGAGTCAGGAAGGACATTTTTTCCCCATTGGAACTTGTTTGTCACATTGGGGTTTTTTTTTTGCCTTCCTCTGGATCAACATGTTAGGCTACAGGTTGAACTAGATGGACTTAGAGTCTCCCTTCAACCTTAAAAACTATGAAACTATGATACTATGAATGTTCAAGTTTTGTACCTACAGTAATCACATGAAAGAAATACTGTGCGTAACTATTAGTAAAAAACTGTTGAATGAGAATAATGCATCCGTGTCTCTTAATCCTCGGTGGGAAATTACTGGTTTGAACGAGTGCCTGAACAGAGGTATGGCTTGCACACACAAAGTCTACATACCCCACCAGGAACTCTGCCACCAGCAACTATCCTTTCCTCCATGTTCTGTGGAGGGGACCAAAGAGCGGGATCGGTCAAGCTGAAGCAGAGGGTGCCCCCTGCAACTATGTCAAGGCCTGGACCGCACTCCTGGCCTCCCCTCTTGATCTGGCACTGCGAGATGTGTGCAAATCCTAAAGTGGCTGAAGGACTAATAATTCAGAAAAGCTCAAAAAGATGAAGACACATGCAAAACATAAAGGTATGTAAACTTCAAAGCCAAGTGATAGTTGTAGAGATGAGCAAATTTATTTGATGCAAATTGAATTTGTGTAAAATTTGTAGGATTTACAGAATGAACAAAATATGTCATTCCTTTTCGCAAAAATCACTTAAAATGTCAGTTGCCATTTTACACATTGTAAAAGATTGCAACAGCTAGAGAAGGATCACATGACTGTCCCATAATGCCTTGCAACTATTACGTAATATAGTACAGCCCAGCCAATCTACAAAGACTATCACAACCTATATAAAAGCAAAAGCAGGGAATGCAGCAGTCATTGTGTGGTGAATCTGGACAGTGCGAGGACGTCACTATTCACAACTTAGCAATAGAGATATTGAGAGAAAGGTGTAAAATACTGATAAAACTGTACAGATAATGTGTAACAGCAAAGCAGTGAAAAAGATTACGGTTTGAGGAAAAGAGGATAGTGGCAAAAACATTTTTCAGTGCAAATGGAAGCTTTGTAGTACTTTCAATTAGTGGCAAATTGATTTGCTGGCCTCTGGTATGTTGCCATAAGTGTGCCACCTACCATACCCAGTTCTGCTGTATCACTGGACATTACATCGATTCATCTGCTCTGACTCTGCTTCGATGGTCTTGCTACACTAAGTATCCAGCCTTTAAGACCATCATTTCTCCAGCTGCCTTTCAGTCTTTACAGTCCGGTTGGTCCATTTCTTCACCATCATTATCTGTCATGCTGGATTCCATCTGCTCATTCGGTCCAAAGGCTTTGAAGATTCTTATCACCAGGTGCTATATACCAGTGTGGAGACAACAGCGCATACCCATGTATATCAGCTTGCTACATGGAAAGAGCTCCTTCAACGAAGCGAACATATCATTTGTGCAACCAAGGGGCTCAAAAGGTTGGGGGGCCCATTTCTACCTCCAAAACAGGTGTAATGAATTTTGATGAATTATTGGACTAAAAAGGGCTCACATACTGTTCTTGCACAGGGACACTTTTTTGTCTGTCTCAGCCAATGCCCTGCAATATGGGCATGGTGCCATATGGAGTCCCATGTCTCCATTTTAAGGATATGGTGCTCTTTTAGGTGTGGGTTGCCATTTAGTACCCCATACAGTGTCCTATTATGGCAATTCTAGGCAACAATAGCTCCAAAAGATGACATTAAAAGTCGATTTAAATTAGGCGCATGGAGAGGCACAGCAGGTCCTTATAGGACCCATGGCTCCCTACGGAGCCACAACATAGCCATGTTCCCGAGCCACTTGGCTAATCTGAGTTTACCTGCTAAATTTCCAAACTGGGCCTATAATCTATATACAGTAAATGACAGCATGAGATATATACATATATATATACAGTGTGTACAGTTAGGTCCAGAAATATTTGGACAGTGACACAAGTTTTGTTATTTTAGCTGTTTACAAAAACATGTTCAGAAATACAATTATATATATAATATGGGCTGAAAATGCACACTCCCAGCTGCAATATGAGAGTTTTCACATCCAAATCGGAGAAAGGGTTTAGGAATCATAGCTCTGTAATGCATAGCCTCCTCTTTTTAAAGGGACCAAAAGTAATTGGACAAGGGACTCTAAGGGCTGCAATTAACTCTGAAGGCGTCTCCCTCGTTAACCTGTAATCAATGAAGTAGTTAAAAGGTCTGGGGTTGATTACAGGTGTGTGGTTTTGCATTTGGAAGCTGTTGCTGTGACCAGACAACATGCGGTCTAAGGAACTCTCAATTGAGGTGAAGCAGAACATCCTGAGGCTGAAAAAAAAGAAAAAATCCATCAGAGAGATAGCAGACATGCTTGGAGTAGCAAAATCAACAGTCGGGTACATTCTGAGAAAAAAGGAATTGACTGGTGAGCTTGGGAACTCAAAAAGGCCTGGGCATCCACGGATGACAACAGTGGTGGATGATCGCCGCATACTTTCTTTGGTGAAGAAGAACCCGTTCACAACATCAACTGAAGTCCAGAACACTCTCAGTGAAGTAGGTGTATCTGTCTCTAAGTCAACAGTAAAGAGAAGACTCCATGAAAGTAAATACAAAGGGTTCACATCTAGATGCAAACCATTCATCAATTCCAAAAATAGACAGGCCAGAGTTAAATTTGCTGAAAAACACCTCATGAAGCCAGCTCAGTTCTGGAAAAGTATTCTATGGACAGATGAGACCAAGATCAACCTGTACCAGAATGATGGGAAGAAAAAAGTTTGGAGAAGAAAGGGAACGGCACATGATCCAAGGCACACCACATCCTCTGTAAAACATGGTGGAGGCAACGTGATGGCATGGGCATGCATGGCTTTCAATGGCACTGGGTCACTTGTGTTTATTGATGACATAACAGCAGACAAGAGTAGCCGGATGAATTCTGAAGTGTACCGGGATATACTTTCAGCCCAGATTCAGCCAAATGCCGCAAAGTTGATCGGACGGCGCTTCATAGTACAGATGGACAATGACCCCAAGCATACAGCCAAAGCTACCCAGAAGTTAATGAGTGCAAAAAAGTGGAACATTCTGCAATGGCCAAGTCAATCACCAGATCTTAACCCAATTGAGCATGCATTTCACTTGCTCAAATCCAGACTTAAGACGGAAAGACCCACAAACAAGCAAGACCTGAAGGCTGCGGCTGTAAAGGCCTGGCAAAGCATTAAGAAGGAGGAAACCCAGCGTTTGGTGATGTCCATGGGTTCCAGACTTAAGGCAGTGATTGCCTCCAAAGGATTCGCAACAAAATATTGAAAATAAAAATATTTTGTTTGGGTTTGGTTTATTTGTCCAATTACTTTTGACCTCCTAAAATGTGGAGTGTTTGTAAAGAAATGTGTACAATTCCTACAATTTCTATCAGATATTTTTGTTCAAACCTTCAAATTAAACGATACAATCTGCACTTGAATTCTGTTGTAGAGGTTTCATTTCAAATCCAATGTGGTGGCATGCAGAGCCCAACTCGCGAAAATTGTGTCACTGTCCAAATATTTCTGGACCTAACTGTATATATGCTGCTCAAAAAAATAAAGGGAACATGTAAACAAGGATTTGTATTTTGGTGTTCCATTTATTTTTTTGAGCAGTATATATGTACAGTATATACATAGTGTATATATACAGTGTATATATATATATATATATATATATATATATATATATACTAGCTGTACTACCCGGCTTCGCCCGGGTTAATAACTGCTGTTAACAAAATAGAATGTATTAAAATTCCCGGGATAGTAACTGTCTCTCTGTTTCTCTCCCATTCTCTGTCTGTCTCCCCCTCTGTATATATCTCTCTGTCTCTCTCTATCTATCTTTTTGTCTGTCTGTCTCTTTCCCTGTCTGTCTCTTTCCCTCTCTTTCCCTCTCTTTGTCTGTCTCTTTCCCTGTATGTCTTTTTCCCTCTTTCCCTCTGTCTCTTTCCCTTTCTCTTTACCTGTCTTTGTCTGTCTCTTACCCTGTCTGTCTGTTTCCCTGTGTCTGTCACTGTCTCTATGTCTGTGTCTGTCTCTTTACCTGTCTGTGTCTATCTCTTAACCTGTCTCTCTCTTTCCCTCTCTTTCCCTGTCAGTCTGTCTCTTTGTCTGTGTCTGTCTCTTTGTGTCTGTCTCTTACCCTGTCTATGTCTGTTTCTTACCCTGTCTGTGTCTGTCTCTTTCCCTGTCTGTGTCTGTCTCTTTCCCTGGCTGCATTGTGACACGCCAACATTCCATATAAGGGCATGGCTGTGCACTCTTCTGAAGTTCTGGCTGCACTGTGGCTCCCAGCTTCAATCGCTTTAATGGAAGCAGGATTTTCGGTGAATAACTGTAAAGAGCGGGATTAAAATTTCCCCTCAAAACATAGCCTATGACGCTCTCGGGGTCCAGAAGTGTGAGTGTGCAAAATTTTGTGGCTGTAGCTGCGACGGTGCAGATGCCAATCCCGGACATACACACACACACACACACACACACACACACACATTCAGCTTTATATATTAGATAGATATATATATATATATATATATATATATATATATACATATATATGTGTGTCTTCCTCATACACTATGTTCTATATTAGTTAATTGAAAGTCCTAACCCATATAGATCTGATCCAGCATTGATTGTACTGAATATTTCACCTTTACATTTTCACATTAGCAGAAATCATATCGTAATTAATACAATAGATCTGTGCTAACAGATACAATTGGCTGATGGCTATGTCACCTTAAATCTAAGCTCAGGTCATTGGCGTAGACAAGCCTTCCAGCTATTCGCAGGTAAATGGTGTGACCACCCTCCAGACTCTTCTTCAAAAAAGAAAGATAGTTTCACAGTGACACTAATCGCCAAAGGACACAACACCAAAGTGAGATCACGTTCACTATTTGTCCCTGGAGGAAAATTACACAGCAGGATGTCAAAATTGTACATATTTTGCAGTAAAACTGAAATTAGAGCATCGCCTTGCCTTTAGTTGCTGCTTTGTGTGTTGTAAAAGGAGATGATGTATGATGCTCTATGTCAAAAAATACTTAAAAAAAGGCTATGACCCTGTATGAGGTGAGACAACTCGCAGGTGATAAATAAATAACTAATAAGCTATTGACATTCCTAGTTACCCTATATTCTATACTTATTAGTTATTTTGGGCCCATTTAGAGGGGCCTACCATGACCATGAAGCAACCAGTTAGTGACTGCATGAAAGCCAATCAGCCATTTATAGACTGTTTAGACAAGTCAACTGCATGTCTATAAGCACAGAAAGTGTAACGCCCTTACAGGCTGCCCTGCCCTCCTCCCCCGGCGGGATCCCAGCACACTAACTCTCCCGGCCGCACAATGATGGCTGATCTGTCCCGGGCCCTGCCGCTGTCTCCCGCGGTCTTTGCATGCCGCACGGACATCCTGGTAGCATTCTTAGGGCACGCACAACTTTTCATAAATGGCCAGCACGTCCTAATACAGGTGTCTCTCATCCAATGGCCTATGGCCAGCCTTATTGGAGATGCTTGGGCAACATGGTCTAATAGTAGAGACGCATTGCTAGTTGTGCAGGTCCCTTAGTTATGTGCTGGTGCTACTGTGAGCCCCGTGTCCAATCAGTGCCGGCTACTATCTCCCTGCCTTCAGAAAAACAAATTAATCAACAGGAAGTGACTGCTGCTCACTTCCTGTTGAATGGTTTCTATATCCGAAGAAAGGGAGACAGAAGCCGGCACTGATTGGACACTGGGCTCGTGTGACGTCACAACATCAGGTGAGACCCCTGGCACCGTAAGCCTTGATACTGCTGAAACTGTGCCACCACCGGAGGTGATTACCGTCTCTTTTATTTTACTGGCGAAAATGTGAAATCAGAAGGGGTTGTCCTAGTAGTTTACAAACCCTTTAATAAAAGGAAGCCTCCTTTTCAATATTTTGGCCTGTAGATATGTCGAGCATAATACAAAAGAATATACCATGTTTTGGAAGACCTGATCTATACTGCATTACACAATCTATAAATATGAATGGCCACTATGTAATGCTTTATTTCTGCTTTGGAGGCACTATAGGGAAATTAAACACTTACAACCAGGCTTAGATCATGATGATCATCGCTGATCATTTAATCATTGGGACACATTGCGATAAGTGTATTGTTGTTGGACTATATTTACTGTAATGAACAGAGATTGTCCAAAATTGAGAGCCCCTTTAAAGGGAACCAACCAGCAGGATTTTCATATATAAAGTAAAGCCAGTGCTATAATGGCTCTAGGATACTAAATGGAACCATAGCTTTTGTTCTATGATTGGAGGTATTATTTCAGAAATATGTGAAAGTAAAGTTCCATCAATGCACTGCTATTTGAGTGACAGATGCAACAGGAAGGGAATATGTGGGTCAGGTCTTGCTATCTATTCCCACCTCTGTCTGCCGGCCTGGCCTTCCTTCCCCCTGTTGCTGTAATAGATATTATTTCCGGCGCAGGCAGACAGACATCGGCGGGAATAGATAGTAAGACCTGAGCCACATATTCCCTTCCTGTTGCACCTGTCAATCAAATAGCAGTGCATTGCTGGAACTTTACTTGCACATATTTCTTAAATAAAACATCCTATCTCAGAACAGAAGCTATGCTTACATTCAGCATCCTAGCACCAGTATAGCACTGGCTTTACTTTATACATGAAAATCCTACTGGTTGGTTCCCTTTAAGTTTCATAAATTCCAAAATAAAATTCTAATAATAATTTTATGAAAAAAATAATTAGATTTTTATTCAGAAGGGGTTTTTTTCTTAAAAAAAAGAAAGTTTTTTTCACTTTTACAATGTATTAGTACCATGTATTATAATTATATATAGTATGTAGTATTTAAGAAGTGTCGCAGAGTGCATTATTGAAGCCAATGACAGTGTATAATTATCCTCCACCATAGCTCGTGAAGCGGAGAGCCTTCATTACCCAAGAGCTGAATGGTTCACACACTATAAGCCTTCATCATGATTTGATGTTCTTAAATCTAAAATAGTATATTGTGGTTCATGTTATGCCGTTAATTGCAAACAGACAAGAAAAGGAGAATTTCCAAAGCTGATTTCCTGGGCCTGGGGGATACTAGTGGCAAAAGCAGATTAAAAGGACAACTGGAACAGAACTAGAATGGAGATTTGTCTTAAACCATAGAACAATAAGCAGGAGATGAGGGCAATCAACCGTGCCCAAATCTGTATAGAGATCAAGGAGTCCAGCAGTAGTGACCTTGGGACTTATTCAGCAGGAGGTAAGCAGGAATCCTGTATAAGGCGATGTCACTGGAGGAGCAGTCTGGAAATCTTAAGCAAGTGACATCTGATCGACTGGAAAATTTGATGTTCATAAAACCCTAAAGAGATCTGGGTATTAGGGTCATTTTGGCATTAAATTGAGGTTAAAAGGCATGAAGCGTCCTAACGTTGCGTGAATGCAGCTAAACAGGGCAAGATCCTGTTCCACTGTATATTTAAAGGGAAGCGTCATTGACATTTATAGGCTCCGATTTTTTTCCCGTTGGGAACATCAAATGCTCCACCTGAGCCCTTCATTGTCCTCGGCGGCTGGAGAGTCGACATTGGCAGGATGGTTACCGTAAAATTCTGCCCAACAAAAGACGTGTGTCAATGACAAGACGGAAGATATATCAAGGCTTCGATTGGTAGGACATAATAAATGAGCTCTGCTTCTTGTCAGGGCAGAAAGTAAACAAGATTCATAGAATCGCAAAAGCGGCGCTAATGAATATTCTACATTCAAAATAATAATGTGGAAATTGTCTTATTTCTGACCCAATGTGAATTTACAGGTCAAGTGAGAAGAACTTTGTGGACGTTCTGTGCCTATATAGTTTAGTTTATGTAATGCTGGCGAGTGCAAGCAGGAGTGGACCACCAGTTCACCTGAGGAACATTACTAGGCGCTTTCCGAGTTTTCACCAAAGCTTCTGATGGTGTGGATGGACTGGACCACCGGTAACCACCAGGTGCTACTCAGGGAGACATGGTACTCCAACAGCTGGCTCCAGCGGTCAGGGGTATGGATACAGGCAGTCTCTGGTATGGACCAATACAATTGGGATAGCTGATGTGGAGTGTACAGCAGGGATTAGTAGAAGTTGACTAATGCAGCAGGTATGACTGATATAGCAGGCACGGAGGGAATAGCGGGTACCACAGGTACAGCTGGTATGGATAGATGCAGCAGCAGGTACTAGGTTACAGACTGGTTTTAGCAATACAGCAGCAGCACCAGGGTAAAATATCTGACAACTAACAATGTTTCTCTAAGATTAGTCCACATTGCCCAGGCACCTCCCAAAGGGGAAGGATGCCTTAAATACCTAATGCCTTACAGCTATTTACTGAGAGGCACTTCTGGTTTAGGGCACGTTGGCCCTTTAAGAATAGGTGTACATGCACACTAAGAATGTTCTCAGGAGTTCTGCATGGCATGTACATGCTCTGGGAACCTGCAGCAGGAACCAAAGGCACAGAAGCCTTCACTGAGTGGCCAGGAGTACCAGGGTGCCATCATCCCCGCCGAGGAAGCGGGTTAAGCCAGTGCGGGGATGCCGGTAATGGCGTTACAGTTTATAATTTTAAGGTTCAAAAAGATCCAAGTCCATCAAGTTCAAGATATAACCTAACATGGATCCATAGCAAGGCAAGATGAGGCAGATGTTATTAGCTCATATGAGGGGAAAAATGTCTTCCCAATTTCAGATCTGTCATGGAATATCTTCTCTTGACTTATGTCCAATCTGCAGAATCTAGTACTCATACATTATATATTATATTTATCAAGAATGACATTTAGGCCCTGCTTGAACCAGCTTAGTGAACCAAAAACATGTTCTAAAGTCTAACAGCTAAAGAATCTGAATCTGTTTCTGTCGTAATGTTCTTTCTTCTAGACCTAGAGGATGCAGGCTGGCAGAAATAACACTTCCTGCCATTGTGTTTTAGTTACTGAATGTAACAGCAAAAAATGTGATCCCCTTGTTGCCTATCATTTCTCCAATAACCGCCTTTTATATTTTTTTCATTCAGACGGGTGATAAAAGTAAATTAGATGGGGTTCCAATCTTCAAATTCCTGTTGTTGACTGGATGACTAAAGAGTAGGATGAGAATGAGACATCCCTCTCTATGAGAATGAAAATGCTGGTTGGATGTGAGCCAATGCCTTGTCTAATTCACGAGTCTTAAAAGTTAAAAATGAAGGGGTGGGCATGGGACAATCCTTATAATACCTTATTACCCTGAGATATTATCTCTTCACATATCAGGCTCAAAATGTTATAGTGCATATTCCATATTTGACAGCTGCCAAGAATATGTGGAGATGACTTATCTATCCATCCTAAGAAAAAAGTATCAGCCATGCTAAAATTTTACGAGATCAATCCTTCTTTCCACCAACTTGGAAAGAACCTATACACATAACAAAGTCATCGAGTCCAGCAGACATTGCCAAATTTTGGCAAATTTTCTCTTACGTGTATAGACACCTAAAGCCTAAGGTTGCTCTACTGAGGACTTCTGATAACCACATTACCTATTCTGATGTCTTGTGGGCTGAGTGAAGTCATGTAGACCTTTTGTAGATACACATGGCCAAATACATCAATATCCACACATAGGCTTTTCACAGAGTAAGAGGACTTGGATGTAGCAGTCCTAAAACTCAACATTGATCCTTTAATGAGCCGTGCCATATGATTTAGGATAAAAAAAAAAACGCCAAACCTGAAATTACAGACACGTGTTTTAGGGCGTTTTCCTCTGCTGAGTGCAAAGCAGGAGACGTGATTTGGCTGTCTGAGGGGCCTCTGACTGGGAGACAAAGGGGGAATGTTTCTCCTTATGGAGATTTCCAAACGGGTGTTAGGAGACTTGTAGACCATGTAGACCATGCAATTATCCGTTATGGTTATGGTGGCGTTCTTCTGTACTGGAAGTAATGACGTCCCTTTCTTCGGTCAACTGCTTACTGAGGCCTGTGATTGGCTGCAGCAGTCAAATGACATAAAATGCATGTCACTGGAGATAAATCTGATGATGCGTCATTTCTTTTGTCATCTCATTGCTTCAGCCAATCACAGGCCTCAGCTGTCACCTGATCGAACAACAGGACAACATAATTTCAGGTTCCAATGTAGACCACCATAATGACCTTTGATGGATTCACTGGGGTGACAGCAGGTGAGTATGCCTTATTTTGGCATTTTAAGAAACATCCATGCCACCTGTAAAGTTTTTCGTTGGAGCTGGACAACCCCTGTAAAAAGCTATTTTGATCAAGGACATTGTTTGAGCATTCACAGGATGTGCAAAAAATGTCCCAAATGCCCAACTTTAGTGTTTCCGTGGACTGGGAGAATGGGGATCTTGTAAGGTCTCATAGATAGGAAAAGAGGATAAATGGCTCCATAGCCAGTGACCAGTGATATAGTGTTACATGAGAGCTCACCCATACAATACATTAGCAGGCTGGGTCTTCAAAAATGGGGAGACATCTTATAGCAGATCTCCCGTTTGGCTTGTATGCCCTCATAGGCCATATTTAAGGAAGACATTGTCTTCATAAGAAAGTCCCTTTAAGGTTTACTAGGTTCATGATTTGGCATTAAATACTTGTCTAAGATCCTTCCAGCTAAAGCTGTCTACCTCATAACTAGCCAACTATCTGTGGAAATCCCAAGAATCTAAGCAGCATGTTACTATTGGAAGTTTCCTGTGGTAGAGACAAAACAAATTAGATACAGAATTTTCTTCCAGGACTGTAACTAAAGTCATTCCAATGTCTTAAAATTGTGCGTAAAACTCTTGGCAGCAAACACGCACCTCCAGTCTGGACTCTTTAAAGTCAACTTCACACAGGACTTATTTGTAATACATTTGATAACTTCCATGTATTAAAGATGACCTGTCATGGTCACGTGCCATAATTCTTTTTTGTGTTTTGTTTTTCTTTTACCTGGTGTACAATAGCTGCAATTCTCCTGACTCTGATGTTTTTCTTTTATTCCTCACCTCTGCATTCTTGAGATATGCCCCTTCTTCTTTGTTTTTCTTTTGTTGCTCAGCTCTGCGTTCTTCAGCTATGCCCCCTATTCGTTGTTTTTCTTTTGTTTCTCAGCTCTGCGTTCTTGGGTATGCCCCTTCTTCTTTGTTTTTCTTTTGTTGCTCAGCTCTGCGTTCTTGAGATGTACCCCTTCTTCCTTGTTTTTCTTTTGATGCTCAACTCTGCGTTCTTGAGATGTACCCCTTCTTCCTTGTTTTTCTTTTGATGCTCAACTCTGCGTTCTTGAGATATGCCCCCTCTTTGTTGTTTTTCTTTTGTTTCTCATCTCTGCGTTCTTGAGATGTGCCCCTTCTTTGTTGTTTTCTTTTGTTGCTCAGCTCTGCATTCTTGAGATATACCCCTTCTTCGTTGTTTTTCTTTTGTTTCTCAGCTCTGTGTTCTTGAGGTATGCCCCTTCTTCCTTGTTTTTCTTTTGTTGCTCAACTCTGCGTTCTTGAGATGTACCCCTTCTTCCTTGTTTTTCTTTTGATGCTCAACTCTGCGTTCTTGAGATATGCCCCCTCTTTGTTGTTTTTCTTTTGTTTCTCATCTCTGCGTTCTTGAGATGTGCTCCTTCTTTGTTGTTTTCTTTTGTTGCTCAGCTCTGCATTCTTGAGATATACCCCTTCTTCCTTGCTTTTCTTTTGTTCCTCAGCTCTGCGTTCTTGAGATATGCCCCTTCTTCCTTATTTTTCTTTTGTTGCTCAGATCTGCGTTCTTGAGATATGCCCCTTCTTCCTTGTTTTTCTTTTGTTGCTCAACTCTGCGTTCTTGAGATATGCCCCCTCTTCGTTGATTTTCTTTTGTTTCTCAGCTCTGCGTTCTTGAGGTATGCCCCCTCTTTGTTGTGTTCTTTTGTTCCTCAGCTCTGCATTCTTGAGATATGCCCCCTCTTCGTTGTTTTTCTTTTGTTACTCAGGTCTGTGTTCTTGAGATATGCCCCCTCTTCATTGCTTTTCTTTTGTTCCTCAGCTCTGTGTTCTTATGATATGCCCCCTCTTTGTTATTTTTCTTTTGTTCCTCTGCTCTGCATTCTTGAGATATGCCCCTCCATCGTTGTTTTTTTTTGTTGCTGAGCTCTGGGTTCTGAGATATGCCCCCTCTTCATTTTTGCTTTGTTCCTCAGCTCTGTGTTCTTGATGTAAAGTCCCCTCTTTGTTGTTTTTCTTTTGTTCCTCAGCTGTGTGTTCTTGAGATATGCCCCCTCTTTGTTGTTTTTCTTTTGTTCCTCAGCTCTGTTCTTCAGATATTCCCCTCCTTCCTTATATATAAACCAATTCTTGTTAGCCAAGTGGGCGTAAATGACAAAGAGACTTCCATTGAAGAGTTGAGGAGTACGCCCAGTTGGATAACAAGACTAAATTTATATACAAGAAAAGGGGGGGCATATCTCAGGAGCAGAGAAGAGCAGGACCAAAAGAAAAACAGTGCCAGATTCAGGAGAACTAGCAGTGCTAATATGTTACTAGCATTATGTTAATACCAAAACTATTATTTTTCTAGGTTTTATCACTTTTTTTTTATAAAAAGCATGTTTTCTGAAAAAATAAAATGTATACAGTGCCTCCATAAACCAATTCCCATATATTTTTATTTTTCTCTTCATGTAGTCACATGAGGGAGCTTTATTTTATTATGTATTTATTTAATTTATTACAGAAAAATAGTAACATTTTGCCAGAATTTTTTTTTTTCATGACTTACAGAGTGTAAAAAAAGTTATGGGGCTGTTTTATCAATACTTTTTTGCAAATGTGGACTAGAAAGTTTCTAAATGTTCAAAATGTATCATAGCGTCCTTTTTAAATTTACACCATCTTTTATTTAGTTTACTTTGTTCCAGAAATTTGTGCCAAAATTTTTGAGGCATTTTTTGATACATGGTGTCTCATGGTAGACAACTTCTCTTCCCAGTTATTCACACCCCGTTGCAGCAAAGTCACGTCCCCCTTCCCCTTTGTCAGGCAGAGGTCAGAAAACACCAAATTATAGCGCACGTCAGACGGACAGATTTTGACGAACCTGCATCATAATTCTGGATCCACTTATGCGAGTGTCACACGGTACGATCTATCGTGCAATCGCACGAGTGATCGTACCCGCCCCCGTCGTTTATGCGTCACGGGCAAATCGCTGCCCGTGTCGCACAGAGTTGTTAAACCGCCGTCACATGTACTTACCTGCTGAGCGACCTCGCTGTGGGAGGCGACCATCCTCTTTCTGAAGGGGGAGGGACGTTTGGCGTCACATCGACGTCACACAGCCGCCGGCCAATAGAAGCGGAGGGGCAGAGATGAGCGGGGCGTAAACATCCCGCCTAACTCCTTCCTTCCGCATAGCCGGCGGGTGCCGCGAGACGCAGGTAAGCTGTGTTCATCGTTCCCGGGGTGTCACACGGAGCAATGTGTACTGCCCCGGGTACGATGAACAACCGGCGCCATGAAAAATAAACGATTTTTTAAAAATAAGCGACGTGTACACGACTCACGATTTGTGACCGATTCTGCGTTGCTCGGAGGTGTCACACGAAACGACGTCGCAAACGATGCCGCATGTGCGTCACGAAAACCGTGACCCCAACGATGCATCGCACGATAGATCGTCTCGTGTGACGCCTGCATTAGCGTGATAAATTTCCATTTTTCGATTTCCTTCTTTAGAAAAATACCATAGTAATTTGTTTTATTGAAGATTGGGGGCCTATTTAAAAATAGACTTTTGAATTGTAGTTTTCCTTTTAGCTCTTTAAAAACGGGGCCAATTTTCATTTTTGCGTTTTCTTTATTTCCTCCTCTTCGTCCCAGAGCTATAACTTTTTTTATTTTTCTGTCCACATAGACATGTGAGGGCTTGTTTTTTGCGAGGTGAATTGTACTATGGAATGACACTATTCATTTTACCACATAGAGTACTGTAAATTGGGGATCAAAATCCAAATGTGGAGAAAAATTGTAAAAAAAAAACCCCACACAATTCTGATACAGTTTTTTGGGAATTGTTTTTATGTTGTACATTTTTTGGTAAAAATGACCTCGCAATATGATTCTCCTCATCAACATGATTACGGTGATATTAAACATGTCCGGTATTTTTATTATTATAAATGGTGATGTCCATTCTGGTGGTCAAGGTGCCACGAGTTTTGGTATGGTGTATCAGGGCCAGGTTGTACAGATAGCAGGAGAGACGGTCAGGTCTGGCTATCCACATATCTCCACCCATGGGTGTGGCTCACCTACCTATTAAGATGGAGAATATTTGTTTGTCATGTGATGAGTCTATTCAGTGTGGGAGGGCTGCTATGCCTTCAAGAAGGAACCTCATGCAGAGATGTGCCTGCTGACCGGAGTCATCCGGTGACACTCAGGGTGAGGGGACTCTGATGTCTCCAGGAAGGAGTCCTCAGGATGTTCTTATACTAACCAAGATCATGGAGTGAGGTTTCAAGCCTCTCTGAAAGGCACTTCTGGAGAGAGTAGTGCGTTTGTTGACGTGAATCATTAGCGGGCGTACCACAAACAATATGGACTTGAAATCCGCCAGTGTATAATATTGGTGAAGTGTAGTTGAACCTGAGCGCCTGTGTCGCGGGCGGAGGAGGGGACGCTGCGCTCTCCCACTGCTCGGGTCAGGCTGCCGCTGCTGCTGCGGCTGCTGCTGCTCGGCGGTGGCTCGAGCGGTGGGCCGGATCCCGGGGACTCGAGCGGCGTTCCTCGCCCGTGAGTGAAAAGGGGATTTTGATTGTGGGGGTTTTGACTATTGTCCGTGACGCCACCCACGGTTGTGGTGATATTGGTGACACCACCGCTGCTCTGGACGAGATCCCGGGAGCGGTGACAGGGAGCAGCTTTGTTGTTAGTTCTCCCCTCTGTGGGTAGGGGTTGGTTGTCCCGGGGCCCGGTGATGGGGTAGGGATGAATGGCAGGCGGGTTACGGGGCCTGGCGGGGTGCAGGGTCGCAGGGGCAAAACTGTGCCGCATGGCACGGTGGTACTCACTCAGCCAATGATGAGGACACAGTTCTTGGTAAAACACACGGCTGGATGGACGGGTCCCACAGACGGCTGCGGTGTTGTTTTCTCCCGGCAGGTTGATGGTGACTGCCTTTCCCTGCACCTAGATACGGTAGATGGTTCCAATGGGTTCCCACCGGTAACCCGCTCCCCGGCTTGGATATAGGCCGGAGGAGCCCCTTTTGCCCGCAGGCGCTGGCCCTGAGAAACGGTTGCCTTGGCGGTGGCGGTGTCTCCCTCACTTGGTTGGACTGTTGCCTTCTGTCGGGACTTGGCTGTTGGGAAACCCAGGAGGTTCCCTTCACTAACGAATTTGGCAAATTCACGGCGACTCCTAGCCTTCCCGGGGTCCGTAAGCCCCTGCCAGATGGTGCTGACTTCTCTTTGTGTACCGGTCCGGTACCGCCGGGCCACCGCCCGTCCACGGTCCTTACGGTAGACTCCAATCGGTCACTCCTGCAGACGGTCACCACCGTCTGCCAACCTTGCTGTACCGCCCGGGCCACACACCCGGACGCTGTTAGTTAGTTGCTCCACTACCACTTCACTTCCTTCCACTTTCACCTCCAAAACTAAAGTTTGTTTTCCCGCCTCCAGGACTGTGAACTCCTCGGTGGGCGGGACCAACCGCCTGGCCCACCCCCTGGTGTGGACATCAGCCCCTGGAGAAAGGCAACAAGGGTTTTGTGTTCTGACTTCGGTATGCCTGCTGGGAGTGTGGGGTGTGTGGGTGTTGTTCTCTGTGGCCCCTGGCTTGTCCAGGGCGCCACATTCCCCCTTAGTTAAATGCAGACCATCCGCGGGCTGCCCGTCCATCACCAGTTTTATTTTCACCAACTGAAAAATATAAAAAACGGTAACACACATACAATTATAATAACTTCTTCCCACATCGGGAGGTACTCTTACTTTAACGTTACGGCTTCCGCTCTCTCCCACCCAAGCAACCTGGCCCTGATGCTGCCCCTAAGCAAACAGGCAGCACCCCTTGACCCCAGTCCTGCACAAGTTGCCCAAACTAGTTCTGTCCTTTTCAGGGGACCCACGTCCATGGGGAACCCCTGAAACCCCCAGAGGATCACCACCGGTTCCGGTGGTGGCTGGGCCCCAGCCTGCTCCACTGCGGGCCCTTCCTCCAATCTGCCTCTCCGGAGGCGGTAACGGTAGAAGCCACAACAACATTATTTACATGCCACTAGTTTGTGGTTGCCCTGCCAGTTCTCGGGCCTGTTCATAAGGAGTCCCTTATGCAAAATGGTGAAGGGGGTCCCAACGGGGACCAGTTGCCGGCAACGACCGGTTTCAAGCAGGCTGACAATCAGGTGCAAATCAGATGACTTCATCGGTAGATTATTCACTTATCATTCATTTTCAAAACTTTTCAAACGGTACTTTTAACACACAATGTTGGTGGTCCCAATGGGGACAACTTTTAGGCGGAGGACCGCCGACTTCACTGCGCACTTTCATCATCCTCCGCCGGCCCTGGGTGGAAGAACACAGGCACCAGCCCCTCCAGCGCATAGCAGGCGCGACGGGGAAGGGACGCCCGGTAGCCGTTATTTCCGCTCCGGGGAATGTAAGTGGCCTCCATGCCATCCAGGGCGATGACTCCTTCGTCCTCCTCTGAAACAGGCTCTGTGTCAGGACCGGAGTCACTGTCATCCGACCCTGCGCCAGGCGGGTTGCCACCAGCTGTCGCAATCTCCGGGCTTGCCACTCTTCTGGCTACCGTTGCAAGGGGTTGCACGCCAGACGGACCAGCATCAGCAGGGTGCACGGGCAGGGAAGACGGGGGCAGCATGGGGGCTAGGGGTAGACCGGGTCCCTCAGCCGCAGTGGCCGGTCCCTCGGGGACACAGAGGCGTGGGTCACTCACCAGCTCCTCCATCATGGCCTCCATTCCGTACACCCGGGCGACCGCAGCTAGCTCCTCCACCTCCGCGGTCCACTGCTCCATTAGCCTACATATCTGCCTCTGGTAGTGTCGGCAGATCCCTGCCGTTCGGGCCCTCAGCCATGCCGCTGTTCCGGGCACCGGCTCGGTAGCCTCCGCATAGCTGGGTGGAGCGGACATTCTTTGCAGGGGTTAGCGGATCGTGGGGTCCCGGCGTCCCTGTTCGTATAGCCACGCTCACATGCGACCAGCCGCCATTTCGTCCCCCTTAGCCTCTTTCTGGCTCCTCCTCTATTGGGGCGGGGTTTAGGCCTTCGCGCCTTCTCTACTCGAGGAGACGCTCGAGCGGGAACTCTTCGCGCCCAAGATGGCGGCTTTTAAAATTTTCCGGCCGGACACCTCCGGCGGTCACACAAGGCGCACTTCCACCAGTCCGTAGAACGGTAGGATCCTGTTCGTGACGCCAAGTTGTCGCGGGCGGAGGAGGGGACACTGCGTTCTCCCACTGCTCGGGTCCGGCTGCCGCTGCTGCTGTGACTGCTGCTGCTCGGCGGTGGCTCGGGCGGTGGGCCGGATCCTGGGGACTCGAGCGGCGTTCCTCGCCCGTGAGTGAAAAGGGGATTTTGATTGTGGGGGTTTTGACTATTGTCCGTGACGCCACCCACGGTTGTGGTGATATTGATGACACCACCGCTGCTCTGGACGGGGATCCCGGGAGCGGTGACAGGGAGCAGCTTTGTTGTTAGTTCTCCCCTCCGTGGGTAGGGGGTTGGTTGTCCCGGGGCCCGGTGATGGGGTAGGGATGAATGGCAGGTGGGTTACGGGGCCTGGCGGGGTGCAGGGTCGCAGGGGCAGCGCTGTGCCACACGGCACGGTGGTACTCACTCAGCCAATGATGAGGACACAGTTCTCGGTAAAACACACGGCTGGATGGACGGGTCCCACAGACGGCTGCGGTGTTGTTTTCTCCCGGCAGGTTGATGGTGACTGCCTTTCCCTGCACCTAGATACGGTAGATGGTTCCAATGGGTTCCCACCGGTAACCCGCTCCCCGGCTTGGATATAGGCTGGAGGAGCCCCTTTTGCCCGCAGGCGCTGGCCCTGAGAAACGGTTGCCTTGCGGTGGCAGTGTCTCCCTCACTTGGTTGGACTGTTGCCTTCTGTCGGGACTTGGCTGTTGGGAAACCCAGGAGGTTCCCTTCACTAACGAATTTGGCAAATTCACGGTGACTCCTAGCCTTCCCGGGGTCCGTAAGCCCCTGCCAGATGGTGCTGACTTCTCTTTGTGTACCGGTCCGGTACCGCCGGGCCACCGCCCGTCCACGGTCCTTACGGTAGACTCCAATCGGTCACTCCTGCTGTACCGCCCTGGCCACACACCCGGATGCTGTCAGTTAGTTGCTCCACTACCACTTCACTTCCTTCCACTTTCACCTCCAAAACTAAACTGTTTGTTTGCCCGCCTCCAGGACTGTGAACTCCTCGGTGGGCGGAACCAACCGCCTGGCCTACCCCCTGGTGTGGACATCAGCCCCTGGAGGAAGGCAACAAGGGTTTTGTGTTCTGACTTCGGTGTGCCTGCTGGGAGTGTGGGGTGTGTGGGTGTTGTTCTCTGTGGCCCCTGGCTTGTCCAGGGCACCACACCTGTACTGCGAATAATACGGACCTGAAATCCATCTATGTCTTATGTTATTGGAGAAATTTACTTGAATTGTGTGAGGTGCACCGAAAATATTAAGGACCTGAAATCTGTCTTTGTTTATGTTGTGAAGTGCGGTAATAATAATTTTTATTTCTATAGCGCCAACATATTCCGCAGCGCTTTACAATTAAGAGGGGACATGTACAGACAATATGAGACAATACAAAATAACAAAATTCAGATACCAGGAGGAGTGAGGGCCCTGCTCGTAAGCTTACAGTCTATGAGGAAATAGGGGAGACAGAAAAAGGCGAATGGGGGGGAGAAACACTTGTCAGGGTCCAGCCATCGATTTAATAGGAGAGTGTAAAAAAGTACATGGAGAGGAAGGAACCAGAAGATACAGGGGACAAGAATTGGAAGTAAATTTTATGAAGGGCAGAAAGGGACTAGATTAGATCAGGGCGATGAGGTGATAGGCTAGTCTAAAGAAATGCATTTTTAGGGCCCGCTTAAAGGTGTGGGTGTTGGGAATTAATCGAATTGTTCTTGGTAGTGTGTTCCAGAGCATAGGCGCAGCTCGTGAGAAATCTTGTTTCATAACATTGACTAATAAACTGACTGGATTTTTAATGGAAGTGTTTCCTGTGTGGTACCTTGTTAAAGCAAGCCACATGAGTAACCCCCATAGCAGTTCAATGAGTGTATTGCCAAATAGTGTATTAGAGAACATGTGTAATTGCACTAATATTGTGGGAGAAACTTCATTTTCTGGAACAATTTCAAGGGTGCCAACACTTTCGCCCATCACTGTAAATGTTAAATGTGTGGTCACACCAAGGGTACACAAAGTGCCTATACTCGGTTTGAAGAGACAGAGTCAATTTATTGAGACAGTTCTACAATACTCTGCAAAGTCAGTATTAAATCAATGACGTGCAGATAGATAGAACTATGTAATCATTAAGCACCATTCGCACTGCAGCTGATGGATGGCTGTGCCAAGTGTCGAAGGCAATAAGTCCGGAACAAAAAGAGTATGCCTCAACAAAAACAAGATATTGATGTTAGGACCACAAGATGGCTATATCTATATGGGTGGTAGAGATTTGACAACTCATCCCGCAACACATCTTGAAAGGCCAATTGATCTCCAGTTGTATTCACGATTTATGGGACAGCTCTGCTTTTCAAATGCCAATTGGATGAAGCACAAACATTCAAAACACTCAAAATATACAACCGCTATCAAAATACTAAATATGTGACTTATTAAACGTTGTTCTTTTTTGTTTTTTTTATTATCCCCAGATGAACTGATCTATGTTGTATTTCGACATGCTATGAGTAAGCTTTTTGGTATATATTATTTTATAATTTCTGTAATGAAATGTAGGGCATATACTTTTGGCATGTGGTGGGATAGATTACATTCTTCTGGTAGATGTCCTACCCTCTGATGTCACTTCAGAAATATAGCATCATGAAGTATACTGGATGATGTGCATTGAGCCACTTCACTGTCAGTCTCAGCTTGGGCTGCCAGTCAAGGAAAGGAGGTCCATATAGGTTGTCAGGTACAGTAGAACTGCAACAATAACCCTTAAAGGGGTTTTCTACTAGTTGGATATTCATGACCTATGTGGAGCTGGTCTGCAAACACTAAAAAAAGTGGTCACTAGACAATGGGATTGATTGGGGTTGTTCAACTCTACACTATCTACATCAAACTAGAGCCAGTAACAGCTGATCGGCGGAGGTGCACTCACAAGTCAAACCCCCACCAGTCTGTTATTGATGAACTATGGTAGGTCTTCAATATCTGTCACGGGGTATGTAATGACAGGACAGGGACCCCTAGGCTGGCCTTCAGACTTGAGACCCTGCGCTGTCCCTTATCTCAAAGGTAGGCTTGATGGTAGCCAGGTCCGAGCCCCCAACATGACCCTAACTTCTGTCCAAGCCCTGATCTTACTCCCCCTCTCCCACAACCTTGGGGAGGGCCGGAAATCAAAATGACAAAACTCCACAAAATGACATGGACAAGGGAGAATAGAAACTTATACTCACAGCACTCAAAACACACAGGAGAGACAATATGTCTATCGGGGAACAATGAAAAAGGGGAGGAAGTAACGCACAACAGGGGAACGCTCACACCACTCAAAAGCGCAACACAGATCATCGTTAGCAGGATAACCACCAAGACCGAGATTGCTGGAGATTATGCTGAAGCTATCATCTGCGCATACTGGAAGGAAGCTGTGCTTTAAATAGGGAGGAGACAGCTGCACAGGGCAAATAGCAATTTGAGCTCTAGGACCTGCTCACAAGTCTGCAGGAATTAACTCCTGCAGAGCTGAAGACCAGTCAACCTGAACCAGCCAACGCCCGACTCTGGCTGAACAATAAGCCTGAAATTGCTTGTCAGACTCAGTGGTGTGAACAGTGTCTGACGCTGCCGTGCCAGCAGGTGTGTGCAGAGCCGAATACCGCATGACAAAATCTAAATAGTGGAGAACCTTTTTAATTGCTATGCCACTGTTATTACCATCAGTCGTCACAGCTTGTACTTTCTCACCGGAGGAGCACCCAGGCTCTACAGTATTAATGGACCCCAAAGGTCAGAGATCCATTATTTGTCACTGATTTGGGAACCGATCAGATTCCATTTGTTATTTATAGATTCACTAATAATCTGATGGATAATCTGTCCTGTGTGAGTAAATGAACACAATACAATTCTATTAAAAATGGATAGGTGCATGTACTGTATGTATAGATGATGTCCCCTCAAACTCCTATTTAGGGGACCCAAGGAATTCTACAGAGATACTTATTTTGAGGGTCTTTTTACTGGCTTAGAAAAAAAACATAACCCAGAGGCCCTCATATACATTAAGCTAAAGTCGGTCAATCCCATGAATATCGTCTGACAGTCTAATTTATATGGGAGCCACCTAAATTAACCCCCAACAGATGATGTCTTGGGAGATAAGGGTTTGTCAGTTTCAGTTTTAATGCCCGATCTTTTTGTTCTTTAGGAGATAATCTTCCGACAGAGCCAATTGGAGGAGGCTTTCTTCTATCTTCCTGTTGAAAACACATGAAGTCTCAACCAAGCCAAACATTCATATGTATCAGCTGTTGAGATGAACAAGCATTTAGGCATCAGTTATCTTATGTGTATGTACAGTCAGCTACTCTGTGTGTCAAACAAATGCTCCTCTAAATGTAACTTCTTATTTATCCCTTTGGTAGGAGGTTAAAGGGGTTGTCCATTGCTAGAACAACCCCTTCTGATTCCCCGAGATAAAATAAAAGACCCTGTACTCACCTCCCGTTCTGGCGTCATTCCAGCACTGTCTGTAATTGCAGTTTGAGGCTCATGTGACATTTTGACGTCATGGGAGCCCCACGTGCAATCACCACCGGCTTCTCTCTCGACACCTTCAAACCAAATGTGCAATCAACAGGAAGTGAGTTGCAGTCGCAGGGTAATTTTCTGCTGATTAACTCATTTGGTCCGAAGGCGGGGAGAGAGAAGCCATGGCAATGACTGGATGTGGGTTTGCATGACATCACAATGTCCCGTGAGCCCTGAACCGTGATTACCAACAGCGCTGGAATGGCGCCAGAAGAGGAAGTTTATACAAAATGTACACTAAATAATCTGAATCAACTCAGAGTGTAGTTCATGGAGTAAATGCTTTTATACATATAAAGCAAAGTCATCTGACCTTACTGACATTGGAGAGACCAGCCAACTATCCCATGCATCTGGTCCTTGCCTCCTTCTTCTTTCCTGAGGGGCATGTGAAATCAATAAATGGCCTTAGTAGTGATCGATAATTCTGCTACGAATTACGTGTCATAGAACACAAAAAGGATACACAGAGACACTCTTTATACATTCTGTTCTAGGCGTATGGACATTTATTTATGACCACTGCAGCCAATCACTGATTGAAGCAGTCTTGTTCCTGTACAACTGGAAGAGGCAAGCAAGAGATCTGGCAGTACAAGAAGAGAAGCAGTAAGGAATTAAAAGGATGAGTTTACATAAATTTTTATTATTTTAAGCAATAGGGGCCTTTTTCTAAAATCGAGGTGGACAATCCCTTTAAGAAATTATCAGCCAGGATTGCTCTTAAAAGTACTTAGTAGCAGAACAAAAAAAAACACATTACTTTGCTGTCTCATTCCATCATTTACTTTATTGATCTTTCTTTACATAACAGAAGACGTATCTATGGAAAGTTTTGGAGAAACTACTCATCTTACCATTGGAGTCATGTGTCCTGAAAAAAAAAGTAATGTCATCATGTAAAAACATTTTGTGCTCTTTAATCCCGTAAGTCTGGAAAAATATGTGATAAACCATTAGAGTCCTAAAAGAATTGTACTCATTAGCCAAGAACAGTCTGAGATGAAGTCACCTCCACCAGAAGAACATTACATATGTAATTTTGGTGTCTCCTGACTACCTAAAAGTGATCCTTTGCCAAGATTGATGTCAAGTTCAAGTTCAAAAAGTTGACTTTGTCCCTTGTTCTAAAGTGACATTCCTTATTTTAGAGTTCATTGAATGTCAGTCCTACTGGGGTCTAGTCCTGAACTTTATCTTTTTAGAGAAAGTCCTCTCCTCCACTAGAAATGGTTCTCTTCCTTTCAGAAATATTTACCTTGCTCTTCTCCCACCTCCCCTCCTTATGTTTTTTTTCCTCCTAAATTCAACAGCTGAAATAATAAATGGGCTGAAGACTATTATCTTTCCACTATTTGTCACAACAATCCCACAAAAACATGTCTTGAAAGAGAAGACACTGCCTTTGTTGCTCGTCTTTAGGTTTCTTTAGCTACAAGGTAAGAGTTGAAGGAACCCATGACCCGAGAGTCAAAGGTCAACCTTAGAGATGGAACTCGGGTCATTCAGTCAACTCTAAGATAATCCCTGTTGAGTGGCTCTCACAAAAGTTTTTTCTTTTTTCTACCTCTGTAGACTTTTTAAAATAAAGAACATTGTAGTTTGAAGCCCTGTAGAAATGCATGACTCAGTGAAATGCTTAAGGACATGGGTGGAGGCCACTACTATGAGCTCAAATGTCTGCTCAGGGGCTTTGAATCTCGTCTGTTGTGAGACTCATTTTACGAGTAAGCACCTTCTCCAGTTAGAAGTACAAATATTTGGATCGTGACCTGACACAGACAATCACATACATACTGGAGATTTTGTCTACAACAGCACAAACGCAATAGAAGACGTTCAGTGAAAATGGACTTTTTACAATAGAAGGGGTTTTAAATTATCTACACTAATATATATATATGTATATATATATATATATATATATATGTATATATATATATATATATATATATATACAGTGCCTACAAGTAGTATTCAACCCCCTGCAGATGTAGCAGGTTTACACATTTGCAATTAACTTGGCATTGTGACATTTGGACTGTAGATCAGCCTGGAAGTGTGAAATGCACTGCAGCAAAAAAGAATGTTATTTCTGTTTTTATTTTTTTTTTTTAAATTGTGAAAAGTTTATTCAGAGGGTCATTTATAATTCAACCCCTCAAACCACAAGAATTCTGTTTGGTTACCCTAAAGTATTAAGAAGTATTTCAGGCACAAAGATCAATGAGCTTTACATGTTTGGATTAATTATCTCTTTTTCCAGCCTTTTCTGAGTAATTAAGACCCTCCCCAAACTTGTGAACAGCACTCATACTTGGTCAACATGGGAATGACAAAGGAGCATTCCAAGGCCATCAGAGACAAGATCGTGGAGGGTTACAAGGCTGGCAAGGGGTACAAAACCCTTTCCAAGGAGTTGGGCCTACCTGTCTCCACTGTTGGGAGCATCATCCGGAAGTGGAAGGCTTATGGAACTACTGTTAGCCTTTCACGGCCTGGACAGCCTTTGAAAGTTTCCACCCATGCCGAGGCCAGGCTTGTCTGAAGAGTCAAGGCTAACCCAAGGACAACAAGGAAGGAGCTCCGGGAAGATCTCATGGCAGTGGGGACATTGGTTTCAGTCAATACCATAAGTAACGTACTCCACCGCAATGGTCTCCGTTCCAGACGAGCCCGTAAGGTACCTTTACTTTCAAAGCGTCATGTCAAGACTCGTCTACAGTTTGCTCATGATCACTTGGAGGACTCTGAGACAGACTGGTTCAAGGTTCTCTGGTCTGATGAGACCAAGATCGAGATCTTTGGTGCCAACCACACACGTGACGTTTGGAGACTGGATGGCACTGCATACGACCCCAAGAATACCATCCCTACAGTCAAGCATGGTGGTGGCAGCATCATGCTGTGGGGCTGTTTCTCAGCCAAGGGGCCTGGCTATCTGGTCCGCATCCATGGGAAGATGGATAGCACAGCCTACCTGGAGATTTTGGCCAAGAACCTCCGCTCCTCCATCAAGGATCTTAAGATGGGTCATCATTTCATCTTCCAACAAGACAACGACCGAAAGCACACAGCCAAGAAAACCAAGGCCTGGTTCAAGAGGGAAAAAATCAAGGTGTTGCAGTGGCCTAGTCAGTCTCCTGACCTTAACCCAATTGAAAACTTGTGGAAGGAGCTCAAGATTAAAGTCCACATGAGACACCCAAAGAACCTAGATAACTTGGAGAAGATCTGCATGGAGGAGTGGGCCAAGATAACTCCAGAGACCTGTGCGGGCCTGATCAGGTCTTATAAAAGATGATTATTAGCTGTAATTGCAAACAAGGGTTATTCCACAAAATATTAAACCTAGGGGTTGAATAATAATTGACCCACACTTTTATGTTGAAAATTTATTAAAATTTAACTGAGCAACATAACTTGTTGGTTTGTAAGATTTATGCATCTGTTAATAAATCCTGCTCTTGTTTGAAGTTTGCAGGCTCTAACTTATTTGCATCTTATCAAACCTGCTAAATCTGCAGGGGGTTGAATACTACTTGTAGGCACTGTATATATATATATATATATATATATATATATATATATAATTTCTGTTCATGGAAGATTTGATGGATTCAATGTAGTGCACGAAGTTGTCTCAGTGATTACCAGTTACGTCTTATAGCACTGGGGTCAGCCACTGGAGTTTGTATGTTGTCTTCCCACATTTGGTTGGGTTTTCCATAGATATCCCACTTTCCTTGTGTAAGGGGTGGGCAGACCCCTTACAAGGAAGCACAGGTTTTCTCTGAAGTGGTTAATGCTGTCCCCATAGAAACTGTACAGGAGGGAGGAGGAGCCGGCAGCTTAGGGGGAAAGGAAGTGTGTGCTGAAGGCAGTTGTGTCCGGGACGGGAGAGAAGAAACAGCCAGGGGCAGAGTGTGGAGCTGAGTGGGCAGAAAGAAAGAAAGAAAGAAGGGAGATGGAAGAACAGGGAAGCCGGAGAGAAAAGGAGCGGGCGGAACCTCATAGTGCGAAGCAGTCCCGGTGTGGGTCCGGGCTGTGGGTAGCCATAAGTGGGAGCCAGGTGAAGTAGAGTAGCCGGGCACATCTCCACTGGAGGAGATGTCAGGGCAGGCTTTCCCCAGCTAAGAAAACAACGTGAAGTCATCTGTAACTGCCGGTTTTTGGAAAGAGTTGTGAAATAAAGAATGTCTTTTATTTGCATCGAACCATGCCTGGAGAGTGTTTATACGTCGGACGACATCTGCACCACCACACTCTGCCCCACCAAGACATCTCCCATCCCGATAGTGACGGCGGAGCCAGGGGTAAGCCTGACAGAAGGGGCCACGACTACAATCCCCGAGGCACCCCTGGCACCCCGTTACATGTGACGTAGTCGGCAGGATCCGGATCATATGCAAGGGGTCCCGCTCCAAGAAGAAGGAGATCAAGTGATGCCGAGGACACTGGATCCAGATTATTGGAAAAGAGTCCCGATCCCATGGTGGGAAGAGGAAGAAGTGCCTAAGGCGTTGGACCGGGCACAAGATGGCGGCAAGATGGCCGTTGTCTGTGAAGACACAGAAAGCGCGCGCAGAATTGGCGCCAAAAGAAGAGCCTGGGGCTGGCCGGTGCCGAAAAAGAAGTTCGGAGTACTCCGCCCAAAGAGGGGAGGTGCCGGTCCCAGGGCACGAAGGAAGATATGTGAAGTGGGCGGTGTTCCAGAGAAAAAGAAGAACCGCCGCGTAGGGGTCGACCTGATGTGTGAGACTGGGGGTGGAGTATACCCAAGAGCGGGAAAAGTAAGCCCGCCTCCACTTCCTCCAGCATCTCCACTGACCTCGACGCCATTACCAGAAACGCTGACTCCGAGCAAGATGGAGACTCCAGGAAGACAGCAAGCTGCGGTAGCCGCACTAGTAGCGACTAGCCTGGGCAGAGGACGCCCGAAGCAGACTGCGGCTGCGGAAGGACCCACCCTTAACCTACCGGCTGTGCCAGGAGGACCGGAGCGGCCCACTACACAAGAGGCCGCACAGTGGCAACAGGAAATCGAGTGGGAGGAATGCCAGTACCGGCGGCGGTCACAGCAAAGACCGGTGCTAGCTGAACTCTCCCACCCGAGACGCACATTGGCCGTAGCTCCGGAAGTGATGCCCGGACCGAGCGCTGACCCGGAGAAGGGGACCCCGGCGGTGTTGGTTATCCACCAAAACCTGACCACTCATCCGGCCATCGTCATGGGCAGCCCTCAGCCGTCCCGTGCAGCGACCCCCTCACCCCCGTCGGGGGCAGAAGAGACCGAGACGTTGGAGCAACCCGCCAACTACGAGCCCTTCCGGAGGCTGCGCCGGTTGCCCGGACAGTCCCTGTCGGAGTACGTGGAGGCCCAACGAGCCGAATGGCAACGTGCATATCATCCGGAGTGACTTTTCAAGACCGGAAGATGGCGGGCCTGTTTTTGTTCAACACCGGCGTTGTTTTGAGCCGGAAGAAGGTGTGTTTGTAACCGTTCAAGTTGCTGAGCCCGGAAGAGAGCCTGATGCTGGACTGAGCCAGGGGCTCCCTCCGCGTCGTTAAGAAGATTTTTGCCGAGTTGTGTTCCTGCCAGCTAATGTCTAAGACCGGGAGTGCTGCAAAAGCCTCCGGGCAGAAACTCCACTAAGACCGGGAGTGCCTGCCGACGGCCTCCGGGCACGACTAAGACCGGGAGCTTCCAGGAGGAACTCCGGGCGCTGGACTGGTGTGCCCTTGCGGGTGCCCTCAGGTGAACATGTTCGCAGTTTCATTAAAATGACTTTGTTTAGTTTTAAAATGTGATTTTAGATTTGTGCCTTGCCGGGAGGCTTAGGCTTAAAGAGGGGAGGTATGTAAGGGGTGGGCAGACCCCTTACAAGGAAGCACAGGTTTTCTCTGAAGTGGTTAATGCTGTCCCCATAGAAACTGTACAGGAGGGAGGAGGAGCCGGCAGCTTAGGGGGAAAGGAAGTGTGTGCTGAAGGCAGTTGTGTCCGGGACGGGAGAGAAGAAACAGCCAGGGGCAGAGTGTGGAGCTGAGTGGGCAGAAAGAAAGAAAGAAAGAAAGAAGGGAGCTGGAAGAACAGGGAAGCCGGAGAGAAAAGGAGCGGGCGGAACCTCATAGTGCGAAGCAGTCCCGGTGTGGGTCCGGGCTGTGGGTAGCCATAAGTGGGAGCCAGGTGAAGTAGAGTAGCCGGGCACATCCCCACTGGAGGAGACGTCAGGGCAGGCTTTCCCCAGCTAAGAAAACAACGTGAAGTCATCTGTAACTGCCGGTTTTTGGAAAGAGTTGTGAAATAAAGAATGTCTTTTATTTGCATCGAACCATGCCTGGAGAGTGTTTATACGTCGGACGACATCTGCACCACCACACTCTGCCCCCCCAAGACATCTCCCGTCCCGATAGTGACGGCGGAGCCAGGGGTAAGCCTGACAGAAGGGGCCACGACTACAATCCCCGAGGCACCCCTGGCACCCCGTTACACTTGCACTCTACCCAAAAGAACATTAGTGGGTTAATTGGCTTTCTTATGCAAATTAGCTCTCTTGCAGAAGAAAAGAAAACTTTTGTGTGCAAAATAGTTTACTTTCCCTCTGCAAAAGAGTTAATTTGTATATTTTTTTTAACCGTAGAGCATTGCCAATAAGATGGCATACACCGTTTGTCTCGGGTGAACTAGTCCCTCCGATAAGCTTCGGTTTCCTATCCAGCTGTGTTGAGCATATATTGAAATTAGTTTGTGAGCCCCATTGGGGACAGGGAATATTGTAAGTATAGCACCACCCTTGTCCATAGACTTGAGGCCATATTGCTAGGATGGTGGTCTATGGTGGTCTAAGTGTAGCAATTGCTACAGATCCTCAAAAAAAGTACCAGGGGGCAGCAGCTTCACAGATTCTTTTGGGCAAGAGATGGAATTTTTTGGGCAAGTGATGGCAAGTGCTTTTATGCTGGACTTAGACATGCCGACTGCGATTGTCAGTCACCTATCTTCTACATGCAAGCCCATCAGCTTTCATTTAATGGCCTACCTAGACAGGCTGACCACAATTTTATGAGCACAGAAAGATCATTAAAGGGGTTGTCCGAGACTTTAACATTGATGACCTATATCCATAGGATAGGTTATCAATGTCTGATCGGTGGGGGTGCAACACCCAGAACCCCCATAGATCAGCTGTTTACGGTGCCACCGCTGGCTGGAGCTACTCAGTTCAGTGGAGCTGCACAGCACAGCTTGGTCAACAAAATATTGGTTGTGAACGGATACTGCATATCCGCCCGCTATTGATTTAAATAGGGGGCTGATAATCAGTACTCACCTGAGGCCACTATACAGTTGATGAAGCTGTGCTGTGCAGCTCTGCAACTGAGTAGTTCCAGCCAGTGGTGGCACCGTGAACAGTTGATCTATGATGGTTCTGGGTGTTGCACCCGGGCCTTACCAATCAGACATTGATGACCTATCCTATAGTCACGGTATTAGAATCATGGCAGTAATGCCAGTAAATACTGGCCCAAATCAGCAGTAACCACTAATTAGTTGCAACCGATTCATGTTTGCTGCTGTTGAAGGCCAAGAGTCCCAGTCCTTGATACATAATATGTGGGGACATGACATATGTTCATTGCCACGAATGAAAATAAACAAAGAAGGTTACAATGTCCTACAATCTCGTCTTCATTACTGTGGGACCAACTGGGCTAATGCATTTTGCGTAGATGCGAACACCTTTTTACTAATCCCAATACTTACTGGAAAGTACAGATTGTTGGAAATAGGATATCCCTGTGAAGAAGAAAGACGTCTAAAGTAAAAAAAAATGTAAGTGCGTCTTAATCATGCCTTAGAGGTTAATGTTCAGCAATGTGGCACTGTGGCTAGTACTCTTCAGCCTTGGGTGTGACTTCTACTGGATGACCATCTGCATGGAGTTACATTTTAGGCATACATGGGTTTTCTTGTATATTAGTTGCTGACACTTAGGGCCCAAAATACATAGAGAGAAACTTCATCAGTCTGTGTCCATTTATAGAGGATATAAAGTCAGAGTGATCCAGAAAAAAATAAAAAAAAGTATCCTCTAGTGGGCCAGGCAGGCGCAAACATACCAACGCAGGAGAAATTGTGCATTATGGTGAGCTATTGGACTGCAAAGAGCCCTTACATTGTTCTTAATCGGGGACCCCCTTTTGTCTGTGTCCACCACTAGGGCTATGTAAAAATAATGGATCACTAATAAAATGGGGTCGCCAAGGTCCAATAGAAGACAACCTCTGTATATCAATCCAACAGCTTCAATTTAAGAAGTCATTGAGACATCACAATTAATTTCTCTGATGGACTGGATGATCCCATGATGCTGATTGGAGAAATAAGCAAACCTAATGGTTAATAATAACCCAAGAAAATCACCCTTAAAGAGTTTAGATTATTTGCAAATTTTACAGTATTGCGTCCACTCATCTAAGAGGTGTCCCATAAACAATATGCAGAGAGGTCCCACCCTACGTTGTCTATAAGTTTTGAGGGGATGACCAAAGTAAGTAAGTTGTCATCTATATCCCAAGAAGCTCTGAAGCTCTGTGCATGCACACCTCTGCTCCATTCATTTTCTATACACGGAGATGGCGGAATACGTTGCTTGGACATATTTTAATGAACTTTCCATGTTGTACAAAGCCTAAAAATTGGAGTCAACCTCAGAAGATTATAGGTTCAAACCTATGAAAGGGATTTTCCACTACTTGGATAAGCCTTTCTCATTCCCTTTGTTTGTACCTGTAAAAATAAATAAGCCTATACTCACCTCCAATGCGACCGTGGTTCCAGCGATGTCTGAAGACGAGTACTCAGGGCCCATGTGACAGTGTTATGAAACAAGAGCCCCGCGACCAATAAGCGTCCGGCGTCTGTTTCTCCACCTTCAGACATTTGAGCAGGATGTGAGTGCTGCGTTAACTTCCTGCTCAAATGTCCGAAGACGGGGAGAAGGAAGCCGGCGCTGATTGATAACAGGGCTCGCGTGGGCCCCAGTGATGCGGCTTCAGACATCTCTGGAACTGCGGCTGCACCAGAGGTGAGTATAGGCTTATTTATTTTTACAGGGGCGAACAAAGGGAATGAGTAGGGGTTGTCCAAGTAGTGGACAACCCCTTCAAGCTTTAATTCAAAGATAAAAGGGTCTGAATGAGGCTCAAGATTTGCACGGTCACCTATGTATTTATTCTTTGCCTCAACAGGCATGTCAAGCTTGAAGGAACCCTCAGTCTACAGTTCGGTGTGGGTCCCAGAGTTGGACCTGCCACTAGAAGACATTTATAGGAATATGGAGAACCGCAAGTATGCAAGGAAAAAATAAACATGATGAGATATCAGAAATCTCATTCACTTTGTAAAGTGCAAAAATGTTTACTCTTGAAAAACACAGGAAAAAAAATCACTGAAAAAATGCAGAGTGTGTACAAGTTCTTGAGGATTTAGAGTTTTTCCCCAAAAAGTTTTCCTCGATAAAAGTGTGGATATGACTTTCTAATCTGTCATAACATTTCCATTCTTGTCTCCTCGCCTGAAGGTGAACAATGGAAGATTATACAGATCTTGGCTTTGTCCCGGCACATATTTACCAATGCCGCTGATTAATGATTGTTACACGAATTAAAGGAATATTTTCAATAACAATAGCCTAAATCCCATTCCCTGGAGATCTGAAAGAATGATGTCATTTCCAGAGGAGATTGTGGCTTTGTCTCTTGAAAAGCTGTTATCCTGATAATAAAAGATGAATTAGAGTCTCGAGGGGGAGAAAAGATACAAACCAAATCTTGTAACTTCTACAACAGTTTTAATAGTGCACATGGAGTGTGAAAGGGGAATTCTCACGCTCCCAAACAAGACATAAAAATCATAAATTTTGTTTATTAAATGATGTAATTCTCAATTACAAATAAAGGAATGTTCAACATATGAATCCTGTAGGGGGTCATTAACCAAATAACAAAGAACAGTGATAAAGAACAAAAAGTCATTTTTCTGAATGTTGCAACTCAGAGTTCAGGACTGTTCTTCATACAGCGGGGCCACGCTATGTACAAGGAGAAATCCGAAATGTCTACAGTTATCTAATATTCAGGGCTGTATTTTGCCTTCGTGCTGCCCTAGGCACTTTAAGTGGTCGCGCCCCTTAGTGACAACGTAAAACTGAGTTTTCGCACACGACATCTGTTTAAGGCAGATCTACTCTGTAGCACACTTTAAAAAGTATCAATAAGAAACGAACCCCCCCCCCCCAATGGGAATCACCACAGGCACATCAAAACATAGCATGAGTATAAAATATTCCCACCACACCGTCCCCACTTATATACTGTGACTGTGACACTGCCCCTAATAAACACCACACTGCCCTCCCTTATAAACTACTGTATATCCACCACACCTTCCTCGATTATGAAATATGATCTGTACATTGTGAGGAGGGAGCAGCATGATGTGAGGACAATGTCCCATGCATGCTGCCCCCTCCTCACAATGTCCCATGCATGCTGCCCCCTCCTCACAATGTCCCATGCATGCTGCCCCCTCCTCACAATGTCCCATGCATGCTGCTCCCTCCTCACAATGTCCCATGCATGCTGCCCCCTCCTCACAATGTCCCATGCATGCTTCCCCCTCCTCACAATGTCCCATGCATGCTGCTCCCTCGTCACAATGTCCCATGCATGCTGCTCCCTCCTCACAATGTCCCATGCTTGCTGCCCCCCTCCTCACAATGTCCCATGCATGCTGCCCCCTCCTCACAATGTCCCATGAATGCTGCCCCCTCCTCACAATGTCCCTTGCATGCTGCCCCCTCCTCACAATGTCCCATGCATGCTGCCCCCTCCTCACAATGTCCCATGCATGCTGCTCCCTCCTCACAATGTCCCTTGCATGCTGCCCCCTCCTCACAATGTCCCTTGCATGCTGCCCCCTCCTCACAATGTCCCATGCATGCTGCCCCCTCCTCACAATGTCCCATGCATGCTGCCCCCTCCTCACAATGTCCCATGCATGCTGCCCCCTCCTCACAATGTCCCATGCATGCTGCTCTCTCCTCACAATGTCCCATGCATGCTGCCCCCTCTTCACAATGTCCCATGCATGCTGCTCCCTCCTCACAATGTCCCATGCATGCTGCCCCTCCTCACAATGTCCCATGCATGCTGCTCCCTCCTCACAATGTCTCATGCATGCTGCCCCCTCCTCACAATGTCTCATGTATGCTGCTCCCTCCTCACAATGTCCCATGAATGCTGCTCCCTCCTCACAATGTCTCATGCATGCTGCCCCCTCCTCACAATGTCTCATGTATGCTGCTCCCTCCTCACAATGTCCCATGAATGCTGCTCCCTCCTCACAATGTCTCATGCATGCTGCCCCCTCCTCACAATGTCTCATGCATGCTGCTCCCGCCTCACAATGTCCCATGCATGCTGCTCCCTCCTCACAATGTCCCATGCATGCTGCTCCCTCCGCACAATGTCTCATGCTTGATGCTCCCTCCTCACAATGTCCCATGCATGCTGCTCCTTCCTCACAATGTCCCATGCATGCTGCTCCCTCCTCACAATGTCTCATGCATGCTGCCCCCTCCTCAGTGTCCCATGCATGCTGCCCCCTTCTCACAATGTCCCATGCATGCTGCCCCCTCCTCACAATGTCTCATGCATGCTGCCCCCTCCTCAGTGTCCCATGCATGCTGCCCCCTTCTCACAATGTCCCATGCATGCTGTCCCTCTCCATGAGCTCCTAATGCTGCCTTCCTCTTTTCCATAATGAGACCTTCATGTTGCCCCACTCATGCTAAGACCACCACACTAACGCTTATGCTGAGACCCCCCACACACACACTACCCCACTCTTGATATTGACTCCCCTACATTGCTCCACTCCATACTGATCCCACACATGCTGCCCCTTCTTCACAATGAGCTCCCAATGCTGCCCCCTCTTATTCTGAGTCCTTACACTCCCCCCACCCAATCGATTTTGTCATTGCACTATCCCTCATCCCTTGTCCTCTGTCTCTAGCATTAGCCCCTCTCTCCCACTCCCCCAGCATCAGCCTCTCTCCCCCAGCATCAGCCTCTATCTTCCCTCAGCATCAGCCTCTCTTCCCCAGTCTCAGCCTTTGCCTCCCCCCAGCCTCAGCCTGCCCCAGTCTCCGCCTCAGCCTCCCTCCAGCCTCCCTCCAGTCTCAGCCTCAGCCTCCCTCAAGTCTCAGCCTCAGCCTCCCTCCAGTCTCAGCCTCAGCCTCCCTCCAGCCTCCCCCCAGTCTCTGCCTCTGCCTCCCTCCAGCCTCCCCCCAGTCTTTGCCTCTGCCTCCCTCCAGCCTCCCCCCAGTCTCAGCCTCAGCCTCCCTCCAGTCTCAGCCTCAGCCTCCCTCCAGCCTCCCCCCAGTCTCAGCCTCAGTCTCCCTCCAGCCTCCCCCCAGTCTCAGCCTCCCTCCAGTCTCAGCCTCTGCCTCCCTCAAGTCTCAGCCTCAGCCTCCCTCCAGTCTCAGCCTCTGCCTTCCTCCAGCCTCCCCCCAGTCTCAGCCTCTGCCTCCCTCCAGCCTCCCCCCAGTCTCAGCCTCTGCCTCCCTCCAGTATCTGCCTTTGCCGCCTCCCCCCCCCGCATGCGCAGATCTCTGGTCTGCATTAGAGACACTCCCACGCTCCTTATGAATCCACTTACCTGCTCCAGTGCCCGCCGCCATCTTCCTGGCTCACGTGAGTATCCTCTTCTGACACCGGCTTCCATCACGGCGTCCTCCACGGCGTCCTGCTGTGAGCTCTGCATGTGACGTCCACACAGCAGTGGACGCAGCACAGAGGAAGGAGCTGATTGGCGCGCGCCTGTGACCCCGGAAGTGCAGGCGCCGGCAGTTCCGGGGTCAATCAGCTCCCTGTGCTCGGCGGCCACAAAAAAAAAAATGTAAAAAAAAAAAAAAAAAAAAAAAATTTTTTTTTTTTTTTGCTGCCAGAAGGTGCCGCCCCTCACAATCTGCCGCCCTAGGCACCGGACCACGGGTGCCTAATGGTAAATACGGCCCTGCTAATATTACAGCATAATTTTAGTTACCCATCCATTTCATGGAGATTACTTAATTCGGCATATTGGTGAAAGGAATTTCCAATCAAAACGCGTTGTTTTTATAACTCAATGAAAATAACAAATTCCCATGTGCTCCCTATCTACCATAGGTCTAGGACAGGGGTCCCCAACCTTTAGCTTGGGAGCCACATGTGGCTCGTGGGCCCATGATGTGTGGCTCCCGGGCCTTTGATGTGTGGCTCGCAGGCTCATGATGTGTGGCTCGTAGGCCCATGATGTGTGGCTCACGGGCCCATGATGCGTGGTTTGCGGGCCCATGATGTCTGGCTCGCGGGCCCATGATGTCTGGCTCGCGGCCCCTGTTTGAAATCTGGATGTAGCTCTCAAAGTCAGAAAGGTTGGGGACATCTTACGTAGGGAGTACTGTGAAGACAGCCAACTGCTATTAGGAATTTTTCTAGCCCAGTGTCATGCCTAGCGTGACCAGATTAGGAGAGTGAGCAATCAAGGGCCCTTGCGCTTGCCCTCAAGCTAGGGAGGGACAGTAGGCTGACCCTCAACCCAGAATTACGGTTAATGGTAGCGATATCTGAGCCCACAGCCTCTCCCTATCTCCTGTTCTGGCCCTATTGATAATGTCCACTCCATACCTACCACTCAAGAAGACAGACCAGGACGGAGATCCCAAAACCTCCACCAACAAAAACCACAAAGAGGGAGGTAAGAACAACACTCAGGCACCAGTAACCAGAAGGGGAAAACACATGGGGGGCGAACAGGAACTGAGAAGGGTAAGGGGAAAAAAACAACACCAGACTACTGAAGCAGCAAGGAATGCATCCGTCAACCTCCGGGCCAAGCTCCAGAAATATTGCAAACAACCAGCACCCCCTGCTGGAAGCAGGGGGTTTTTATCCAGGCCGGAAGTGGACATCAGCAGGAACAGCTGAGCTGCATTCAGGAGTCTACTGCTGCAACAGAAACTGACAGTAACTCCTTGTGTGCCTAAAGAAAGGAAACTCGTTTAATGTGTGTTCTCTTGGATGGTATAAGAGGAAGCCCAAGCTAAGCCTGTCACAAAACGTCGGATTGCTTTCACTCTAGTGCAAAACTATGGGGCAGTGTCCATCTGCGATTGATTTCTCGTGTCATATCGGCATGCGGAATGAATCGCAGCATGCTCCATTTGGCAGTGAGTCTCAGCTCACACGCACCGATTCAAGTCTATGGGTGCATGCAAGATATCGCACTGCACTTGCATGTCATCCGACTGCAGTGCGATGTATGCAAAGACAGGCAGCGGAGGAGATGGAGAGAAAGTGCTCCTTCCCTCTTCACCACAGCTGTGATCCGTTCGCAAGATCGCATCACATTCGCATGACCCTGACACTGAACTGGGCAGAAGGAGGACAGCGATTGCCACAAAGAGGAGGCGCCAAACAGGGGAGCAACGAAAGCCATCAGACCGGACAGCCCCGTAGGTGAGTATTATAAAAGTACTTTTTACGTTATATAGAGAGGCCTGGGCTCTTGTATACAGTATTCTGGAATTCTGTATATAAGAGCTCAGGGGTGGTGATCGCAGCTTATAGGGACCAAATCTGGTGAATGGTTCCTTTTAAAGGCATTGTGCAATTTGTATGATACCTTTTTTTTAGAAGTAACCCTGTAATTTTTAGGGGGAAAAAACAAAACTGATCATTTTTCCTGTAGCACCCCCAGAGGTCAAATAAAGAATTACATGTAGAGTCTTTCAGACTAAAGGGTGCTTTACACGAGACAAGCTATCGTGCGATGCATCGTCGGGGTCACAGTTTTCGTGACGCACATCCGGCATCGTTCACAACGTCGCCTCGTGTAACACCTCCGAGAAACGCAGTATTGCTCACAATAAATATTGTTTATTTAAAATGGCGCCGGTTGTTCATCGTACCCGGGGCAGCACACATCGCTCCGTGTGACACCCCGGAAACGATGAACACAGCTTACCTGCGTCCCGCGGCACCCGCCGGCTATGCAGAAGGAAGGAGGTGGGCGGGATGTTTACGTCCTGCTCATCTCCGCCCCTCCGCTTCTATTGGCCGGCGGCTGTTTGACATCGCTGTGACGCCGAACGTCCCTCACCCTTCAGGAAGAGGATGTTCGCCACCCACAGCGACGTCGCTCAGCAGGTAAGTACGTGTGACGGGGGTTTCACGACTTTGTGCGACACGGGCAGCGATTTGCCCGTGACGCACAAACGACGGGGGCGGGTACCATCGATAATGAAATCGCACATTCGGTCGTGTCATGTAAAGCAGGCATAAGGCCGAGGCCATACAGGGATTTGTGTGAATGCTCAAATAAGACTCGCCACACGCTCGCAGCACAGCAGGAGCCGAGTATCATGCGACTGTGGTCCGATCGTGCGATCAGACCACTGTTGCGGAGTGGGGGGGCCGGCGCTGCGGAGGAGAGGGCCAGCTCTGCGGAGGGGAGGGCCAGCGCTGCGGAGGGGAGGGCTGGTGCTGCTGAGGAAAGGAAGGGATTTATCTCTCTATCTCCTCCGTTGACGGCTGATGCGAGAATCGCACTGCTCTCGCATTACACCGGTGTAATGTGAGAGCAATGCGATGTTTTTCTTGTCCCATAGACTTGCATGGGTGCGAGTGGAACAGGATCGCCCTCGACCCGCAGCATGCTGCGATTGTTTTCTCGGTCCGATTTTTTTTATCGCATTCTATTCGCACCGTTTTTCTCGCCGTGTGTCCTAGGCCTAAGAGACAATTTATGTCACAACTTTCCGCTCTGGGTGGTAGATGAAGGTTGTGAACCCCAGTTACCCCTTTTTACTAATTTAAAGTAACCTAATAGAGTATTTAAAAAGTTTTTGCTTATGAGTTGTGTTTTTTTTTGTTGCTGTTTGTTTGTTCGTTTAATCCTTTAGAAAACTAAGCACAGAAATTTTGCACAAGGCAACATTTGAGAAGTGGGATTTCACATTCGTCTGAACTTTCTTGCATTGTTCCGACCTGTTTGCTGGTAATTAATGTCACTGTATCTTCATGCAGAGTAGTGAATAGAGCAAAAATAACAGCAATCTGACCGTGTCGCTTGGAGAGCGGGATTATGTTGCCTTATTGTGTGTGCGATTTCCTGGATGACCTCTGCTCAAGAACTGATATTTCTTTCTTTGCAGCGACATTCCCATCACAGCAACAAATGGTGTGACACAAAGCAGGACACCTGATCGCCTCCTATCCAGCCTTACACGTCCTTGTTTTGTGCTTGCCTTCTTCTAGCGCTAAGATGTCATACTCGCCCAACCTGTTTTTTGTTTACTTGTGCAAATGGAAGAAAGGCATTATATGAACAATGCCCTAAGAAAAAGGGGTTAACTAAGGAGTGGCTTGAAGAAAGACCTGTCATACAGTGATCCGCATAATTGCTGCTCACTACCCTGGGCAAATAAAGGAGCTGCTCATGCAGAAACGCTGTATTTTTTGTAATATGATGATCTGTTTAGATTGAGTACCTCCTTTGTCATCGTCTGCAACACTTTGGCAAACAACCAAAATTAAACACAATGAGACAGGTTTACTAATTGGTGTAAATTCCAGAGTAACAGGTAATTACAAAAGTAAATGCAAATTTGCATGATTAACAACTAGCAATAAGCAAGTATCTTTGGGTTCTGTACAATTACAAATTTTGCCAAAAATGTAATATTCTGCCAAATCTGAACTATTTGGGTTTTGATTTGTCACAAATCCAGCAAAATGACGCCCAGGTGGGAATTTTTTGAGGACCAGAAAATATATCCACTTCTTCTCCTCGTGTAACTCTTCATTCTTCCTTCATCTGTGACTCTCATCTTGAAGTTCTTCCATGTTGCAAAGTAAGGAATCAAGGGAGGGCCTAGGAGAGGTGATTATAGAATATTTTATTTGTCTTTTTTAACCCTCTTCCATCTCCTCCATTGCTTTAGGTACTCTGAATACTCTCTAGACCATGGGTCCCCAACTCCAGTGCTCAATGACCACCAACACTGCATGTTTTGTAGATCTCTTTAGAATTGCATGGGTTTTGGAATCATCACCTGTGCAGGTGATTAAAATATCACTTGTGAAATACTAAGGATACCCTGAAAACATGCACTGTTGGTGGCCCTTGAGGACTGGAGTTGGGGACCCCTGGTCTAGAGAGTATTCAGAGTATTGTGAGGTGATGGGAATAGCTTCAAAAGGAACCTGAAGACCCACCTCTTCTGACAAGCCTACAACCTGCCGCAACCCTCAGTCTGATGCAGCGCCGCACAATCAGCTCTACCCTCACCTACTGTATCCTCACCTATCCCTTGTAGACTGTGAGCCCTCGTGGGCAGGGACCTCTTTCTTCCTGTACCAGTCTGTGCCTTGTATTTTTTATGATTATTGTACTTGTTCCTATTATGTATACCCCTTTCACATGTAAAGCACCATGGAATTGATGGCGCTATAATAATAAATAATAATATAATAATGTGCAGCTCACTAGCACCCACCATTACCTTTTTACATGGTACTAACATTCGGTTTACAGCTGCTGGTCTGCTTCCATTACAGTGTATATGTCATTGCACTGCAGGGACATTGAGAACACTGTTGCCCGCAGTACTAACCACCGGCCATGAGGAGTCACTATTTCCCTGTTACTCCTCTATAAACTCTTGTTGGAACTTGTGTGCAGGACATATGTATAGATGTACTCAGTTTAGTGAAAAGATGTAAAAACAGAGACTTGTGCCATGTCAAATAAACTCTACTCTGCTGGTTTGGACTTCACTTTGACAGCACCATATGGAGACTGGGCCCGGGGGTGGGGGGGGGGGGTGATGAAAGCAACCAGGAGGAAGTGCATCACAGTAATGGGTATTTTGACCATCTTGGTAGAGGAATATAAGGGCTGGAAGAGGGGGGGAAATGTTGCATATCCATCCAGCGCCATCCATGGAGCTGTGAATCTGAGGAAGACGAAGACAATTCCCGATGACAGAAGATCCTATTCCAGTTCCGCTGGAAAGGGAGATGGGATGGCAATTTAGAAAGCCAGCAGTGGAACCATGGGCCAGTTGGAGACTCGCCATCCCTTGCTTATGCAGTCATCTGCCTTGCGCACGAAACTCTGCAAAGTTCTAGTTACAGGTTTGTAAATCCTGAGCTCAGGCAGGAATTATGGTGAGAGCGTGTACTGACATAAATTTAGTTTGGTGCCAAACAAACACAGTCAGATACTGACAATTGATCCGATAGTGTCAGTGCCCAGCAGACACCGCTTTTGGGCATACAGAAATATTCTGGGAAGAAGCCACCACCATGCTCTTGTGGTTCTCAAAGTGATCTCCATAGTATATCAATCATTCTCTGTGCAAAATTACCCAGGGGGTGGGTTGAAAGGAGCTTAGAGTCATTTCATTAAATTTGTGAACTGCTGCACCATCAATCAGCCATCCCTTACATTCATTTGATTGTTCCAAAATTCTAGGCCAACCCTTGGTGACTGCACTAGATGGGTGCGAGAATACGTAAATTATAGCATCAAAGTTACTAGGTCTGAACTTCTGGGCCTTCTGCGTTGTGCAGCACAGTGGTCCTGGTCAGTTTGGACTGGGTGTGTGTGAGTTAATTTTGTTTACCGTCTTTTTGTGGTTGGAATAGTATTCAACACAAATTCTTCAGTAAGGCTATGTTCACACAGGGAATTTTTAGTCTGTTTTTTGGCAGCAAAACCTAATCTCTTGGTGGTAAACAAGCTGCATTGTTGCTGTTTTTATTGATGGGTGGAAACATACTTGTATTCAAATAGGAATACTGGTAGACCTTGTTTGGTTAGGGTGTGGTGAAGGACTGAAGGAACACACCAGGCTGGTATCCAGATTAGAGATGGAAGAAGACTGGCCTCCACCACCAATCTGACCATTTCCCATAGTTGCTGGTGCCCAGTCCTTGTGGACCTTTCTTCCAGAAAACTTACCATCGAATGTGCCCAGACACATCTAGTGCATATAACTTCAGATGTCAACAGAAGGGAGATCAGCATCTTGAAATCCTTTTTTCTTGAGGGAGATAAGCTGCTTCCAGAGGTATCTATATGGAGGCATTTACCATAAAGCACCCACCAACAAATGTTAGACTAACATTGTCCAAACCTGCTAATATGGATGAGACTGGCTAACAGTCTAATATGTATGGGGTCCCTTGACTCCTCCTGACAAATTAAAGAGCATAACAGGGACTCGGCATGTCCAGATTCAGATTTTCGATCCTTTTCTTCTCCTGAGGATAGGCTGCCACCAGAGATGTCTGACATTGGCTTTCTCATAGAGTACACAGAAGTATGTATGTCAAGCTTGGGTGAAATAACCGACCTCCAAACGATCATCTTCCTCCCATCTTTCCCTGTGGCCGGAGGCATTCTGTACAGCCGGATGTGGTGAATGACTAATGAGTGTGTGTATGCGATCTGATCGGTGATTGTGTGTGTGCGATCTAATCGGTGATTGTGTGTGTGTATGTATGTGAGTGTGTCGGCCAGAAGCAGGGGAGGATGGTATGCAGCATACCTGCTGAGAGGGCCCACCGGAGATCACCAGAGGACCTGGGAGCCACACAGATGTCCAGGGTCTGTTAAGTATGATGCGGGCATCACACGGTACGATATGTTACGGGGGGCTGTCTGATAATAACCGAAAGGAGTATCAGACAGTCAGGGTCCACCGTGCAAAGACTTTGCTGCAGACTATGGCAGAGTGCAATACCTCTGTTAACTCACAGAAGGATATAATAAGTAAGTAAAGCAATTCCTCCCTTACTTGGAGGGTGTGTGGAATGATTTCTGTTAATAATCACAGAGACAAAGGCAATGTGTGCGAAATGGCACCTACCTAGGTCCGCTCTTCTAGTGGTGCAAAAGAGACGAACAGCAGCGTAAGCCGCACAAAGCTCCTACCTGCGTTCGCTCCACTAGTGTGCGAGGACACGAACCACTAGATATGGCACCTGCCTAGGTCCGCTCTTCTAGTGGTGCAAAAGAGACGAACAGCAGCGTAAGCCGCACAAAGCTCCTACCTCTGTTCGCTCCCCTAGTGTGCGAGGATACGAACAACTGCCAGACGCAGTATAAGGAACGTTACCCTAGCGGCAACGTCCACCTACGAGTAGAATCACAAGGCCCAGCCAGACCATGTGCCTCAGGCACCTGCCTATGTCCGCTCCCCTAAGAGGTAAGGATACGGACAGCAGCCGAAGCTGTAAGGTATAAGAACGCTACCCTGCCGGTAGAGCTCACCTAGCATAGACAGAGGAATGCCTAGAGGAACGCGCACAGAGCGTCTACTCATATGCATGAACCAAGAGGACTGAGCGCCATGCGGCGAGTGTCAGGGTCTTATATAGACTCTGTGCCTCATCCAAGATGGAGGACACCAGAGCCAATCCGCTGCCAGAACGACAGGAGTGACGTCATGCTGGCCTATCACCGAGCAAGGCGTCACAAGCACATGACCAGCGACCAATCGGCATAGAAGGTGTCAGAGACATGTGACCTCGTGTCAGCGATGATGTCACCCGCACATGTGCAATGGCTCCAAGATAGGACTTAGTCTCCGGCGCTCGCACATGTGCAGTAGCAAGAAATCTGGACTTAGTCTCCAGCGCTCGCACATGTGCAGTAGCAAGAAATCTGGACTTAGTCTCCAGCGCTCGCACATGTGCAGTAGCAAGAAATCTGGACATAGTCTCCAGTGCTCGCAGCAACCGTAACAGTACCTCCCCCTCAAGGGCCCCCCTCCCGGCGACGCAGGTAATCGGCAACTAAGTCGGGAGCATGGACAGCCTCCTCAGGCTCCCAAGAGCGATGTTCCGGGCCATAGCCCTCCCAATCTATCAAGAATAACCTGCGCCCTCTAACCATCTTAGAACCAACTATGGCTCGTACCTCATAGCTAGAGCGAGAGGAATCAGAGGCAGGAGAGTGCACTTCACGAGCGTGAGGTAAAATAGCCGGCTTTAGCAGTGAGACATGGAATTTGTCATGAATCCTAAGATGGACAGGTAACTTCAATTGGTAGACTACAGGATTTACCTGTCGAAGAACCTCATAAGGACCCAGGAAGCGAGGAGCAAATTTGACAGAGCTCACTCTAAGTCTCACGTGTTTTGCAGAGAGCCACACAAAGTCCCCTGGAGAAAAGACAGGAGCCGGGCGACGAAACCGATCGGACACCGTCTTCATACGGTCCTTAGCTGCTTGGATCAACTCTTGAGTCCGATCCCAAACCTCTCTGGCATTAGTTGCCCAGTCGGCCACAAGAGGAGGAGGTGCAGCAGCGGGAAACGGTACCGGTACCCTAGGGTGTTGCCCATTATTGAGTACGAACGGTGTCTGCCCAGTGGCCTCAGCCAGCGAATTGTTAAGGGCAAATTCTGCCCAGGGTAGGAGGGAGGACCAGTTATCGTGGTTCTCAGCAACAAAGTGTCGAAGGTATATAATCATAGATTGATTGGTACGTTCAACCAAACCATTGGTCTCCGGATGGTATGCCGAAGAGAGATTCAACTCAATTTGCAGAAGGCTACAAAGATCTCGCCAGAAACGGGAAGTAAATTGCGGGCCTCTATCACAAATGATACGATCTGGCATCCCGTGAAGCCTAAAGACATGCTTGAGGAATAGTTTGGCTAGTACCCTGGAAGATGGGATTCTCGATAACGGTACGAGATGAACCATCCGGGAGAAATGGTCCGTAATGACCCACACAAATCTATGTCCCTGTGAACATGGAAGATCACCCACAAAGTCCATGCCTACCACCTCCCATGGTCTATCTGGCACTGGTAAAGGATGCAAGAGCCCAGCCGGTCTCTGCCGTAATGGACGGTTGCGAGCACACGAGTAGCAGGAACCGACATATCTCTTGACGTGGCTGGCTAAGTGTGGCCACCAATACCACCTCTCCAGTAACTCTCGTGTCCGCCTAATACCAAAATGCCCACCCACCTTTGAGGTGTGGGCCCATGACAGTATATCATTCTGTCAATCAGGCGGAACAAAGGTCTTGCCCGGTGGGATTTGGTCTAACGTCACAGGGGAGAGCGTATGAAAAACCCTGGAGGGAAGGATAAGACGAGGTTCGTCAATCTCTTCCTGGGTAGAAAGCATAGAGCGAGACAGGGCGTCTGCCTTGTTATTCTTACTCCCAGACAGATAGTTGATGGAGAAGTGAAAGCGGGAGAAAAACAAGGACCAGCGGGCTTGGCGAGGATTCAGACGCTGAGCGGTTTGTAAGTACGTCAGATTCTTATGGTCTGTATAGACCTGGAAAGGATGTTTCGCTCCTTCCAGCAAGTGACGCCACTCCTCCAAGGCTAATCTCAAGGCGAGCAGTTCCCTATCCCCAATGGTATAGTTTCTCTCTGCCGGTGAAAAGGTTTTCGCAAAGAAGAAACACGGCCTTTTTCTACCTGCACCGTTCTTTTGATACAAGACCGCACCAGCACCCACTGAAGAGGCATCAACCTCTAAGAGGAAGGGCTTACTCTCATCGGGTCTTTGAAGAACGGGAGCAGTTGAAAAGTGTCTTTTTACTGCCTCAAAAGCCTGAGATGTCTCAGTAGACCAGGCTTTGGGATTAGCACCTTTCTTAGTCAAGGCCACCAAAGGGGCCACCAAAGTAGAAAAATGGGGTATGAACTGGCTGTAATAATTTATGAATCCTAAGAAGCGTTGCACCGCCTTCAAGGAATGAGGTTCGGACCATTGCAGGACAGCAGAGAGCTTCGCAGGATCCATAGCCAGACCCTCTTGTGAGATAATGTAACCCAAAAAAGGCAATGAGGACTGCTCGAATACACATTTCTCGAGTTTAGCAAACAATGAGTGCTCCCTTAAACGGGAAAGGACACGAACGACATCCTGACGATGAGTCTCCAGATCAGGAGAAAAAATCAGAATGTCGTCCAGATACACCACTACTGAGGATAACAGTAAATCCCTGAACACATCGTTTACGAAGTCCTGAAATACTGCGGGTGCATTACATAACCCAAAAGGCATGACGAGGTATTCATAGTGACCGTCTCGGGTGTTAAAAGCGGTCTTCCATTCGTCACCCTTTCGAATTCGTACCAAGTTATACGCACCCCGCAGATCCAACTTCGTAAAAACTTGAGCTCCTCTCAGTCTGTCAAAGAGCTCCGAAATTAAAGGTAATGGGTATTTGTTCTTTATTGTGATTGCGTTGAGACCCCTGTAATCTATGCAGGGACGCAAATCACCCTCTTTCTTCCGAACAAAGAAAAACCCAGCTCCCGCGGGAGAGACAGACTTACGAATGAACCCCTTCTCTAAACTCTCTCTTATATAGGTCGACATGGCCTCCGACTCAGGTATCGACAGGGGGTAAACCCTGCCTTTAGGTGGAACCGAACCTGGGATAAGGTCTATGGCACAGTCATACGGCCTATGGGGTGGAAGAACCTCAGCACCCTGTTTGGAGAACACGTCAGCGAAATCCAAATAGGGTGTAGGTATGGGAGAGAGATCAGTTGATGCAACCGCAACGACCTTAGGTGGTAAGGGAAGACATCGGGACTGACATTTCGAACCCCAACTAATAATGCTGTCAGACTCCCAGTCAATGTGAGGAGCATGAGTCCGAAGCCATGGAAGACCCAGAAGGACGTCGTCTATACCCTCAGGCAAAACAAGAAAAGAAATCTCCTCTATGTGACCCTGAGACAGGGAAAGGCGCAAGGGAACTGTCCTCAATGTAATGGAGTCAGACAACATAGTTCCATTAACAACACGGACAGGAATAGGCGCCTCTAACATGATAGAGGGAATATTGTGTCCCTTTACAAATCCTGAGGACACAAAAATCCCGTCAGCTCCGGAATCCACAAAAGCCATAATAGGCCATGTATTCTCAGATAACGAGAGCTGACCTGGGATACAACACTTAGAGGGTGCAGAAGACGTCTCTAGTAACCCCCCTCTAATGGTTACTAGGCCAGGGAGTTTCCCTGACGACTAGGACACTTGTTGGCATAGTGCCCAGCCTGATGACATACGTAACATATAGGAGGACCAGACTTGCGTAGTCTGGAGAACGTATGACCTAACTCCATAGGAGTGGGAGATGTCTCAGATGCTGAGGAAGATGGTAGTGGACCCTCAACAACTGGAATAGCCCGATGCTTAGGGCGTGAGGAAGAGACCTCGAGTCTACGTTCCTTATGGCGTACATCGATCCTCGTTGCTACTGTGATCAAGTCCTCCAGAGAAGCAGGGACCTCACGAGTAGCAAGGGCATCCTTGACATAGCCTGCCAACCCTCTCCAGAAGATAGGAATCAACACCTTCTCTGGCCAATCTAGTTCTGCCACCAGAGTTCTAAAAGCAATGGCATAAGAACTAGTGGATAACGAACCCTGAGATAGATCTAACAGTCTCAGGGCCGCATCATGGGTAACCTGCGGACCCATGAATACCGCCTTAAGAGCATCAAGAAAGTCTTGATGTCTCAGAGTAACCACATCAGAGCGCTCCCATAGGGGAGTCGCCCATTCTAAGGCTTTGTCCTGAAGTAAGGAGATGATAAAGCCTACTCTGGACCTCTCCGTAGAGAAGCGAGAAGAGTTGACCTCTAGGTGTATCTGACACTGACTAATGAAACCATGACATGATCTGGCATCGCCAGAATATCTGTTTGGCAGAGCAAGTCGAGGATCATGTGCAGATGTCACCATGGTCTGAGGTTTATCCTCTATACTCTTGAGCCGCAACTCAAGTACTTGTATGTAACGGTGTAACTGCTGATATTCTGCCATAACTGCCAGACCCTTGGCTCAGTCCTAATGTTACGGGGGGCTGTCTGATAATAACCGAAAGGAGTATCAGACAGTCAGGGTCCACCGTGCAAAGACTTTGCTGCAGACTATGGCAGAGTGCAATACCTCTGTTAACTCACAGAAGGATATAATAAGTAAATAAAGCAATTCCTCCCTTACTTGGAGGGTGTGTGGAATGATTTCTGTTAATAATCACAGAGACAAAGGCAATGTGTGCGAAATGGCACCTACCTAGGTCCGCTCTTCTAGTGGTGCAAAAGAGACGAACAGCAGCGTAAGCCGCACAAAGCTCCTACCTGCGTTCGCTCCACTAGTGTGCGAGGACACGAACCACTAGATATGGCACCTGCCTAGGTCCGCTCTTCTAGTGGTGCAAAAGAGACGAACAGCAGCGTAAGCCGCACAAAGCTCCTACCTCTGTTCGCTCCCCTAGTGTGCGAGGATACGAACAACTGCCAGACGCAGTATAAGGAACGTTACCCTAGCGGCAACGTCCACCTACGAGTAGAATCACAAGGCCCAGCCAGACCATGTGCCTCAGGCACCTGCCTATGTCCGCTCCCCTAAGAGGTAAGGATACGGACAGCAGCCGAAGCTGTAAGGTATAAGAACGCTACCCTGCCGGTAGAGCTCACCTAGCATAGACAGAGGAATGCCTAGAGGAACGCGCACAGAGCGTCTACTCATATGCATGAACCAAGAGGACTGAGCGCCATGCGGCGAGTGTCAGGGTCTTATATAGACTCTGTGCCTCATCCAAGATGGAGGACACCAGAGCCAATCCGCTGCCAGAACGACAGGAGTGACGTCATGCTGGCCTATCACCGAGCAAGGCGTCACAAGCACATGACCAGCGACCAATCGGCATAGAAGGTGTCAGAGACATGTGACCTCGTGTCAGCGATGATGTCACCCGCACATGTGCAATGGCTCCAAGATAGGACTTAGTCTCCGGCGCTCGCACATGTGCAGTAGCAAGAAATCTGGACTTAGTCTCCAGCGCTCGCACATGTGCAGTAGCAAGAAATCTGGACTTAGTCTCCAGCGCTCGCACATGTGCAGTAGCAAGAAATCTGGACATAGTCTCCAGTGCTCGCAGCAACCGTAACACGATATATCTGGCGATATGTCGTCGGGGTCACGTCGTTAGTGACGCACAGCCGGCATCGTCAAAGATATCGTACCATGTGACACCTATGAATGAGCAGAAATACTCACCTTCTCGTTCATCATTGACACGTCATTCATTTTCATAATCTCGTTCCTCCTTCTGTGCTCCAGTTGTTCGTTGCTCCATGTGACACCCCGGGAGCGACGAACACAGCTTACCTGCGTCCCGCCGGCAATGCGGAAGGAAGGAGGTGGGCGGGATGTTTACGTCCCGCTCATCTCCGCTCCTCCGCTTCTATTGGCCGGCTGCCGTGTGACGTCACTGTGACGCTGAACGTCCCTCCCCCTTCAGGAAGAGGATGTTCGCCACCCACAGCGACATCGCCAGGGAGGTAAGTACGTGTGACGGGGGGTTAACGACTTTGTGCGCCACGGGCAACTAATTGCCCGTGACGCACAATTGACGGGGGCAAGTGCGATCGCTTATGCGATCGCACGATTTATCGTCCCATGTGACGCCCGCATGAGTCTCATGGGAAGGGGGGGTCTGCTTTTTTGAAGGGTAATTTTACCCCCAACCATGTTTCTCCAAGAATAAGAACTACTCCAAAAATAAGCCCTTGTGTTTTTTTTGGAGGCAAAAAAAGTATAAGACAGTGTCTTATTTTTGGAAAACCACGGTATGAGGCTGTTGGGTTGGTGTGTATCTCTGCTTTCTTCTGTTTGTGTGAAATTGGTCATATAATAGAACCTCAAAGACCTCTATAGTGTCTGTATTATAGCTCCGTGCAACTCCGAGGTTGTGCGAAGTCATGTGCAAGAACAGTTTGTGCCATAACCACCTCATTCAAAACTGACTGATCTTCCACGTCCTGACATGTTTGTAGGACAGGTCTAAATATGTTCTTGCATGGATTTCCCCTATCTATGCCTTTGTATGGTTTATAGAATTCTTTTCTTTTATATTTGTACATGTCAAACATCATTCTTCATAAACTGTTGTAATCCGACAAACTGGAAATACAAATATTATTGAGCCATAACTACTGCTGCTCCCTGCCCCACAAATGCAAACACCGGGGGCCGGTCATTTCCTGGTGAGCTCATTGACTTGGCTTTACATTTGGCTCCAGTACTAAGTAATCATTGAGATGATTGCATAACACTTTCATTTGTCTACCAACCACAACAATCTGCCTATCCAGCGAGGATACTGTAAAGAAAATGCCACTTGGATTTATACGTCTGTCACCTACACATCGAGGAAGCTGCCAGTTCTTGGAACCAGAATTCACAGAAATATGACCTATTGGGTTACACTGCTAGGAAAAATGGCACTGGAGGAGGTTACGGAAAGACATAAGGAAAAAACATTACGGAGCAGTACTACGCACTATTTTCTGTCTCCTAGGGATCACATATTTGGCCATATTATGGATTGGTGTTATACCAATAGGAAAAATAGCAAACAAAGCGATCTGTGGGCCCATACTCGGATTTTATATAGTGACATGGATTTTGGCATCTTCCATTGCACTTATAGTATAGAGGTATTTCCTCCTTGAAGCACAATGTCTGCCATTGAGATGTCTCAATCAAAACTCACATTCTGACGTTCCTGCATCAGAGTCCGAGTACCATCCGCAATGCACAGAGAGCATGAGGGTCCCCTGAACTCAATAGCCTCATATATGCCAATGAAGCTGTAGAGTTTGGATTAGGAGACCTGTGGCTAGTCTGCACATCCAGGAGTGGGATTCCAATTTTTAACAATAGGTTCCCTGTTTGTGTTGGGAAACCATGTCCATTTTAAAGCCACACCCATTTTTCAAGCCATACCCGTTTTGTTAACCATACCCATGTTCACGCACTTTCCCCAGCCACAAAAAATAAGTAATGGCAGCTAAACATAAAAGTATTTTAACCTTCTTACCCTACTTATATATTAATTTATAGTCCCATTGTCTACTGTCAGGTCCACATTGTTCCAGTTATTGTCAGTCACTTCTTAGTATGGTGAATAGTATTAAAAGATTTTATACAAGTTTTTAAGATTAATACAATAGGAACTTTGCTCAAATTGGAAGGAATGATCTTCTGTCCTTCTCCCACCTCAATTGTCTGCACCTAATCTCTGGCAACAGCAGCCACAGGCCAAATATCTGCGAGATATACCACAACATTGTGAGCAGACCACATATTACCACCGTATAGTGACCAAATAATACCACATACAAGGAATAAATGTAGCCACACCATAATCAGACCACATAATACCTCCACACAGTGACTGAATAAAGCCATGTGCGCACGTTGCGTTTTTTTTGCGTTTTGGCTGCGTTTACAACTGCACTGTGTCATTGACAAAATGCATGCATTCTGATTCCCCAGCAAAGTCTATGAGAATCATGCAAAATCTGTGCACATGATGGTTTTTGAAACGCAGCATTTTGATTGTTAAAAATTTGGCAAAATCTCTGCATTTGAAGAAGCAGCATGTCAATTGTTTTTGCCATTTTGGCTGCGTTCTACACCCATTGAAATCAATGAGTTGTAGAAAAACACTGCCAAAATGTTAAGCAATGCGTTTGCATTGCATTATTGTTGCAATACGCATGTTTTTTTAACATAACAAAGGCAGGACTTTCGTCTTTCTCTCTCTGTCAGTCGGTCTGTCGGTCGGTCTCTCGCTCTCTCTATGTCTCTATCTTTCTCTCTGTCCATGTCGGTCTCTCCCTCCCACCCCCTCTCTCATACTCACCAATCCACGATCACCGGCGCTGCGCTACACGGCGTTCACACTGTGGTGGCATCTCCTCTTTTGAAAATGCCGGCCGCTCATTAATCCATCACATATTCCCTGCTTGCCCTGCCCACCGGCGCCTATGATTGGTTGCAGTCAGACCCGCCCCCACGCTGAGTGACAGCTGTCTCATTGCAACCAATCACAGCTGCCAATGGGCGTGTCTATATCGAGCAGTAAAAAAAAAAATAATTAAAAAAAAAACGACGTGCGGTCCCCCACTTTAGCTACCAGCCAGGGTAAAGCCACCGGCTGAAGGCTGGTATTCTCAGGATGGGGAGCTCCACATTATGGGGAGCCCCGCAGCCTAACAATATCAGCCAGTAGCCGCCCGGAATTGCCGCATCCATTAGATGCGACAGTCCCGGGACTTTGCCTGGCTCATCCCAAATTGCCCTGGTGCGGTGGCAAACGAGGTAATAAGGAGTTAATGGCAGCAGCCCATAGCTGCCACTAAGTCCTAGGTTAATCATGGCAGGCGTCTCCCCGAGATACCTTCCATGATTAACATGTAAGTTAAAGAAAATAAACACACACATCCAAAAAATCCTTTAATTGGAATGAAAGACAAAAAAACACCCTCTTTCACCACTTTATTAACCCCACAAAAACAACTCCAGGTCCAACGTAATCAACGCAAGGTCCCACGACGCTTTCAGCTCTGCTACATCGGAAGCTGACAGGAGCGGCAGTAGAACACCGCCGCTCCTGTGAGCTCCATGCAGCAACTGAAGTGAGTCGCGCGATCAGCTGTGCTGTCACTGAGGTTACTCGCGGCCACCGCTCTCAGGTGGAGGACTGCAGCTGTGGCTGCGAGTAACCTGAGTGAAAGCACAGCTGATCGCGTGGCTCACTGCAGTCACTCAGGGGATTTGCGATCACAGGTGAGTCCTTCACGTGTGACCGCAAATCAAGCCACGGCACACGCACAGAGCCGCGCGACCACAATGAAGTCGGGTGAAGTTCATCCAAGTTCATACTGATCGTGCGGCACTATCTCGCAGCCGGCCATGCTCTTTTTGACAGTGCAATCCCACTCGGCTCTGCTGCAAGTTTGTGGGGATGCTGAAGAGCCGAGTGGGACTGCACTGTGAAAAATGTGCGTTCTGCGTGCTTTCCACACTCTGTCTATGGCAGAGAAAGCATCCAGAACGCATGAATTCTCCAGGAATGTGCGCACGTTGCGTTCTGCCAAATGCGTCTCAGAACGCAGCTTTTTTGGCTGCGTTCTGAGACGCACAGGCAGTGACTTACACGCTGCGGAATAGAATGCAACGTGCACACATGGCCTAATACAAAACTGATCATCAATAAAAGTCCCATTACTAATAAAACTGATAACATCACTAGTGACATTATACATATGAGCTCTGTATATAGTGTATTGGGTACATGTAATCTAGTGAATACCAGTCACAATATACACAGGAGCTCTGTATATAGTGTACAGGTAATATAGTGAGCATCAATGAAATTATACACAGCTCTATATATCGTGTATGGCTTATACAGGGATCACCAGTGACATTATACACAGGAGCTCTGTATATAGTGTACAGGTAATACAGGTATCACCAGCTAGATTACACACAGTGATATTATACACAGGAATTCTGTATACAGTATAGTGTATATAGTACAGGTAATACAGTGATTATCAGTAAAATTCTACACAGGTGCTCTGTATATAGTGTACAAGTAATACAGGGATCATTGGTGACATTGTACACAGGAGCTCTCTATATACTATATAGTGTAAGTGTACAAGTAATACAGTGACTGTCAGTCTGTAGTTGAAGTAATTAGTCTTCGCTTTTTCACTTGCTCCGGTGCAGACCCCTCTCACTTCTTCCTGCCAGGACTAAACTCTGCAGAAAATAACACATAGTCATCTATAACTGATCGCTTAAAAAAACACATTACCACTTTTTTCCCGACTTCTACACTGTGCCAGATGAAGAAAAAAGTGATAGATAGATAGATATTACTGCACAGTAACAGTACCTCCTGCTATGGAAAACAATAGCCTCAAAAGTAAATTATTTTACAGCAGTAAAAATGTCTCCTTATTGGCCTCTACAATAACTATGTCCCTCCGCTTGCCACCATAAAGCAATAATCTATGTTCCTTATTCTAACCCCCTTTTAGTAATTATGTCACCCATCTTGGCCCCTTTTTGTAATGATTTCCTCTATCCTGGCCCTCTTCTGTAATAATTTCTATCATTCTGGCCTACTCCTATAATAATTTTCTAAAGCCTGGCCCCTTCCTATAATAAGGTCCTCCATCCTGGGCCCCTTCCCTTTATGTAATTACCTCATAATGGTCACCTATATGTCCTCCATATGTAACGGGGAGCCAGGGGTGCCTCTGGCCTTGTAGTCGTGGCCCTTGCTGACAGGCTTACCCCTGGCGTCGCCGTCACTGGGGGAACAGGAGGTGCCTTGGTGGGGCAGAGTGTGGTGGTGCAGGTGTTGTCCGGCGCACAAATACTCTTCAGGCATGGGTCAATGCAAACAACAAACATGTTTTATTCTTCGCAATTCTTCACACTTGGCAGTAACAAAGCACAATGCTATGGCGCTTCTTTCAGCTGAGGGAAAGTCTACTCTAGCGTTCCCTCAAGTGGGCGACTTGCCTGACTACTTCACTTCGCCCGGCTCCCACTTCTGGCTACCCACAGCCCGGACCCACACCGGACTGCTTCACCCTACGAGGTTCCGCCCGCTCCTGTCTTCTCCGGCTTCCCTGTACTTCAGCTGCCACACTCTGCCCCTGGCTGTTCCTTCTTCTTTCCTGTCCCAGAGACAACTGCCTGCTCACACACTTTCTTCCCTCCTAAACTGCCGGCTCCTCCTTCCCAATGTGGTGACAGCCGTCCCACCCGGCCACTAGGGGGTACCCTAATTCAACATACATACATACAATATAAACATTTTTATTAATAACGTTTCCGGGTTAACTAGGCTCCTTTGTGAGGGGTCTGTCCACCCCTTACACATACTAGCTCGCATCTAATCCCCATCCTGGTCCCCATATATCCTCCATATATCCCCATCCTCGTTTCCATATAATTTCCCATTTAATCCCCAAATGCCATCCATCCTCATCCCCATATAATCTTCCATCTTGGGAGATGAAAAAAAATAAAAAAAGATTTTTATTTTTTTTTACATATCCACGGTCCAGTAGCATTCTCTTCTTGCTTCATTGGTGGCGTGGATGAGCCAGCACATGGCAGTGACATCATATGCTGGCAACATGTCCGTTGCCAGCCTCATATGTAAAATACCACATACAAAAATGGGATATTTATCATTGAGGTTACATTTTGCAAAATTTCCTTTAAAAGGGTTGTCAAGGTTTGGCACAGAAGTCTCCAATTAAACTATGCGACGGTAGCATGATGGCTCAGTGGTTAATACTGCAACATTACAGAACTGGAACCCTGGGCTCAAATCCCACCAAGGACAACATATGCAAGGAGTTTGTATGTTCTCCCCATGTTTGCGTGGTTGTGCTCCGGTTTCCTTTCACACACACACACACACACACAAAGGCATACTGTTAGGGAATTTAGGTTGTGAGCCCCGATGGGGACAGCATTGATAATGTATGTGTGGAGCCCACCTACAGCACGGACATCACTCCACCTTCAGGGACGCTACAGGATCTTCACTTTGGTATTTCTGGCAACAGGTATGTCGGTTTTGTATGAATATAAGTTGTGACGCCACTCACGGTTTGCGGTCAGGGCTATGGGTGACCGCCACTGCAGTTTTAACAAGCGTCTGGGGCTGATGGAGTCTGCAGTCGGCTGGTGTGGCCTCCCGTGAGTGAGGCTGGGCCCAAGGGCTCGGGTGTGTAGAACAACAGGTTCCAGAATAACTCAGTCTCAGTTCAAAATGTCTTTCCACTTGCTTTTACTCACTTTTGGATGGTTTTGTGAGGTACCCGGGCGATGCTAAGATTCACCAGGTGGAACCAGGTATCCTGTAGGCCGGTCTAAGGGTAACCGTTAACTCGCCTTCCTAGCACTTCTTGCTTCAGATAACTCCTGACTTGAAGTACCGTGGGATTCATCCAGGGAAGTCGCATCTGCCTTTTCTCCCCTTTTTGGCCCTTTGCCGGCAGCGTGGACCAAGGGAGATGGCTCCAGGCTCGATCCCCCTTATGGGCCCCCTCGTTGCTGCTGAGGCTCGGACTCTAGATGGTTGGTGAGGGACTTGTAGTTCCCCTCACCGGCAGGTTTAGCAGATCAATAAATGGACATCTACTCTAGGGACCTGTTCCCCGTGCGTGCCTAGTCACCAGGAGTCCCCGTACTCGACCACCTCTCTTCAGGTGTCTTACTGACTGACTGGCTGGCTGGTAACCGTTCTCCCCCCGCTAACGGCTACTTCATGTGCAGGGTCTAACTAGCGTGTGCGCGCGACTGTGTCTCCTAGCAACCGCTGCGCTCCACTGGCTCACTCCACCTCTTTCCTGACAGCCTCTGCAGCTTAGCTTCCAGGCCCTCCACTACACCCCTTGACAAGAATTGAAGGCAGAACCCCCCAGGGACTGCCCAAGGGTCCCATCTAATGGTGTGGGAGGCCTGGTTGCTATGTGTCTGTGCGCACACACCTCTTTCTGGCCCTTGGAATTACCTGGAAGTACTGACCCAGCATGGGTGCAGTACTCAGTGGTGCCTGACCAGGTCAGGAGCGCCACATTCCCCCTTGGTTATCAACAGCACGTCCTCGTGCTGCAAAGACAAGAAAATTAATACAAACTTTTCCCACACAGGGGAGTTATTTACATTTAAACATACCAGGTACCATTCCACCACCACCCACCACCCACAAGTTCTGGTCCCACCCAGAACTTCCAGTAGGCAGCTCACCGGTCCCTTTGGTGACCAGGTATGGGCCATCTGTATCCCAGACCTTTCCTCCAATCTTCCTCTCCTGAGGATGGCGGCGTAGGGTAGGCCCCATAAACAGGTGTACCTGCTTTGTGTTGGAGAGCAAGCCCCATAAACAGGCGTGCTCCCTAGTGTTGGAGAGCAGGCCCCATAAACAGGCATTCTCCCTGGTGGTGCAGAGCCATGCCCCATAAACAGGCACACTCTGGGATTGATACCACTGAGGTAACTTTTTACAAGACTGGCTCACTCCACCTCTTTCCTGACAGCCTCTGGAGCTTAGCTTCTAGGCCCTCCACTACACCCCTTGACAAGAATTGAAGGCAGACCCCTCCAGGGACTGCCCAAGGGTCTAATGGTGTGGGAGGCCTGGTTGCTATGTGTCTGTGCGTACACACCTCTTTCTGGCCTTTGAAATTACCTGAAAGTACTGACCCAGCATGGGTGCAGTACTCAGTGGTGCCTGACCAGGTCAGCGGCGCCACATATGTAATGTGCTGCAAAATATGATAGCGCTTTATAAGCTTTGCAAAAAAATATGTGACTACAGACTTTTGAATCCTCACAGCATACACAATGCGCTTGGTCAGGATTATCTGCTACAGGCAATGAGACTGGATGACCATGTGACTGCAAGTATGTGATTTCTGGCCAAATTCTGACTAGACGTTTGCAGCCTCACTTTTATTGAGGTCTAGTTGCTGGCTCCGGTGAATCCTGATGGTGCGCACTGTGCACACTTTACATTTTTAACATGCATCAAAGTCGCAAAATTAACTTTGCGCGATGTTTCACACAGTAGTCTCCTGCTCTTATCTAACATTGAGAATTGTTCACGCATGCTTAAAAAATTGCACTTCTGTAATTTGTGCCAAATTAGTCATTAAAGTACAACAAAAGCTAAATATGTAATTTGCGGAGTTGGACATGCGCACCCACAGACACCCCTACCATGTGCATGATGCCTAGTGTTGCTGGTCTTTTATGCAAAAATTCAGATAATGATAGGGCAGGGCCGCCACCAGGGGGGACAAACAGGACTCTAGTCCGGGGCCCCAACAGAAGGGGGGCCCCTTCACGCTTCATTTATTGGCTTGTGTGTGAGGTGTGGAGGCGGAGCAGGGATGGAGGTGGAGCTGGGGTGAAGTCTCAAGGGGGCCCCAAAATTATGCCAGTCAGGAGCCCTGAAATTCCTAGTGGCAGCCCTGGATAGGGGGACAGACAGGTTAAGGTCACACATGGCTGATTTGTTTGAAGACATTTTTGTGGCCAGGGGGGCCGCTGTAGGAGATGTGGTGGCAGCAGTTATATTCTGAACCTGGTACATAAGAAAACCTAATAACCCAACTATTACAGGAGAAGGCACTGATATTCTAACTAGAACATGGAAGATTTGTGGACTGTTACACCTTTTACATTCACGTACATGGACTGGTTTTTCCAGCCGCAGAAATTTATACAAGAAATTTTCTAATGGTAAAGAATAAGATAACCTAAGGCAATGATGGAGAAGTAGTCTTTGTCCCTCTGGAGAAGAACTATTTTCCAGTTCTGCAGTGAGCACCATGCATGGCCTGTTCATGGTCAAACAAGTGGAACATGTTGATTGTAATTTTAACTGCTCACCTTCCAGATGTCTAATTGACTCCTAATTTTTGTGTTCAAAATGTCATGACCTGTGACAAAAAGGTGCATGGTCCTGTCTCAAATGGGTGTCAAATACGTGCATTAGTACATGGTCTAGTTTGTCTTGATTTTCCAAATGTTAGGTGTAAGGCCATGTGCACACGTTGAGTATTTGGTGAGTTTTTTACCTCAGTATCTGTAAGGCCATGTGCACACGCTGAGTATTTGGTGAGGTTTTTACCTCAGTATCTGTAAGGCCATGGTCACATGTTGAGTATTTGGGGTTTTTTACCTCAGTATTTTTAAGGCCAAAACCAGCAGTGGGTATAAAATACAGAAGTGGTGTTCGTGTTTCCATTTTACTTTTTGCTCTGATTGTTCCTCTTCTGGTTTTAGCTAAAAATACTGACGTAAAAAACTCACCAAATATTCAACGCGTGGATGAGGCCTTACAAATACTGAGGTAAGAAACCCAAATACTCAACATGTGAACGTGGCCTTAGGCTATGTCCGCACTTTGCTTTTTACCTACTTTTTTGCTGCTTTTTCAACTGCAGCGTTTAATGCCAAAATGGATGTGTTCTGCTTTTCAAGCATAGTCTATGGGAATTTGGGTTTCTTGTCCGCACTATGCTGTTCAAACTGCAGTCTTTTTGTGGCAGAAATTTGGCAAAAACTCTGCTTTGCAGTGCAAAACCCAAATGGCAAAAACAATTGACATGTTGCTTCTTTGAAAAGCAGAGTTTTTGCCCAAATTTCTGCCACAAAAAGGGCACCACAAAAAGGGCAGCATTTTGAACAGCATAGTGTGCACAAGAAACCCAAATTCCCATAGACTATGCTTGAGGCCTAAAACACACTTCCGCATAAAAAACGTCCGTGTGACACGGTCCGTTTTTTTCGGGTCCCTGTTCCGTTTTTTTGGGGCGTTTCTCCGGTACGTATGGCATCCGTGTGATAGTGCATGTGAGCCGTGTGTACGTGTAAAATGTCCATGTATGTGTACGTGGAATGTCCGTGTGGAATGTCCGTTTGTGTGTTGCACAATGTCGTTGATACATGTCGGCTGACAGCAGACAGAGTTGCGCGATGAGAATGAACTCGGGTGAACTTCACCCGACTTCATTGTCATGCCGCGGCTCTGTCTGTGTGCCGCGTACTGATTAGCGGTCACCTGTGAAGGATTCACCAGTGACGGCTAATCCCCCAAGTGACTGAAGTGAGCAGCCCTCTCTCATACTTACCGCTCCCCGATCACCAGCGCGGCGAGGAAAAGCTGTGCAGAGAATACGCGGCAACAATTACTTTGAATATGCCGGCCGCTCATTAATCAATCTCGTAGTCCCTGATTTCCCCGCCCACCGGCGCCTATGATTGGTTGCAGTCAGACACGCCCCCCACGCTGAGTGACAGCTTTCTCACTGCACCCAATCACAGCAGCCGGTGGGCGTGTCTATACTGTGCAGTAAAATAAATAAATAAATAATTAAAAAAAAAGGCACGTTATGGGGAGCCCCCCGCCTAGCAATATCAGTCAGCAGCCGCCCAGAATTGCCGCATACATTATATGCGACAGTTCTGCGACTGTACCCGGCTCTTCCCGATTTGCCCTGGTGCATTGGCATTCGGGGTAATAAGGAGTTTTTGGCAGCCCATAGCTGCCAATAAGTCCTAGATTAATCATGTCAAGCATCTCCCCGAGATACCTTCCATGATTAATCTGTAAATTACAGTAAATAAACACACACCCGAACAATCCTTTATTAGAAAAAAAAACACTAACAAATTGCCTTGTTCACCAATTTAATAAGCCCGAAAAAGCTCTCCATGTCCGGCGTAATCCAGGATGGTCCAGCGTCGCTTCCAGCTCTGCTGCATGAAGGTGACCGCAGCTGCAGAAGACACCGCCTCTCCTGTCAGCTCCACGCAGCTAATAAAGGGAATAGTGCGATCAGCTGAGCTGTCACTGAGGTTACTCGCGGCCAACGCTGAATACAACTGATCGCGCTTTTCCCTTCATTAGCTGCGTGGAGCTAATGAATAGCTGGATAGTTCACGTTAGGTCAGAGTGCAATGCAACTGCACTGTGATCCTGAGATTTTTCTCAAGATTGCAGTGCGTGTGCAATGTGTGTGTGATCCGTGTGTGATCCTTTTTTTTCTCAGCAGCTGTCATCTGCCATTCAGCTCTGCTACATGGCCGCTGACAGCAGTCACAGACAGCCATGTAGCAGAGCTGAATGGCCGGTGACAGCAACCACAGACAGAGCCGCACGATCAGAATGAACTCGGGTGAACTTCACCCGACTTCATTGTCATGCCGCGGCTCTGTCTGTGTCGCGTCGTGATTAGCGGTCACCCGTGCAGGACTCACCGGTGACCGCTAATCTCCTGAGTGACTGAATTGAGCAGCACGATTAGCGCTGCTGTCACTCAGGTTACACGCGGCCAGCTGTATTCTCCCCCCGTGACCGCAACTCACCTGTGATTTCATCGCTGTCACTCGGGCGACTTGCTGTCACTGTTGGAGGATCCAGCGGTGGCCGCGAGTAACCTGAGTGACAGCTCAGCTGATCGCGATACTCACCTCAGTTGCTACGTGGAGCTGCTCCTGTCACCTTCATGTAGCAGAGCTGGAAGCGACACTGGAACTCCGTGGATTACGTCGGACATGGATGGGTTTTTTGGGGACTTAATAAAGTGGTGAACGAGGGTCTTTGTTATTGTTTATTATTTCAAATAAAGGATTTTTTCAGTGTGTGTGTTTATTAACTTTAATTTACAGGTTAATCATTGGGGGTGTCTCATAGACGCCTGCAATGATTAATCTAGGACTTAGTGGCAGCTATGGGCTGCAATTAACTCCTTATTACCCCAATTGCCAATGCACCAGGGCAAATCAGGAAGAGCGGGGTACAGTCCCAGAACAGTCGCATCTAATAGCTGCGGCCATTCTGGGCGGCTGTTGGCTGATATTGTTAGGCTGGGGGGCTCCCCATAACGTGGAGCTCCCCATCCTGAGAATACCAGCCTTCAGCCATATGGCTTTATCTGGCTGGTATTAAAATTGGGGGGGGCCGCACGCCGTTTTGTTTTAATTATTTATATATTTATTTTACTGCACAGCATAGACATGCCCACCGGCTGCTGTGATTGGTTGCAGTGAGACACCTGTCACTCAGCGCGGGGGCGTGTCTGACTGCAACCAATCATAGGTGCCAGTGGGTGGGTAAAGCAGGGAATACGAGATTGAATAATGAGCGGCCGGCTTTTTCAAAAGTGGAGAAGCCGCCGGAGCAGTGTGAACGCCGTGCAGTGCCGCGCTGGTGATCGGGGATCGGTGAGTATGAGAGAGGGGGGGAGAGGGATAGACCGACATGGACAGAGAGTGAGGGACAGAGATAGTGACCGACCGACAGACCGACTGACACAGAGAGAATAGAGACCGAGAGGGAGAGACCGACTTACAGAGAATAGTGATTGACAGACATTGGGAGACATCGCTCGTTTCCAGTGTTTTAGGAAACATGTGAGAAATGTATTTAGAAAATCGGATGTCACTAGGATGGTGTGAGTGCCGTCCCGTGACATCCGATTTTTTTACACGCTCCCATAGACTTGCATTGGAGAGACTCGCAGTAGAAACTCGCAAAAAAGCAGCATGCTGCGATTTATTTCTCAGTCCAATTTGGACTGAGAAAAAAATCGCATATGCGAGCTGGATCATTCACTAACATGTGTCTGATTCCAATGCGAGATTTTCTCGCATTGCTCTACTGCGAGAAACTCGCAAGTGAGAAGCAGCCCTAAACGCTGCAGTTGAAAAAGCAGCAAAAGAGCAGGTAAAAAGCAAAGTGCGGACATAGCCTAAGGCCATGTGCACACACTGAGTATTTGGGTTTTCTATCTCAGTATCTGTAAGGCCACGTGCACACGCTGAGTATTTGGTGAGGTTTTTACCTCAGTATCTGTAAGGTCATGTTCACATGTTGAGTATTTGGGTTTTTTACCTCAGTATTTGTAAGGCCACGTGCACATGTTGAGTATTTGGTGAGTTTTTTACCTCAGTATTTGTAGCTAACACCAGCAGTGGGTATAAAATACAGAAGTGGTGTCCGTGTTTCCATCATACTTTTTGCTCTGATTGTTACACTCCTGGTTTTAGCTACAAATACTGACGTAAAAAACTCACCAAATACTCAACGCGTGGACGAGGCCTAAGGCTATGTGCGCACGTTGCGTCGGAGTACCTGCAGTTTATTCTGCACATTTTCCTTCCCTTGGTTTTTGACCAAATGGCTTTTGGTCATTTTTTAGCGCTACAAACGCATGCGTATTTACCGCGTTTTTAGTGCGTTTTCAGCGCTTTTTACCTGCGTTTTCACCTGCGTTCCTGCAGATGCGTTTTGTAAATCAAGACACTGAGAAATAAAGTTGGAATAGTCAAAAAGAATGAAAAAAGAGAAAAAAAGGATAAAATTAACTTCTAATAAAAATATATGGAACATTATCAATTTTAATGAAATAATAGCGGTTATGCACATTTTAACAGAAAAATAGGTAAAGTTTAATATTTTTTATCATTTAAATTTTCGGTTTTCGTCTGTGTGTAAAGGAACATTATAACTCTTTAATTTTATGCCAGAACAGCATGCGTTTTTGAAGCCAAAAACGCAATGGAAAAGCAGGTAAAAAGCATGAAAAACGCAGGAAAGTTGATTTTGGTTGCGTTTTGCCATTTCTCATTGACTCCAATGTTAGGCTATGTCCGCACGTTGCGTCGGAGTACCTGCAGTTTATTCTGCACGTTTTCCTTCCCTTGGTTTTTGACCAAATGGCTTTTGACCATTTTTTAGCGCTAAAAACGCATGCGTTTTTACCGCGTTTTTAGTGCGTTTTTAGCGCTTTTAACCTGCATTTTCACTTGCGTTTCTGCAGATGCGTTTTTGAGATCAAGACACGGAGAAATAAAGTTGAATTAGTCAAAAAGAATGAAAAAAGAGAAAAAAAGTATAAAATTAACTTTTAATAAAACTATATGGGAAATTATCATTTTTAATGAGAAAATAGTGGTTATGCACATTTTAACAGAAAAATAGGTGAAGTTTATAATTTTTTAACATTTAAATTTTCGGTTATTGTGTGTGTGTAAAGGAACATTAGAACCCATTAAATTTTGTCCAGAAAAGCATGCGTTTTTGGAGCCAAAAACGCAGTGGAAAAGCAGGTAAATGACTCGCCCACCCCAGGGCTATGGGACACCCGGTGCCGGGCCGGACTAGTCCGGTGGTAGTCAGTGGTGGCTGGGCCCGGCTCCGTGGCCCTGGTGGGTGTCAGTAGAATATGTGGCTTGATGAATAAAGTTTGTGTTCGTGACGCCACCTGTGGTATGCGGCTATTAAGCCGCCGCTGCTGTGTGAGGCCACCGGGATGATGTTATGGCAGCAATGATGGTACTGCTCCCCACAGGTGGAGCAATGCCCGGGGCACAGTTGGTGCTTGTGAATGTCTATGCAGCTGAAATAACAGAGACCACTCCAAGGGTGCAGTTCAAGTTCTTTACTCACACTTCTTGTCACAGTACTGTAGGGACCCTTGGACTGCTGGTGTGTCGCCCTGGGCAAGCCAGGGGACACAGGTCACACACCACCACACCCTACATCCCAGGTAGGAACATCTAAGCTAACCAAAAAATCCTTGTTGCCTTCCTCCAGAGACTGATGATTCACACCAGGGGGTGGGCCAGGTGGTTGGCTCCGCCCACCGAGGAGTTCACAAATCTGGAGGCGGGAGAAACCAGGCAGTCAGCTCAGGGACGAGCTTGAGTAAACAACAAAGTCTAGTCAGGGAGGAGGAAGTGGAAGGAGTGGAGGAGTAGCCCAGACAGGGCTAAAGTAAAGAACTAAGTGAAAGTGAAGAAAGAAAAGTAGTAAAGGAGGAAAGCAAGAGTGGTGACAGAACAGAAAGAGTGTGCAAAGCCTGAAGAGTCCAGCTGAGTGCAGGGCAGGTCAGCAAGGTCAGCAACGGCGGTGACTGTCTGAAGGGGGACCGTTTGGAAGTTCCTGGAAGGACCCCGTAGGCTGTGTGCCCGGTGGTCTGGAGCAGTGTTCCGAAGGACAGTCAGCACCAGGGCAGGGGCCTCTCGGACCCCGGCAAGGCTTGGAGTCGCCATAATTTGCCGAATCTGTCAGTGAAGGGGACGTAGATCCCCCAACAACCAAGTCCCGATTGAAGGCAACAGCCCAGCCAGTGTAAAGGAGACACCGCCACCGCCAAGGCACCAGTTTCTTAGGGCCAGCGCCTGCGGGCGAAGAGTAGAGCTCCCCCGGTCCAGCTTGAAGCCGGGGAGCGGGTTACCGGTGGGGACCCATCGCAACCAACAAGTACACAAAGGTGCTAGGAAGAGGGACATCACCGTCACCTACCGGGAGAGCAAGTGCAGCCGTCCGTGGGACCGTCTTACCAGCCGTTTGGTTTACCGTAAAAACTGTGTCAACGTCTCAGGCTGAGTGAGTACCACAGTGCCGCAAGGCACAGCGCTGCCCCCGCATCCCTGCGCCCACCAGGCCCTGCACCTCCCAAGCCATCACCGGGCCCCGGGATCACCAACCCCTACCCACGGAGGGGCAACACAACACCTGACTGCTCCGCATCACCATCCCCGGGATCCCTGTATTGAGCAGCGGTGGTGAAATCACCACAACCGTGGGTGGCGTCACGGACAATAAACAATCCCCACACCCAACAATCCCCTTTCACTCACGGGCGAGGAGTGCCGCTCGAGAAACCCCCGGGATCCGGCCCACGGCTCGAGCCACCACTGAGCAGCAGCCGCCGGACCCGAGCAGAAGGGGTGAGCGTAGTGTGCTGACACCCTCCTCCCCGCCCGCGACAACTTGGCGTCACGAACAGGATCTTACCGCTCTGCCGTTTGGTAGAGGTGCGCCTTGTTACCGCCGGAGATATCCGGCAGAAAAATTTCAGAAGCCGCCATCTTTGGCGCGAAAAGTTCCCGCTCGAGCGTCTTCTCGAGTAGTAGAGGCGCGAAGGCCAAAACCCCGCCCCGATAGAGGCCGGAAAGAGCTAAGGGGGACGGAAACAAGATGTCTGCGCCCGACGGAGCCGCTGGAGGAGCGGTGGTCGCAGCCGCAGCGGCACCCGCGGATGGGAATGGGCCTGCCCAGGTCCCGGCCGCACCGGCGGGAGGTGCCGCGGCCCCCGCGCTCGCTCAGGTCATGCCGTTCTCCTTGCCCTATGCGCCCGGAGCTGCCTGGCTACCGCAGTATGATGGGAAACCGGATGCCCTACAGGCCTTCCGGAAAAAGCTTAACCCGTTGCTAGAGCTGTACCCCCTGACTGATAAGCAACGTGCAGCGATAGTGCTAGGCCAGTTAACCGGTGCGGCGGAGCAAGAAGCGGAGACCTGGGCCGAGGGGGACCGGCTCTCTGTAGCCACCATCTTTGAGAAGCTACAGACTGCCTTCGAGACCCGGACTGAAGCTGAGCTGAGGATGCAGTTTTACCAGTGCCGGCAACGAGCTGGGGATAGCATTCGGGACTATGCTCTACGTCTGCAGACCGCCCTCCGCACGCTGAAGCGGGTGAACCCTATTAGTGAGGCGGATAGCAACAAGATGTTAGTGGAGCAATTTGCGCAGGGGATGAGGTCCCCTGAGGATCGTAAACAACTCCGGCTGTGGGCCTTGGAACACCCTGATGTGGACTTTGCTGTGTTAAAGGAGCGGGCCATTAAAGCACTACAGCCCCCAGCTGCCGAAGTTATGGAACCCGCCCCGTGGCCCGTCGAGACGGCTCCCGTTGTGGCGGCCTCAGCCAAACCAACCTCTCCAATACCTGCAGCCCCAAGCAGCACAGTGGAAGAACTGGCAGCCCAGGTCCGTCGCATGGACGGAGACCTCGCCAAGATCCTTGCTGCACTACAACCTCTGACCAGATCTCAGCCTCCAGCACAGATACAGCTTGCTGACAGCCCCGAGGATGTTCCCTGGATGCAGCGGAGAAGTGCTAATAACCCGCGGAGCAGACCTCCAATCTGCTACAAGTGCCGTAAGCCTGGTCATTACTTTCGACAGTGCCCGTTAAACGAGCAACCCCTGGGGCCCCGGGCCAATCCTCAGGAGTAGAACATCGTGGCCCCCCGGACTGGCGAGACCGATATATCGGGGCCCGCCCTATCATCCCCGTGGCTGTGGATGGTATACCAGTGATGGCTCTCCTGGACACTGGATCACAGGTAACTACCATACCGTACACGTTGTACCAGCGGTATTGGGCCATAGACGAGCTGGCGCCCCCAGACAATAGTATAACGTTGATTGCCGCTAATGGACTTCCATTGACCCAGGTGGGGTATAAACAAGTAGCTATGACAGTGGGGCAAGCTGAACTGCAACACCAGGGTATGATTGTGATCATGAATGAACCCAGTGATCATAATCCGAAAATAGTGCTGGGAACCAATGTGATGGAGCACTGCATGGCTGATGTGTTAACCCTATTACAACAGCTGGCCGCCACAGCGGCAGGGAGCCGGCAGAGGGCTGTGCAGCGTGAAATCCGAGCCCTGATGTACCGCCAGCATGTAAGCTCAACAGGAGGGGAGATTGGTGGAGTGAGAGTGATGGATGTTGCTCCATTGACTGTGCCCCCTAGGAGCGAGATGATGATCTGGTGTAGGGCAGCAGTAGGGCCACAGGGGCGTGACTACCCTGCGATGATGGAGCCCATGCCTTCCGAGCACTGGCCCACTGTAATGGCCGCCCGAGGGGTGGTGGATGTGAAGAAAGGGAGAGTGCCTGTGAGAGTGCTGAACTGTGGAGAGGAAGAAGTCAGGCTTCCCCGGTATGCCACCATTGCCAAGCTGCTCACCCTGGACCCTCACACTATCCATGAAGCCAGTCCATCCACACTCCCACCTACCACCAGCACTTCCCCACCCCAGGGGGAGACAAAGGAGTGGCATCAACAGTTACATGTAGGCACTGACGATACCCCTACACATCACAGGGCAGGGGTATACAGGGTGGTGCAGGAGTACGAACAGGTTTTCAGTAAGCACCCCCTAGACTTTGGGCAGATCAAGGGGGTCCAACACAACATCCCCACCGGTGAACATCCCCCTATCAAAGAGTGGTATAGACCTATTCCCCCTGCACATTACCAGTGTGCCAAGGATATGTTAAGGAATATGAAGGAGGCAGGGGTTATTCGGGACAGCTGTAGTCCCTGGGCCGCTCCGTTGGTACTGGTCAAGAAGAAGGATGGTACCATGCGGATGTGTGTGGACTACCGGAAGATCAACCAGATAACCCATAAAGATGCCTATCCATTACCTCATATTGAAGAGTCTTTGGCTGCACTGAGAACTGCAAACTACTTCTCGACCCTTGACCTCACCAGCGGATACTGGCAAGTGGCCGTGGCCCCAGAGGACCGGGAGAAGACCGCCTTCACCACCCCGATGGGGCTCTGCAAATTCAATAGCATGCCGTTTGGGCTGTGCAATGCCCCCGGAACCTTTCAACGGCTGATGGAGTGCTGTCTGGGACATTTAAACTTCGAGACCGTCCTGTTGTACTTGGATGATGTGATTGTTTATTCCCAGACGTATGAAGCCCATCTGGAGCACCTGGCTGAGGTGTTTGCGTCCCTTGCCAAGTAAGGGATGAAATTGAAGCCCTCTAAATGCCACCTGCTGAAACCCCGGGTGCAGTATCTAGGGCATGTGGTGAGTGCGGATGGTGTCGCCCCCGACCCTGAGAAGATTACTGCCATCCAGAGCTGGCCGAGACCAACTACAGTGAGGGAAGTAAGGCAGTTTCTGGGTCTGGTGGGGTACTATCGGCGCTTTATAAAGGGGTACACGAAGATGGCTGCCCCCATGCAAGACCTCCTCGTGGGACAGACCAAAGGTGGTAGACCCATTGGAGCCCCACTGTCGTGGGAGGACAAGCATGAGGAGTCCTTTTGCCAGTTGAAGGCGGCCTTGACCGGAGAAGAGGTCCTGGCGTACCCTGATTATGGGCGCCCGTTCATCCTCCACACGGACGCCAGTAACGTGGGGCTAGGAGCGGTCCTATCCCAGGTCCAGGATGGAAAGGAGAAGGTGATTGCCTATGCCAGCCGAAAACTCCGGCCGACCGAAAGGAACCCTGAGAACTACAGCTCCTTCAAGCTCGAGCTATTGGCGTTGGTGTGGGCTATCACGGAGCGGTTCCGCCACTACTTGGCGGCAGCAACATTCACCGCGTTTACGGACAACAATCCGCTGACTCACCTGAACACGGCCAAGTTGGGCGCGCTGGAGCAGCGGTGGGTAGCCCGGCTAGCCAACTATGATTTCACCATAAAGTACCGAGCCGGTCGCGTCAACATAAATGCGGATGCACTCTCCCGAATGCCCCATTTGTCAGAAGAGGGGTGCGAGGATGACGACCTCGAGGAGATTGAGTTGCCTGCGTTTCACCAGCCGCCTACTGAGAGGGTACAAGTACATCAGCAACGAGTGTATCTGGACCCACGGCCCAGTCAAGAGTGGCAAGAAGCTCAGGACCAAGCGCCGGCTGTTCGCCTTGTCAAGACTCTGGTGGAACAAGGTGCTACGGGAATAGACCCTGCCACTCCAGCCGAAGCCCAACGCTTGTGGAAGGAACGGAAACGGCTTTACCTACACCAAGGGAGGCTGTACCGTGAGCTGATCAACCCGAAGACCCATGAGAAAATATGCCAGTTGGTCATTCCTCAAGCTGACGTCGCTACTGTCCTGCGGGCATACCATGATGGTGCTGGCCACTTCGGGTGGAAGAAGCTGGAGATGCTGTTGAGGGAGCGGTTCTATTGGAGTGGGATGCGTGAATCGATGGAAGCCTGGTGCCGAGAGTGCGGTCCTTGTACGCTGAGGAGAAAGGACGAGACTAGCCAGAGGGCACCCTTACATCCAATAGTCACCCATCAGCCGCTAGAGTTGGTCGCCCTAGACCATGTCAAGCTCACCCCTAGCCGAAGTGGGTACACCTACGCATTGACCATTGTAGACCACTACTCAAGATTTATGGTGGTAGTCCCCGTTAAGGACCTGACTGGTCGAACTGCTGCTCGAGCGTTCCAGGCTTATTTTTGCCGACCCCATGGGTACCCCGAAAAGGTGCTGACTGACCAAGGCCCGGCCTTTGAAGCAGAGGTGTTCCACGAATTCTGCCAGTTGTACGGCTGCAAGAAAATCCGGACCACTCCGTACCACGCCCAAACCAACGGCATGTGCGAGAAGATGAACCACTTGGTCCTGGGGCTTCTTAAGACGCTACCGCTGGAAAAACGGAACCTGTGGCCGGAAAAGTTACCTGACTTGGTCGACATGTACAATAATATCCCCTCTAGCTCGACGAAGTGCACCCCAGCGTATCTGATGAGGGCTCGGCCTGGTCGCCTGCCGGTGGACCTGGAGATGGGGTTGGAGGCCCCAGAAGCACTCCCTTCGACGGCGGAGTGGGAAAGTTGGAGGAGAGCACAATACCGGCAAATCCAGGAGTATGTAGAGAAAAACCTCAGTCGAAGTCGAGAACAGCAGGAGCACCGGTTTAATCAGAAGGCGTCCGCGGGTCCTTTCCAGCCAGGAGATGTAGTGCTGAAACGGAAGAGGAAGGCCCACAAGCTGGATGATCAGTGGGAGCAAGTCCCTTACGTCATACAACCCACAGAATGGGGAGATGGGAAGGCCTACCAGATCAGTCGTGACCAAGGGGGCACCCTGGCCACAGTTTCCCGGGACCATCTAAAAAGGTGCCCCCCAGCGTTGGAGGCAGAGGCTGAAGTACCGGTTCCTCCACCAGCAGAGAAGGCAGCAGAGGTAATCCACACTGTAATAGGTGACTTCCCAGCAAACTGGCCTACACAGAACGGCGCGGTGATTCTTCCAGTGATACTGTTCCCACAACCCGTGGATGAAGAAGTAGTGGAAGCGGTTAACCGTGAGCCAGAACCAGTGCCAGTGCCCAGGGATGAACCTGTACTCAGCTCCCCTACACCTCCGCCTGCTCCACACTATAGCAGGGAGGAGGAACCGATTATTTCCTCTACCCCACTGTCTAGCACCACTGACATCGGTCCCCGAAGGTCCACCCGTTCCAACCTAGGTAGACCTCCACTTAGGTACAGGGAGACCATTCTGTGAGTAAAGGGGTCAGGGATGTAAAGAGTGTTTGTTGTTGAAAAGTTTGAAAAGTTGAAAGAATGATAAGAAACAGATGATTACCGAAGTTTCACCTGATTTACCGTGATTTGCAACCGGCTAGAGCCGGCACCGTTGTCCCCGTGGGGACCGTTTAAAACGTTTTAGCATGGGAACTATCCATGGACAAGCCCGTGAACTTGCAGGGCACCCACAAACGTTAAGTGGCTTGTAAATATGTTGTTTGCCGTTACCGTTTCCGCAATGCCGCCTCCGGAGAGGCAGGTTGGAGGGAGGGCCCTCAGCAGAGCAGGCTGGGGCCCAGCCACCAAAGGAACCGGTGGCTACCCTCTGGAGGGGAAGGACAGATCCCGCTCGGGTACCGTGTGCTGGACTGTGGGTCAAGGGGTGCTGCCTGGGCTTTAGGGGCAGCATCAGGGCCAGGTTGCTTGGGTGGGAGAGAGCGGAAACCGTAACCATAAACCGTTATGCAACGTTAAAGAAATGTGCCTCCCGTTTTGGGAAGAGTTATTAAAAATGTAAATATGTTATATTATTATTATGTTATCTTTTACAGAAAAATAAAACCGGTGTTGGACGGCAGCCCGCGGACGGTCTGCATTTTGCTAAGGGGGAATGTGTCGCCCTGGGCAAGCCAGGGGACACAGGTCACACACCACCACAGCCTACATCCCAGGTAGGAACATCTAAGCTAACCAAAAAATCCTTGTTGCCTTCCTCCAGAGACTGATGATTCACACCAGGGGGTGGGCCAGGCGGTTGACTCCGCCCACCGAGGAGTTCATAGTTCTGGAGGCGGGAGAAACCAGGCAGTCAGCTCAGGGACGAGCTTGAGTAAACAACAAAGTCTAGTCAGGGAGGAGGAAGTGGAAGGAGTGGAGGAGTAGCCCAGACAGGGCTAAAGTAAAGAGCTAAGTGAAAGTGAAGAAAGAAAAGTAGTAAAGGAGGAAAGCAAGAGTGGTGACAGAACAGAAAGAGTGTGCAAAGCCTGAAGAGTCCAGCTGAGTGCAGGGCAGGTCAGCAAGGTCAGCAACGGCGGTGACTGTCTGAAGGGGGACCGTTTGGAAGTTCCTGGAAGGACCCCGTAGGCTGTGTGCCCGGTGGTCTGGAGCAGTGTTCCGAAGGACAGTCAGCACCAGGGCAGGGGCCTCTCGGACCCCGGCAAGGCTTGTAGTCGCCATAATTTGCCGAATCCGTCAGTGAAGGGGACGTAGATCCCCCAACAACCAAGTCCCGATTGAAGGCAACAGCCCAGCCAGTGTAAAGGAGACACCGCCACCGCCAAGGCACCAGTTTCTTAGGGCCAGCGCCTGTGGGCGAAGAGTAGAGCTCCCCCGGTCCAGCTTGAAGCCGGGGAGCGGGTTACCGGTGGGGACCCATCGCAACCAACAAGTACACAAAGGTGCTAGGAAGAGGGACATCACCGTCACCTACCGGGAGAGCAAGTGCAGCCGTCCGTGGGACCGTCTTACCAGCCGTTTGGTTTACCGTAAAAACTGTGTCAACGTCTCAGGCTGAGTGAGTACCACAGTGCCGCAAGGCACAGCGCTGCCCCCGCGTCCCTGCGCCCACCAGGCCCTGCACCTCCCAAGCCATCACCGGGCCCCGGGATCACCAACCCCTACCCACGGAGGGGCAACACAACACCTGGCTGCTCCGCATCACCATCCCCGGGATCCCCGTATTGAGCAGCGGTGGTGAAATCACCACAACCGTGGGTGGCGTCACGGACAATAAACAATCCCCACACCCAACAATCCCCTTTCACTCACGGGCGAGGAGTGCCGCTCGAGAAACCCCCGGGATCCGGCCCACGGCTTGAGCCACCACTGAGCAGCAGCCGCCGGACCCGAGCAGAAGGGGTGAGCGTAGTGTGCTGACACCCTCCTCCCCGCCCGCGACACTGGGACCACTGTCAGGGACCTCCGCCGTTTCTGGGTGATTCAGAGAGTAAAAGCCGGTACCCTTCTCTTAAGTGTCTCTTTCTTCTGCTGTCTTCCTTAGCCTTGCCTTTGATAGGATAAACCTGGCTTGGCCTCCACTACAGCCTCCAGGCTGGGGGGTCACCTGTCGGCTGATTACCCCTTTTCTGGAAGTTCTGCTATGGGTTCTGGCCCGGGGAGTCTACAACATTCCCTGGGCCTCGGTTTTTACTGTTTGGAGATGATCTTTGCACTCCTCCAGTCTCTAGGGACCGTCCCCTGTCGCAGCTTGATCCCTCCACCGATGTTACTGTGGAACAGGTCACCATAGTTCTACACTGCCCCGACAGCTATACAGACTACCCGTGGCCCTGCGACTCCTTCTGGCTTCTACGCGGTGTCACCTGGACCCTCCGAGTCCCAGGATCTTCACCAGGAAGCGTCTCTTTCTGTTTCTCAGCTCCTGACTGACTTGGAGCTTTCTTTCTGTTCCTTCTTCTCCTCCTTGCCTGCCTCCGGCAGGCCTCCTCCTTCACCACTCTCTCTTCAACTTCGACTACATGCTCACTCTCTCACTCCCTGAGGTAGACTATCTAAACTTGACCTTCCTCTCTGTATCTGCTCTCAGATGGCTCCTCCCACCTCCCCAGTTGCTAAGCTGTACCCTATAGGAGCAGGGATGGTCTTACGGCCCCTCCCAGCATGCAGCATGGGGGGGTAACTGCCACTTTCCCTGGTCCCAGTATGTACCTAACAATGGGTGTAGTGTGGATTTACCAGGGGACCGGAGTTCACTCTCTTCCTCTCCCAGAATGGGGCATCACACCGCTGGATGGGGTGCAATGACCTGTGGCGACGGAAGCCTCAGGGGCGCCACATAAAAAGCATGAAAAACGCAGGAATTGTGATTTTGGTTGCGTTTTGCCATTTCTCATTGACTCCAATGTTAGGGAAACGCTGCAGAAATGGCAAAAACAACTGACATGCTGCTTCTTTTTCAGCATGGTTTTTGACCACAAATATGCAAATTAAACGCTGCAGAAAAAAAGCAAAGTGCAGACAGGATTTCAGCTTTTCCCATAGACTTTGCTGGCAAACAAAAACGCATGCGTTTTAGCGCAAAAACGCTGCTGCTAAAAACGCTGCAGAAACGCGGAAAAAAACGCAACGTGCGAACATAGCCTTACAAATACTGAGGTAAGAAACCCAAATACTCAACAGGTGAAAGTGGCCTTACACATACTGAGGTAAAAACTCACCAAATACTCAACGTGGGCACATGGCCTTATTTAACCAAGCAAAAACTGTTTTCTGAATAGAAGTGACAGCCTGAGAGATGCCCTATTGCAATCTATTAGACATAAATGGATCTTTGATATTCAAATTCAACTAATTTTCTCAGGAGATTTCTCCAAATCCTCCAATAGTGCCAATAAGGCCGGGGCCACACGGGGCACTAGTGCGATGCTCGCATGACACTCGGCTCGTGCTTGCAGCACAGCAGGAGCTGAGTGTCATGCTAGGATGCCTGCGTCTGAGGTCTGATTGCGAGCGGACCTCAGCTGCGGGGGGCGGGCCGGCACTGAGGAGGTGAGGGAGGTATTTATCTCCCTCTTTCCTCCATAGCCGGCTATTGCGATTCTCGCTCTGCACGCGCGGTACACCAGTGTACCCCAAGTACAGTGCGATTTTTCTCTCGCCCCATTCACTTGAATGGGTGCGAGAGAAAAGAGACTCGCATTACAATCGCAGCATGCTACGATTGTTTTCTCGGTCCGATTAGGGCTGAGAAAATAATCGCACATGTGCGCTGACACACAGGCTAGAATTGGTCCGAGTAGAATGCAATGTTTTATCGCATTCCACTTTGTCCGATTTTCTCGCCGTGTGGCTTAGGCCTAACCATGTATGACACTCTTCTTCGATCCTCTCACATTAATCGTCTTCTCCTCTTTTGCAATCATACACATCATCTTTAGGTTGCAGTTGTCGCGGGCGGAGGGGCCGCGCTCACTACGCTCGGGTCCGGGGCTGCTGCTGCTCGGTGACTCGAGCGGTGGGCCGGACCCGGAGACTCGAGCAGCGCTCCTCGCCCATGAGTGAAAAGGGGGTGGTTTGTTTGGGGAGATAGTTTGTGACGCCACCCAGGGGTCGTGGTGATAATGGGCACCACCGCTGCTGATGACGGGGATCCCGGGAGCGATGGCAGGGAGCAGCTAGGATGTTGGTTCCCCCTCCGTGGGTAGGGGTTGGTGATCCCCGGGCCCGTATGGTGATACAGGGAGGCAGGAAGGCTGGGGTGCAGGGTTGCAGGGGCAGCACGGCGCGGTGCCGGATGGCACTGTTGTACTCACTCAGGCACAGATTCACAGAGTCTCTGGTAAACCAAACGGCTGGATGGACTGGTCCCGCAGCCGGCTGCAGTGTCTTTGCTCTCCCCGGACAGGTTGATGGTGGCTGTCTTTCCCTGCACCGTTGTGTATGCATCGACTCCGATGGTTTCCCAACGGTAGTCCGCTCCCCGGCGTGTATGTACCGAAGGAGCCCGTTTTGCCCGCAGGCGCTAGCCCTTGGATCTCTAGCCTTTGGCGGGGGCTTTTTATCCTCACTGTGTGGACTCTTGCCTTCTGTCGGGTCTTGGGTGTTAGGAAACCCCGGGGGTTCCGGTCACTCTCGGATTTGACCGTTGTAGGTTCCTAGTCTAGTCGGGGTCCGATGGCCCTGCCTTTGTGCTTGGTACAAATCTGCTCCCCGGCTCGGTACCGGCGGGCCACCGCCTGTCCCCGGTCCTACGGTTCCGCTAACTTGTACCACCTCCTGCAGATAGCCACCACCGTCTGCCGCCCTTGCTGACAGTGCCTGGGCTCCTACCCAGACACTAGCAGTTTCTCCACTCCAAACTCAACTCCTCACTCCACTTTCACTGAACTCCTCAACTCAACTGAACTGCTTTTTCCTGCCTCCAGGCCTGTGAACTCCTCGGTGGGTGGAGCCAACTGCCTGGCTCCGCCCCACCTGGTGTGGACATCAGACCCTGGAGGGAGGCAACAAGGATTTTGTTTGGCTGGTGTTGACTATCCAGGGGAGGGTGTGTGTGTGATGTTGTGTTTGTGACTACCTGGCTAGTCCAGGGCGTCACACATTCACACGTTGCAGCCATATTGTATTGTTTTGGGGGATTTTTGCATTTTTTTTAAGGTGATGGTTTACATTTCTGGAAACGGGTTTTTGCTTCAGTTGCAAAAAAAACAAAAATGCAACGTTTCTGTAACGTGCAAACGCAGCATTACTTTATTGTTTTATGCTTTTCTCTACCTCTCTTTATGGCTAATCTACGAGTTATGAAAGTTCTCTCACTATAAACAGTTAGGTCCAGAAATATTTGGAGAGTGCCCGAATCTTCATCATTTCAGCTCTGTTTGCACCTTGTGGTCAACCCTCTGAAGTCTTCTCTTCACGGTAGGCTGGAGTCATACTTGCGTGTGACTTGTGCGAGTATCAGATCGCACTGCCCGGACCTGCCGTGGCTCTCCTGACAGGAGCGGGTCAGCATCACAGAAATACATACAGCGGAGCCACTCCTGGCACAACAGAAGCCAGACGGCCGGACACTGCGATCCGATACTCGCACGAGTCAAACGCAAGTGTGACCCCAGCCGTAGGCTTAGATACTGAAGCACCTACTTCATGGAGAGGATGCTTCACTTGGGTGGGTGTTGTGAAGGGGTTTTTCTTCACCATGGGAAGGATTTTGCGATCATCCATCAATATTGTCTTCCATGTATGACCAGGCTTTTTTGAGTTCCCAAGTTCACCAGTGCACTCCACTCTACTTAACTAATGATGGATTAATGAGGGAATAGCCCATGAAGCACTTTAAAGCGCTTTTGAGATATTTGTCCAATTACTTTTGGTTCCTTAAAAACGAGGCAGCTACATATTAAACAGCTGTAATTCCTAAACCCTTCCTCCAATTAGGATGTGAGAACCCTCAAATTGAAGCTGAGAGACTGCACTACAAGCCCATATTGATGATATAACTGTATATTAAACTTGTTTTGTTAACCAGCTAAAATGCCAAATTTGTGTCACTGTCCAAATATTTCTGGACCTAATTGTAGCTTTACCACACAAAAGGCAGCTGCATTCCCTGCCTCGGCTTTTATACAGGCTATGATAGTCTTTCCTGATTAGCTTTGATGTGATAGCTCTAAGGCATTATCAGGAAGCTTGCATGGCCAGGCTTAAGGTCATAGAAACCTTCTCTTGCTGATTCAAATTTTGTGAAATGGGTAAATTAGTGTCAGCCATTGTAGATGATTTGTGCAGTCAATCGCAAATTGCTCTAATTCACCGGTTTTAGTGAATGCCTAAAATTTCAAAACAAATTTGAGTTACAGCAAATTGATTCAATCATCGCTATAATATATTTAGAATGGGTCCATTACACAAAGTATATAGCCTTGAGGAGCTCAAAAATTGACAAATCTATTACACAAGTTAATTTGGACTTTTAGGTTACAGGCAGTAAAAGTCTTACACCCCGTGAAGGCATCAGATACAATCTGAATCTTCCCATGCTGTTAGCCTTCGAGGAATAGATAGGTCAAAGAGACAGAATTCCAGATTTACAAGTAGTATTTTAAGTCATTACACGGGCAATAAAATCAATGGACTCAGTTTATTATCTGGTGACAATGTCCTCATTAATATCTCATCATGCCAAGAAGCTCTTTTGAAAGAAGAACATCAAAAACTTGTCTGACTTCCGTAGAGATTAGTGAGGTTAGTGAGGGTGCAGACAGTCACATCTCCAAATGTTACCAATCCTGACGCTAATTTCTTGAAACTGTGGAATTTTTTAATTGAAAAATTTACAATTTGACTCTTTAAAAATATTTATAAAGTAAAAATAGAAAAATGCACCCCAACGCAAATATCTGGTTACCTCTTCTACAATATTCTACATGCTACAAAAACAAAGGCATGTGAAAGCATATCGGTCCCTAAGAGGAAGGGATGAGGAGGGAGAATAATGGGGTTGGTGAAATAATTTGGCAAATTGGTTTACAGATTTACAAATGCAGTGTGAAGTCGGCTTTAGAGCTCGTTCACTTACACACAGTTTTTGTCTTGTTTTTCCCTCACATTTTTGCTGCAAAGTTAATAAGATTTCTTAAATTTCATGCACGTGCAACTTTTTTTATGTGTTTGCGGATCTGAACTACCAAAGTTTTTTTTTTTTTAATTTGCACAGTGCAATTCTTTCAAATGAATGGGAAAATACGCACGTAAGATCGCATCAAAAACGCATTTATTTTATGCAGCATTTTTCCTGACAGCCAGGGTTGGACTGCCCCACCAGAGAACCAGAGGATCGGCCGGGGGGCCCAGTCACTGGCACCTGCTGACAGAGCCTCCATCAGGTGCCCTTACTGAGGGGGGCCGGCTGAGGTACTTACTTCACTTTTTGAAGCCCTGGGCCAGGACCCCCTCCACAGCCATGCTACACATGGCTAATTTGCATGTAATGAGCTTTGCATGCAAATTAGCCATGTGGTGGTGCCAGGGTGAGTGGAGCAGAACAGGGAGCTGGTGCATCATCCTGCAGCCCAGCGTGATGAGGTCATCAAGCTGCAACCTCATCACACTGCTGCAGGGAACACAGTCGCGGAGGTGGTGAGGACACGGAGGGGAAAGTAAGCGCTCCATGAGCTGAAGACAGGGCTGCGTATAAGAGTAAGGTCAGAGACCTTAGATGAGAACCCCCACTCCAGTGGTAAAAGGAAAAAGCCCTGGAGAAGGGTTTTAAGAAGTGTATTATACCCTGATATTAGTCTGTTACCACGCAAATGGTGATCTTATATTTATTTTTATGTAGCTACATAGTGGGCTCCAAGAATGATTTTCTCTTTTGGGCCCAGGGTACTCCAGTCCGACGCTGTTGCCAACACTCTGGTTTTTTGTACAGAAAAATCAGCTGCAATAACACCTAGTGTGAACATACTCTTAGTGTGAAGTAGGAACAGATGAAACAGATGGAAGGGAGTAAGACTGCAAAATCAGAGTTTTATTTGCAATCTGTTATTATCGAGATGCAATGTCTGCATGGGAGCTGTAGACACAAAATAATAAGAGCTTATTTTTTATCAATTTTTTTTTAATTTTTGGAAGCAATGATGATGTAAAAGCAGAAATACCTTTTAGGCCTCAGACATACATCCGTGCCGCCGGTACGTGTTTGCCATTTTTTGCACGTACCGGCAGCACGGAGACACGTTCAGCAATGCTACCCTATTGTAGCAGGCACACACACGTAAAACCACACGGAACGTGTGTCCGTGTGCATTTGTACGTGTGTGCGTTTTTCTACACGCTGACATGTCCACGTTTTCTCCGGCAGCACGGGTGTCACACGGCCCGCACCCATAGTACACGGATGTAGTGTGGATGCGGTCCTGTGTGACACGCGCCGGAGAAAACACACGTGTCAGTGAAAAAAAAAAAAACATTTACTCACATTCTCCAGCCCTCCTGTTTCTGCCGCTGCTGCCACTTGCTGCCGACCGCGGCTCATTATGCTCATTTAATATTCACTTCACTGCGGCCGGCAGCAGCAGCGGGGAGATGGGAGGGCTGGAGACCGAAGATCAGCACCACGGACAGCACCGCGGACAGCAGGAAGGACCATGTGAGTATGTAAATTACCGGTTCTGCGTATGCTATCGCGGATGGCACACGTAGAACACAGGTGGACCGCACGTACCCGAGACACGTACTTACCACACGCAACACGCAGGGTAAATACGTGTCTCGCGGCACGTGCGTGTTTTTAACGGAAGTGTGTTTCAGGCCTTAAAGAGAACCCTTTAACCCTCCAACCATTAAGATGACAGTGTAGCCCTTTAAAAATAAGCCAGTCGATCCCTTCATGACTCCGGAGTGCAGCTCCAGAATCATGTTTGGAAGTTGTGCCTGGAAGTGCACTGGGGTGTGGCGATGCACTTCCCGCACCTCGGCCTCTTGCTGTATTCCCTACCTAGCAGCCCTCCCCTGGCTGATTGACAGATCGTTTGCTCTAGTATATAGCCATCAACCTTTCAATCAAGCAGGCGCAAGTGCTGATAGGTAGGGAATACAGCATGATTCTGAGGAGCGGGAAGTGCATCGCCACACCCCAGTGCACTTCCAGACACCACTTCAAAACACGATTTCTCGCTGCTGGAGGTGCACTCCGGGGTCAAGAAGGGAACGACTGGCTTATCTGTTAAAGGGCTACACCGTCATATTAATGGTTTAGTTGGGGAGATGTGTAAAAGATTCTCACAAGTTCCCTTTAAGAAGTTTATAGACAGCAGTTCTCTAAGGCTATGTGCGCACGTTGCATTTTTACCCGCGTTTCCGCTGCGCTTTTAGCGGCTGCGTTTTTGTGCCAAAACGCATGCGTTTTGGTTTTCCAGCAAAGTCTATGGGAAAAGATGAATTTCTGTCCGCACTTTGCTTTTTTTTCTGCAGCGTTTAATTTGCATATTTTTGGTCAAAAACCATGCAGAAAAAGAAGCAGCATGTGAATTGTTTTTGCCGTTTCTGCAGCGTTTTGTTAACATTGCGGTCAATGAGAAATGGCAAAAACCAAGATTCTTCAATTTTCCTGCGTTTTACCTGCTTTTTAGGTGCAGAAAACATGCGTTTTAGACAAACAAAACGCATGCTTTTCAAACATTAAATTAATAGAATAATATGTCCCTTTACACACACAAATAATCCGACAAATAAATTAAAGAAAATTATGGGTTTTTTTCTATTTTTGGAATTAATATGATAAAACAGCTATATTTTCAAGAAATATAACTATTTTCTTTAATAATTCTAAAATTATCTATATTTTGCTTTTTTTTCTCTTTTTTTCATTCTGTTTGACTATTTAATCTTTATTTAGCAGTGAATTGATGTTCAAAACGCATCTGTGAAAACGCATGTGGAAACGCATGGAAAAAGCGCTAAAAACGCATCAAAAACGCGGTAAATACGCATGCGTTTTTAGTGCTAAAAAATGGTGAAAAGCCATTTTGTCAAAAACCAAGGGCTTAAAAACGCACAGAATAAACTGCAGGCACTACGACGCAACGTGCGCACATAGCCTAATGTTGGATCGCTCGCTGACTCTTCAGTAATATTGTTGTAATAACTCTTTGAATATGGCACTATGTTATGGAATTGATATTCCTGTATGCAGTTCCATAATTTAATTTTAGGACCAAATCCAAGGGTGGAGCGGAGAATACATTTGGCGCTTATTTATATAGTATGTTATTTCTCCTTGCAACTTCTTAAGAGTTGAAAATTGGGTTTTTCATTATTAAACGTATTTTTTAATGCAGAACCATCACCTGTATTGCATGCATTACGATGTTCTGCTGCAGTATATAGTGTGATGGTCATCACCATTAGAGGTGTATATTTTGAAGCTCAGCAACAGCTTTAGTGTTTATTAACAGGTTTTGCAGCAGCTGAGGTTTTTGCTATAATGTTCTGCAGCAGCTGAAGTCTGTATTATGGTGTTCTACAGCAGCTGAGATATGTATTAAGGTTCTATGGCAGATGAGAGGTGTATTATTAGATTAGGTTCTACAGCAGCTGAGGTGTTATGAGGTTCTGCAGCAGAAGTGTGTATTATAAGAATCTACAGCAGCTGAGAAGTGTATTATGAGGTTCTGAAGCAGCATAGGTGTTTATATTATGGTTCTTCAGCAGTTGAGGAGTGTATTATGAGATTCAACAGCAGATAAGTTGTGTGTAATGAGGTTCTGCAGCAGCTGACGTGTGTATAATCAAGTTCTGCAACAGCTGAGGTGTGTATAGTGAGGTTCTGCAACAGCTGAGGTACGTATAATGAGATTCTGTGGCAGGTGAGGGGTGTATTATGAGGTTCTGCAACAGCTGAGGAATATATTATGAGGTTCTGCAGCATCTGAGGTGTGTATGATGAGGTTCTGCAGCTGCTGAGATGTGTATAATGAGGTTCTGTGGCAGGCATGGGGTGTATTATGAGGTTCTGCAGCAGCTGAGTTGTGTGTTACAAGGTTCTGCAGAAGAACTGTGTATTATGAGGTTGTGCAGCAGCTGAGGTGTGTATAATGCAGTTTTTCAGCAGTTGAGGAGTGTATTATGAAGTTCGGCAGCAGCTGAGTTGTGTGTAATGAGATTCTGCAGCAGCTGGGGCGTGTATAATGGGGTTCTGCAGCAGCTGAGGCGTGTATAATGGGGTTCTGCAGCAGCTGAGGTATGTATAATGAGGTTCTGCAGCAGCTGAGATGTGTATAATGAGGTTCTGTGGCAGGTAAGAGATGTATTATGAGGTTCTGCAGCAGCTGAGGTGTGTGTTATGAGGTTCTGCAGCAGAACTGTGTATTATGAAGTTGTGCAGCAGCTGAGGTGTGTATAATGCAGTTCTTCAGCAGTTGAAGAGTGTATTATGAAGTTCGGCAGCAGCTGAGTTGTATTTAATGAGATTCTGCAGCAGCTGAGGCGTGTATATTGGGGTTCTGCAACAGCTGGGGCATGTATAATGGGGTTCTGCAGCAGCTGAGGCGTGTATAATGGGGTTCTGCAGCAGCTGAGGTATGTATGATGAGGTTCTGCAGCAGCTGAGGTATGTATAATGAGATTCCGTAGCAGCTGAGGTGTGCATTATGAAGTTTGGCAGCAGCTGAGGAGGGTATGGAGTTGTGCAGCAGCTGAGGTGTGTATTATAAGGCTCTGTCTGCAACCTGTTGTTACAATGGATGCCTGCACTGTGTGGAGAAATATCATTGTCATCTGTGGGGATTTTAAGCCATTTTGTTTACCATCAGCAAATCAATTATTCATGGACAAATGGCACATAATGAGAGCATTATCTGGCCAGCGGGAGCCCTGTGATCTCAGCAGGATCCATGCACTCCTGCCTAGCCTGCATTACTTTATAGAGTGCCCCGAATTCCAGCACTAAGTATTCTCAGATGGATACTGGCAATCACCAGCGGCACAGGGGGTGAATGACGAAAGTCTCACTGCAGCAGAAAACGTGCACAGGTGGCGAGCAGGGAATGTGGACTTAGACATAGAGACTGCGCACTGTTCTAAGTGACTATAGGTAAACATATATACAGTCATGGCGGAAAGTGTTGGCACCCTTGACATTGTTCCAGAAAATGAAGTATTAAGGGTGCTTTACACGCTGCGACATCGCTAACGATATATCGTCGGGGTCACGACGTTAGTGACGCACATCCGGCGCCGTTAGCGACATCGCAGCGTGTGACACCAAGGAGCGACGATCAACGATCGCAAAAACGTCAAAAATCATTGATTGTTGACACGTCGCTCCTTTTCAAAATATCGTTGGTGGTGCATGCCGCTGGTTCTTCGTCGTTCCTGCGGCATCACACATTGCTATGTGTGACACCGCAGGAATGACGAACATCTCCTTACCTGTGTCCACCGGCAATGAGGAAGGAAGGAGGTCGGCGGCATCTTCCGGCAGTTCATCTCCGCCCCTCCTCTGCTATTGGGCGGCCGCTTAGTGACGTCACTGTGACGCCGAACGCACCTCACCCTTGAAGGAGGGATTATTCGGTGTCTCCAGCGACGTCGCAGATGTGCGTGTGACGCTGCCATAGCGATAATGTTCGCTACAGCAGCGATCACCACATATCGCACCAACGACGGGGGGGTGCTATTGTCGCGGGCGGGGGGTGCGCTGCTCTACCGCGCTTGTGGCTCGGGTCCGGCTGCTGCTGCTGCTCGGTGGCTCGAGCAGTGGTGCTGGATCCGGGGACTCGAGCGGCGCTCCTCGCCCATGAGTGAAAGGGGTGGTCTGTTGGGGCTTGGGATGTCGGTTTGTGACGCCACCCACGGTGTGTGGTGAGGTTGGGGCACCACCGCTGCTCTATACGGGGATCCCGGGAGCGATGACAGGGAGCAGCTGGGATGTTTCTCTCCCCTCCTTGGGTAGGGGGATTTTGGTAGTCCCGGGGCCCGGAGTTGACTGTAAGGTGGATTGCGGGGCTTGGCCGGGTGCAGGGTCGCGGGGGCAGCGCAGTGCCAGACAGCACGGTGGTACTTACTCAGCCAGTAACGTACACGGAGTCTCTGGTAAAACAAACGGCTGGATGGACGAGTCCCACAGACGGCTGCGGCGGTCACTCCCGGTCGGTTGGCGGTAACTGTCTCTCCCTGCACCGGTGTTGTGTTCTCGGCCCCGATGGCTTCCCACCGGTAACCTGCTCCCCAGCGGTATATTTGCCGGAGGAGCCCCTTTTGCCTGCAGGCGCTGGCCCTGGGAACTCTAGCTGTGGCGGTAGCTGTATTTCCCTTCACGGTTGAGCGGTTGCCTTCAGTCGGGTCTTTACTGCTGGGAAACCCCGGAGGTTCCCGTCGCTGACGGATTTGACCGGTTTAACGGCGACTCCAAGCCTGGTCGGGGTCCGTAGGCCCTGCCGAATGGTGCTGGCTTCTCTTCGCTCCCCGGTCCGGTACCGGCGGGCCACTGCCCGTCCCCGGTCCTTACAGTTGTGCGTCTATCGGCCTCGCCTGCAGACGGTCACCACCGTCTGCCAACCTTGCTGTTTCTGTGCCCAGGCCACGTACCCGGAGACGGCCAGTCAGCTCCTCCACTACTACTTCCTCCTCTCCTTTCTCGACTCTCTGCCTAAACTCAACTGAACTCTTTTTCCCGCCTCCAGGCCTGTGAACTCCTAGGTGGGTGGAGCCAACCGCCTGGCTCCACCCCACCTGGTGTGGACATCAGCCCCTGGAGGGAGGCAACAAGGATTTTGTGTGTGCGGCTGATGTGCCTAACCGGGGTGTGGGGTGTGTTGTTGCAGTACCTGTGACGTCCTGGCTTGTCCAGGGCGCCACACTATTGCTCGCGACATCGCTAGCAATCGCTAGCGATGTTACAGTGTGTAAAGCCCCCTTTAGTCCAAAAAAATTATTGTATTTACATGTTTTGTTAAACACATGTTTATGTCCTTTGTGTATATTGAAACAACACAAAATAAGAGAAAAAAAAAGGCAATTTCACACAAAACTTCAAAGATTGGCTGGACAATATTTTGACACCTTTCCAAAATTTTGAGTTAACAACTTTTGTTTCAAGCATGTGATGCTCATAAAAACTTACCTGTGCCAAGTAACAAGTGTGGGCAATATAGAAATCACACCTGAAACCAGATAAAAATGGGGAGAAGTTGACTCAGTCTTTGCATTATGTGTCTGTGGGTGCCACACTAAGCATGGAGAACAGAAAGAAGGGAAGAGAACAGTCTGAGAACTTGAGAACCAAAATTGTTGAAAAATATCAATAATCTTAAGGTTACAAGTCCATCTCCAGACATCTTAATGTTGCTTTATCCACGGTGCGCAACATATTTAAAAAGTTTACAACCCATGGCACTGTAGCTAATCTCCCTGCATGTGTACTGCTAAGAAAAATTGATGAAAGGTTGCAATGCAGGATAGTCTGCATGGTGGATAAGCAGCCCCAATCAAGTTAAAAAAAAATTCAAGCTGTCCTGTAGACTCAGGGTGTATCAGTGTCAACACAAACTACCCGTCCACATTTTAATTAAATTAAATGCTATGGAGGAGACCCAGGAGGACCCCACTGCTGACACAGAGATTGCAGTTTAACAAAATGTCCGTGAATAAACCAAAATCTTTCTAGGAAACATTTTGTAGACAGATGAGACCAAGATAGAGCTTTTTGGTAAAGCACATCATTCTACTGTTTACTGAAAAAGGAATAAGCCTTAAAAGAAAAGAACACAGCACATACAGTCAAATGTGATGGTTCAAAGATGATTTTAGGTTGTTCTGCCGCCTCTGGCACTGTGTGCCTTGAGTGTGTGTAAGACATCATGAAATTCGAAGATTACCAAAGAATTATAGAGTCGCAATGTAGTGCCCAGTGTCAGGATGCAGAAAAAATAATTAATAAATATGAGGTATTGGTTAATATTTAATTATTCATTATATTTTCTGCATGATACAGGATACTATTCTGGGCATCGCTAATAGCCTGTAAGAAAGGACACTGTGCCCCTACATGTGTATGTTTTTTTTGTACCTCCTCTGAGTGCAGCATATTGTACGGAAAGAAACCCTAATTCCAGTGATGTGTCACTTAGTTCAATGGATGCAGCAGCTGTGACACAATCAGAGTTTTTAGCTTTGATAATACTTAGTGAGCTGCCCTTGTCCATATCAGGCTGAATATGTACATTGTCTATTGACAGTGAGCTGCTTATCAAAGGAGGATGTGTGGTCGGACAACTGCTCGAGCAGTGATAATCACATGGTAATAAAATCTTCTTTAAAAGTAAACAGCACACAGCTTAATAAGAGAGACATCGCTGAATTCAGTATTTTAACCCCTACATCATAGTGTCCAAAGATTAAAATAGCAAAAACATGCTGACAGGTTCACTTTAACGTTCCTCACAATATCTTGTGAGTTTTTGATGTTACAGACTTTTTGCACTATTTCTGCCCCTGTTATATAAATAAGGATACTTGTGGGGTTTTAATTGCGTTTTTCAGTGAGGGTTTTTTTACATATATTTTATTGTATTTTTGACACTGCCAATTTTTACCTTTTTTTGGGCGTTGTTTCACAGGAAGCGTCTTTTGTGACGTCTTTTTGAACATCTCTTGCGGCGGCTTTCCTCCTGAAGGCTTTTGTCTACATTCTATATATAAAAGAGTGGAAACCCACCAGAAGAATGGTCAGGTCACTTCTTTTGGCCCCTTCAAAACTTTAAAAACCTGAAGCAGTTAAAAGAAGTAACAAAATAGGTAACGTGCACAGCAAGTCATTTTTCCATTGTTGTGTGTTATGTTCATTCTTTATAGTGGTATTCTAATGCTTTATCTGGCAGTTTTCCCCTGAAAAAGACGTTGTGTGCACGTGTAAGGGGTGGGCAGACCCCTTACAAGGAGGTACAGTTTCCCCGGAACGTTGATGTCATTGAATAAAAATGTTTTATTGTTTTATGCACTGTTTTTATGGGTTCCCCTAGTGGCCGGGTGGGATGGCTGTCTCCACAGGAACAGGGCAGAGGAGAGGAGGAGCCGGCAGCAGAAAGGGGAGGGAGAAGTTGGGTGTTGAGGAAAAAGTTAGAACCAGGAGGCAGTTGGGTCCGGGACGGGAGAGAAGCAACAGAAGGGGCAGAGTGTGGAAGCTGGGTAACTAGAAAAGCCGGAGAGAAAAGGAGAAGACATAACCTCAAGTGTGAAGCAGTACTGGTGTGGGTCCGGTCTGTGGGTAGCCGTAGTGGGAGCCAGGTGAAGTGGATTAGCTGGGCACATCCCCACTGGAGGAGACGTCAGGAACAGGTTTTTCCCTCAGCCAAAAAAGCGTGAAGTCACCTGCAGTGTTGTGCCTCTGTGAAGAAGTGTTTAATAAAATGCCTGCTGGTTCAATTGATCCATGTGTGCAGAGTCTCTGTACAACTGACGACGGCGTCTGCACCACCACACTCTGCCCCACCAAGTCATCTCCTGTCCCCAAAGTGACGGCGGCACCAGGGGTAAGCCTAGCAGAAGGGGCCACGACTACAATCCCCGAGGCACCCCTTGCACCCCGTTACACACGTACCCCAACTCTCCAATGAAAAACAGTGGTATCATGTTGCCGTAAAAACAAAAGACTGAAAACTGTGGCAGACTTATTGTTTTTTTCATAATTTCAGTCTACTTGAAAACATTTTTCCTGTTTTTCAGTACATGAATATGGTGAAATGGATTGTGCCATTGAAAACTACAACTCATCCGGCAAAAAAAAACAAGCCCTCATTTGGCAAAATTGATGTGAAAATAAGAAAAAGTTATGGCTCTTGGAAAGATGGGAAAGGATAAACAAAAGTGACGGCGGCACCAGGGGTAAGCCTAGCAGAAGGGGCCACGACTACAATCCCCGAGGCACCCCTGGCACCCCGTTACATGTGGCGTAGTCGGCAGGATCCGGATTATATGCAAGGGGTCCCGATTCAAGAGATGGAGACCAAGTGGTGCCTAGGGCACAGGATCCGTATTATTGGCGGAGGGTCCCGATCCCATGGTGGGAAGAAGAAGTGGTGCCTAAGGCGTTGGACCGGGCACAAGATGGCGGCAAGATGGCCGTCATCTTTATGGACACAGTGAGAGCGCGAAGAATGGGCGCCAAAAGAAGAGCCTGGGGCTGGCCGGTGAAGAAAAAGAAGTGCGGAGTGCGCCGCTCAAAGAGGGGAGGTGCTGGCCCCAGGATGCTGAAGAAGACATGTGAAGTGGGCGGTGTTCCAGAGAAAAAGAAGAACCGCCGCGGAGGGGTCGATCTGATGTGTGAGACTGGGGGTGGAGTATACCCAAGAGCGGGAAAAGTAGGCCCGCCTCCACTTCCTCCAGCATCTCCACTGACCCTGACGCCCTTACCAGAAGCGCTGACTGCAAGCAAGATGGAGAATTCCGAAGGACAGCAAGCTGCGATGGCTGCATTGGTCGCGACTGGCCTGGGCAGAGGACACCAGAAGCAGACTGCGGCTGTGTATGTGGAAGGACTCACCCCTCACTTACCGGCTGTGCCCGGAGGACCGGAGCGGCCCACGAAAGTTACCTGGGTCACGACCTGGGACGCCGCGACCGGAGAGACCACGACCGAGATCCGAGCTACGTACACCGCACAGCTGCTGTCGGGAAACAGACTCCTGGGAACTCCATACCCGTGCCCGGAGATACCCCCGCCAGTCGCGGTGGGATCTTCAACCCCTGCAACAGTTCCAGCCCCGGAAGAACCACACGCCCGGGAGCTAGAAAAGGATGAGTGGGGTTTCTTCTGGGATCCAGTGCGGCCGTCGTCCCAGACTCGGCGGAAGTCCCCATCACCAGAACCCGACCCGTTACAGGAGAGGTTGCTGGCCGAGACCGTGGCCCGTGAAATGATGGCCGGTCCCCGGAGTGAGGAATTCGAACGACAGTGTACCGTCGGAACTGTGGTAAAGTTCAACCAGAAAGAGGGTTATGGTTTCATTGAGGATGAAGAGACCGGTGACCATTACTTTTATAACCGGGTGAACCTGAACACTGAAGGCTTACCACAATGCCTGCATACTTTATACCCGGGAGAGAAAGTGCGGTTCATGAGAGAGGTGGGATGCCGGGGTCTATTCGCGGTAGGAGTGACCCGGATGCCCACTACCCAAGAGGCTGCCCAATGGCAGCAAAAAATCGAGTGGGAGGAATGCCAGTACCGGCGGCGTGCACAGCAAAGACCGGTACTAGCTGTGGTCTCCCACCCGAGAAGCACACTGGCCGTAGCCCCGGAAGTCATGCCCGGACCGAGCGCTGACCCAGAGAAGGGGACCCCAGCGGTGCTGGCTATTCAACAGAGCCTGGTTACTCACCCGGTGATTGTCATGGGCAGTCCCCAGCCGTCCCGTGCAGCGACCCCATCACCCCCGTCGGGGGTTGAGGAGAGAAGACCGGAGACCGAGACACCGGAGCAAAATGTCAACTATGAACCCTTCCGGAGGCTGCGCCGGTTGCCTGGTCAGTCCTTGTCTGACTACGTGAAGGCTCAATGGGCTGAATGGCAACGTGCTTATCACCCTGAGTGAGCCGGAAGACCGGAAGATAGTGGACCTGTTTATGTTAAATACCGGCATTGTTCAGAGCTGGAAAAGTTCTGCTGTTTGCAATCGGTTCAAGCTGCTAAGCCCGGAAGGAGCCTGACGCTGGACTGAGCCAGGGGTTCCTCCGTGTGGTTAAAGGAAACTTTGCTTTTTTGTGTTCCTGCCGTCTAAGACCGGGAGTGCTGCAAGAGCCTCCGGGCAGAAAATCTACAAAGACCGGGAGAGCTTACTGAAGGCCTCCGGGCACGTTACCTACCAAGACCGGGAGCTCCCAGGAGGGACTCCGGGCGCCGGACTGGTGCGCCCCTTGCGTGTGCCCTAAGGTGGACATGTTTATAGTTTTATTACAATGACTTTATTATATGAATGTGTTTTTAGGTTTGTGCCTTGCCGGGAGGCTTAGGCTTAAAGAGGGGAGGTATGTAAGGGGTGGGCAGACCCCTTACAAGGAGGTACAGTTTCCCCGGAACGTTGATGTCATTGAATAAAAATGTTTTATTGTTTTATGCACTGTTTTTATGGGTTCCCCTAGTGGCCGGGTGGGACGGCTGTCTCCACAGAAACAGGGCAGAGGAGAGGAGGAGCCGGCAGCAGAAAGGGGAGGGAGAAGTTGGGTGTTGAGGAAAAAGTTAGAACCAGGAGGCAGTTGGGTCCGGGACGGGAGAGAAGCAACAGAAGGGGCAGAGTGTGGAAGCTGGGTAACTAGAAAAGCCGGAGAGAAAAGGAGAAGACATAACCTCAAGTGTGAAGCAGTACTGGTGTGGGTCCGGTCTGTGGGTAGCCGTAGTGGGAGCCAGGTGAAGTGGATTAGCTGGGCACATCCCCACTGGAGGAGACGTCAGGAACAGGTTTTTCCCTCAGCCAAAAAAGCGTGAAGTCACCTGCAGTGTTGTGCCTCTGTGAAGAAGTGTTTAATAAAATGCCTGCTGGTTCAATTGATCCATGTGTGCAGAGTCTCTGTACAACTGACGACGGCGTCTGCACCACCACACTCTGCCCCACCAAGTCATCTCCTGTCCCCAAAGTGACGGCGGCACCAGGGGTAAGCCTAGCAGAAGGGGCCACGACTACAATCCCCGAGGCACCCCTTGCACCCCGTTACACACGTACCCCAACTCTCCAATGAAAAACAGTGGTATCATGTTGCCGTAAAAACAAAAGACTGAAAACTGTGGCAGACTTATTGTTTTTTTCATAATTTCAGTCTACTTGAAAACATTTTTCCTGTTTTTCAGTACATGAATATGGTGAAATGGATTGTGCCATTGAAAACTACAACTCATCCGGCAAAAAAAAACAAGCCCTCATTTGGCAAAATTGATGTGAAAATAAGAAAAAGTTATGGCTCTTGGAAAGATGGGAAAGGATAAACAAAAGGGCAAAAAAGAAAAATTGCCAGGTACCAGTTGAGAGCCCCAATTTATTTGGAGATTTTACATTTGAACACATGAGCTTCAAGTTACACCATTGCGAGAAACCCATTCTTGGTATTGCTTGGCTACCTACCGGGTGGATCTCCAGTAGTTAGTAAGTTATTCTGTATCCTATGGATGGGCGATAGCCCAATAATTTGGAAAGCCGGTATACAATACTACAAACCCCCTGCAACAGTCACCAAAATATATAGCCTGACTAAAGTGAGTGGAAATATATTACAATACCATACATAACTTTAAGCGAGAGTGGCGCTGTTTCTGGAGGTAATTTTTTTTTTCTGTAATCTCAGAAAACTTCCCTTTAGATAAGTGCTTATTAACCGGACGTGAGCCTTAGCAGGGATCATAGCTGGTAACTTTGGGTTACGGACAAATGCACAACAAGTGTACCTACACAAAGGAATCCAAAAAAAGTATACTTGTGTGGTCACATCGGCTTGGGCTTTATAAAATGAATAAAAAGCCAGAGTGTGAACACTGGAATTTACTCAGGTGTTAGAGTCACATTTGGGACCATATTGGAGTAGGTATACGCATGCACAATAAGACCACATGCACATGTTGATCATTTAGTGAGTTTTATATCTTAGCATTTGTGTCATGCCTTGGATTTCCTTTCCAGCCTCCAGTATTGTGGTCCGTTTCCCTCTCCACTGAGCCATAGTCACTTTTAGTTGCTGTACTGGTTCTGAACACTTTGTTTGTGTGTCCATTACTTTTCTGCCAACAAGTGTTTCCAATGCTGTCATTCAGTCTACCCTATCACCCAGCGCATGTAACTATTTAAAGCTTTCCCGTGCTTGCATTTGTCGCTGGTGATATTTCTGAAGTGTACCCTGGACGGAATTACAGTCTGCCTGCCAAGTGCTTTCCTGGCAGAATTTTCTTTTGATATACCTTATTCTTTGTCTGCACCTTACCATGGATACTTAAGGAGGTATGTGAAACCCTCGATGGCCACTTAGGAAGCAAAGGTCTGAGTGGTTATCTGAGTCTTCCAGTTTAGTCTGCACCGAGATCCTTATGGACTACACAGCTGAGACCTCTAGTTTATACGAAAACTGGACAGGTCGGGTGTAGTAATTTTGTGTTAGACCTTATTTTACTTTATTTAGCATGTGCGCACTTCTGTGCGCATAACAATTTGTAAGCCAAAATCAGGCGTGGAACAAACAGAGGTAAAGTATAATAGAAACACGAGCATCACTTCTGCATTTTTTTACACACTCCTAGTTTTGGTTTACAAATACTGAGGTAAAAACTTACCAAATATTCAACGTGTGCTTGTGACCATACAAATACTGAGGTAAAAAACTCACCAAATCCTCAATGTGTGCACGTGGCCTTACAGATTCTGAGGTAAAAACCTCACCAAATACGGAACGTGTGCACGTGGCCTTACAGATTTTGAGGTAAAAACCTCACCAAATACGGAACGTATGCACATGGCCTTACAGATACTGAAGTAAAAGACCTCACCAAATCCTCCATGTGTGCACGAGGCCTTACAGATACTGAGGCAAAAAATCTCACCAAATACTCAATATGTGCATGGGACATTAGACTTGCATCATACTTCTCAGCTCTTCACACTCAGACCACACACCCAAGAAAAACATTAGTGTGGACACGGCCTCCAAGTATAACACCGTAGTCTCCTTATCAATGTCAACAAGCAAGAGGTGGCGTGTCACATTAAAGAACAACCAACTCCACAGAAGGAGACGTAGAATTCCACATCAACACCTTATTCATGTTCTAACTTTTGTCAAGATTATTATATTTTAGCTATTTTCATATTTTTGGAAAAGCAAGATATTGATAGACGATCATTACTACGGTTCCCACAGCTTTCCTGAGTCTTTCATTGGAAATCTACCTTGTCTTATCCCTGCTCCTATATTGATTTGTAACAAACAGTCTCCCTTGATGCTCTGAAATTCTTATGGTACGTGACCGCTGCAGCTAATCAGTGACTGCTGACTGGCCGCAGCTGTTGCTATTTCGTCAGAGTGGAAATCATAACGAATGCAGCTAATCAATGGCTGCTGATTGCCTGCAGCGCTCACATAGCATAAGAATTTAAGAATACGAATGGGGAGACTTTGGCACAAACATCACTGTGACCACGCCGATGCAGGAGGTAAGTATAAGATTTTCTTATTTTTTTCATGGGATAATTAAAAAGTCCAAGTATTTGACTATCCCTTAAGGCTGGCATGTTCCTTCTTTGCTTAATATTGTGGTTCCTATGAAAGAAAAGCATGATACCGCTGGTGCCAAGTATCATCTGAAATCATCCATTCCCAATCTTTTCTGGAAATGCCCTCAAACCAAGTCAGACTTTCCTTTTCAGCCAAGAACATTATCATGAATTTGCCAGGACCGTTTCCAAAATAATCAGGACAGTCTCGCTATAGTTGGCAGCTGTGTTATTTTACATGGATATACTTAGCTTTTATCATTTTCGTAAATTATGTTTTTTCTAGGTATTTTATGCAAATAGCCACAATTTGTATCGCCTCCACTGTTCTTGCTTAAATTGGAAATGTCACGAGGTCAAAAGTGTCCAATTATTGCTCTTATTTTATTCCCCTGAGCATTCTGCTTTTTATTTTTTTAAATCCACCATACAGCTTTGAGACCAGGGCCAATTTTTAAGGTCTTTACAAAGGGGGTGTGGTTTACAGGATTCTCTGGGGGGAGTGTTTTCAGGCTATTTTACATAATTAATAGGGATGATCGAGTACCTCAAATAGTCAACTTCGTGAATATTTTCCGCATAGGTCGCTGATATGCGAATATTCGATGCGCAATGTAAGTCTATGGGAAGCCCGAATAGTTTTGAATAGTTGTTATTCGGGTTTCTCATAGACTTACACTGCACATCGAATATTCGCGAATAATCGAATAGCGGCGACCTATTTGGAAGATATTCGCAAAGCCGAATATTTGAGGTATTCGATCATCCCTAATAATTAACCTTTAAACCACATCCCTTTGGTAAAGACCAGGAGAAAATGTCACTAAATAAAGTGTCCCATATCTGTGAACCTGTAAGGGTGATTTTTAAAAAGAGAATAGTGAATACTTAGGGGAGCAGTATGGATAAAGAGTGATTACACCAGAAAGTGAGTGTCACGGATGAGCCATGGCTGGCTGATAATCCAGTGGCAGTGAGTGTTAGAAAATCCCAGAGATTGGCGGTTTATAATGTCGCCGCCAGTGATAGAAGGTATACCGGTCATATAGGACAACACAAAGGGATGGGGAAATGAATGCCCTATTGCAAGGGAAAGGGAGGAAGTTGGGACCCCTGACAACAATCTGCAGCTCACCCCAACTGCCTTCACCAGCCCTATATAGGTTACACACCTATCACCAAGCAGGAATGCCTCACCCTATACAAACCCTGATCTGGGCCCTCAGTAAGAATGGAAGGTATGAGCTCTTCATTCATCAACACCACTAATGCTAAAGGAAGACACAAGGGAACAATACTAGGGAAAGACAACTGCAATCACCAGAGCCCTGGTAAATAGTAAAAGACAACACTTATCTGAGATGCAGCAACCACAGAAGTCTGGAGCAACAGAAGATGACCTTTCCAGAGCTCAGCAAATCCCCCAGGGTGAGGTTTATAAAGGAAGTTAGAGGCTGGCATCTGAGAGAGGATGAGGTTTATAAAAGAAGTCAGAGGCTGGCAGCTGAGAGAGGATGAGGTTTATAAAAGAAGTCAGAGGCTGGCAGCTGAGCAGAAAAACTGACAGTTTCCCAGGGTCCTAGAGTCTGCAGCTGCAGAAACGGGGAACTGTCAGATAACAACACGTGCTGCCAATCTCTAGGATTTTCTAACACTTGCTGCCACTGGATTATCAGCTGACCGTGACACATCCGTGAAAGTGAGCATACGATAGGTGACAGAGGACTTAGATTAAAAGTACTACTCCAGTGCTGAAAAAAAACAAAAACGCTGGATTGTTGCTTTAAATTGTTACGATCTGGGTCTTCATCCCTAATGCATAATCTCCAACAGGGTCCCTAACTATTATAGGTCATTATTAGAACTGGTCTTCTTCTATACTTGCCATCTCCTCATGGTTCCTGGATCTAGGTGAAACTGCATCCCCCATTTCACTGCTAGTCTTACAGCCATAATGTAGATGTAGACACTAAAATTTAAGCAGGATTACTACTATCAAAAGCAGGAGCGCCAAGTGTGTCCCATGGGCCTGTGATGTGTGATTGGCGGCTGTCTTACAGTTTAGTATATTAACACTAGATGTAGCAAATGGCTATGAAGCGAAGACCTCCAGATTGTGACTTTTTTGAGTAGTCCCACACAAAAGAACAGATCTTAATGCATATACTGGCCTTGGGGTGATAGAATGAAACTACCAGTCGGAGGAGATATTGGAAGCTGGATATGATAGTATGGTGGGAGTGACATTGCGAGAATATAAAATTAGAGTAAAGAAGGAACTCCTGGATCTTGGTACATTGCTGTCATGGTCATCTCCCTGCTGTTTTGAGACTAGTTACAGCCTTAGATCCTCCCATCTCCATCTAGACTCCTCATTTAAACAAAGTTTCCTTTTTTGGCGTCTCATGAGTTAATTTCAGGTTTTGTTGCCAGCAGCTCATAGCAGTGCAGGTCAGCTGTAGCTGCTGGGTGATTTCCCAGCAGTCCTTGCTGCTGTTAGAATTCATTTCTACTCTGGCCAGCCTGGTGGAAGGATCTGCTGAGAAATTGTCTTGTGCCCATCCATCTGCTACTTTACAGTCTGTCTGCTGCTTTGAAGTTTCGTGTTTGTATCCTTCTGTTTATTCTCCCATCTGTCTTTCCTTTCCCTCTGTGTTTATTAGTGTAGTGGTGAGTCTAGTGTACTCATCGGCCTACTCACTAGACAAGGTGAGTTTAGGGCCAGCTAAAGGACCCAGGTATCCTGCTCGCCGACAGGTTGAAACAACCTGTATAGGGACGCTAGGGAGCTCAGGGGTCAGCTTGAGGTGACTGCAAGAGGTGCCCTCTCATGCCTCTCACTGGCAGATGGGATCTCCGTTGTATTGTGACCTCGGTGTTCCCCCCTTTTTGTTGGTGGTGTTTTTGTAATGCGTCAGACACCCGTCAGTCTGAACGCATATGTCACACATTACATATGAACATCTCCTACTCCATGCATGACAACTGCATTGGTGTGATTTCTGTGGGAAAGCTTTGACTGTCATTATACAAGTAATGGGAGGGCTTTGGGTATCATTACTTTGAGGGGGGCAGGAGCTGGATGTCACTATTCCTGGTAGGAAGGTCTAGATGTGGCTCACAACCCTCTCTTAGAGCTGATTGTGGCTCTGCATGTAAGTTTAGGGTCCTGCCATCTAAAGAAAGCCATAGTCAGAATGAAGCTGTGGCTTTTTTCTTCCCCCAAATTTGATAGGGGCGTGGACCTGAATCACCCAGAACTAAAGAACTCCTTAGAAACATTGGAGGGGCAAACTCTGCAATGCATGAAAGCTAGATATGCAAATTGTCTGCTCCGAGGTTGCATTGTCACCCGGCACAGACCTCTGATGCACAGAGATTTCACAGTACATGAGATCCCCTCCCTTCAATAACAGTTTTGATGCTTCAGGCAAAAAAAGAGATAAGGTGACTTTTCTAGGATCATACGAAGGTGACATGTGAATCAAAACAGACACCTTGTTTTGTAATCAGTGTCACATAAATTTATCTGATCCAATTGTCACATTCTCCACATCTCTATAATACCAAAATAACAAATGTTTCTCTTTATAAATGCATACCAACGAAACCTAAAGGGATTGTCCGCCATTTTCTTACTTGAAAGCATTTATTGTTGTCTAAAAATAATTTCTCTAATATGTTTCATTAAAATTTTTTAATGAAACCAAATTGCAAACATGTTGTTGGGGTGCCTGACAATCACAATCTAACTATTGAGATAACTTATGGATGGTGTGGTTGTGAATATTTAGGTTTTTCGGTACAAGTGTTTATCCAACAGTTTGTCTTTCATACGATGTTCAGCTCTGTACACACATGCTGGCACGGAATCGTCAGACACTATTCACACCACAGAGTCTGGCAATCAACCTGAGGCTTCTGTATTATTCAGCCAGAGCCGGACGTCGGCTAATTTAGGTTCACTGGTATTCACCTCTGCAGGAGTTAATTCCTGCAGACTAGTAAGCAGAACCTAAGAGCTCAGGTTGATAAATGCCACGTGCAGCTGTCTTCTCCCTATTTAAAGCACGGCTTCCTTCCAGTATGATAGCTTCAGCATAAGCTCCAGTGATCCTGGTTTTGGAGTTTCTCCTGTTAATGGTCATCCATGTTACACTTTTGCATGGTGTAGCGTTCCCCTGTTGTGCGTTACTTCCTCTCATTTTTTGTTGTTCCCCGGTACACAATTTGTCTCTCCTGTGTGTTTTGAGTGCTATGTGTATGAGTTTCTTTTCTCCCTTGCCCATGTCCTTTTGTGGGGTTTTGTCATTGTGTTTTCTGGCGTGCCCCAAGAGAATGGGAGAGGAAGAGTAAGATCAGGGCTTTGACAGGAGTTAGGGTCACGTTGGGGGCTCGGACCTGGCTACCATCAAGCCTACCTCTGAGATAAGGGACAGCGCAGGGTCTCGATTCTGAGGGCCAGCTTAGGGGCCTCTGTTCTGTCATGACATACCCCGCGACACAGTTATTTGAAGTGTACAGTAAAGAATTTGGTCTGGTGTTCGTGGCTTCCGTGCTAAGATCCTGCAAAATTTATTGGCCGGCATTCAAATGTCTAAATCTTGGCCACCCTCTGGCTTCTACAAGGTCTCTGCCAAGTCATGATGTCACCTCACTAGGCCTCTCAAAAATTCATGATGTGTGAGGTGCCACAATGCTACAACATTGCTGGGGCCTTGTATGTATCAGAAGCTCAGAATGCATTTCAGAGCCAGCTGAGGAAGTTAGCAGGCCCTGGATCTGGCTGCCACAGAGTACTGGCATGGACACCAGCCAAGGTCTTGAAAATCTTTCTGCTCTTCTATACTGTATAGCTATCTCAACATGACCTGATCATGGAAACATCATTAGAAGACCATCTGATATAATCAATCAGATACGGACTATTTCTTTCTATGGCTTGGGTTACTACATATCCACGTCAACAACATTTTCATTTCGTTCTAAATTACACAATTTTTATGACCAATGCAAAAACTATGTGCAGTATTTTTGTAACCATTTTGCCTCATAGCAAAAAAAAAAGTCTTCAGAATGTCCCCACCATGCATACATGTAGTATGTGTATTATTATCCTAGCTAGCTATTACTGAAAATTAGTGTAATTTGCACTGGTTTGTTTTTTTTTTTTTTCTCTGAAAAGCTTGGCCCACACTATCTGCAGCCTGTGGGTTTACAATTGTTCTACCTTGCCTCATGTTCCAGCCTCAGGCAAAGCAAGGAAGAAAGGCCCTGTTGTTTACTGTCATTCGATTTCTTTAAGATGTTGCCGCTTGTTCTCATTGAGACCTCTCGTCATAAAGTTGAAAAATAAATTCCAATTCAGAGAAGTCATTTCCACCCCGAGATATAGAAGTGAATGCCAAGTATCAATCAGATATAAGTAATGTCTGCGTCCAAGCACAAGGGACAGACAATTATTTTGGATCATCTTTCTAAATCAGCCATATTAGTATTACATGACAAAATCAAGTTTCCAATATTTGCATTAATTTTCATTTTGCAGAACGTAAAAAGAGCTTTTTTGTAGCGTAGACTAAGATATTATTGACCTATTCTAAGCTTTAATTGAAGCAGAGCTGCAGTACCCGAAATCGACCCTATGCTACAGTGGTCCGGTTCTGTCACAGGTCAATGGACCACATCTCTAGAACTCATCCTGCAGCTATTGGAGCATTTTAAGATTTTTCAAGAGTTTGGAGCCACAGAGATAATTGAGTGTAGGCAACCCAACTGTTCACGAAGTTATTGCCATATTCCTGGGGGGACGCAAACCATTTAGGGAAGTGACCCCTGACTATTGTTTTTTGGACTTATCCCTCCCTTGACAAAAAGGGTGTGGAGGGGCTAGTGTGGGCCAGTTTAGTTTGAGCCTTCTGCGGGGGATGCCTGTACTCCAGGCCCCTCCCATAGCTTGTTATTAGGCCGATGTTTGGGCCCGCCCTTCTCTTCTTAGGTGTATTTTCCGGCCCTCCTATAATTCCCCTTTAGGTTTTAATGGACTGCCTCATAGGTTTATAGGTCAACCCCTTAGGCAGTGTGGCCTCTTTACCGGCATCGGCTGTCTGAGCTTCCCTCCCCCCTTTTTTTCCTTTTTTTCTGTGTCCTTCCCTTATTTGTGTCCAGATATGTTTTTCTTGTTTGAGTTGATCTTCAACAAGAAAGAAGAAAAAAGGTGGCACTCACCAAATGGTAATCTTCACTTATTGAGACAAAGGGGACATCAAAAAGCAGGGAGAGATGCGGGGGTCATCAAAGATGAGGGCAGCCGTTTCGCGCTCACGAGCGAAAGGTGATATTTGGAAAAGGGACATCAAAAAGCAGGGAGGGTGCGGGGGGCGTCAAAAACGAGGAAGGCCATTTTGCGCTCACGCAAGACGAGAGCCCGTGAGTGCTAAACGTCCGCCGTAGTCTTTGACGCCCCCCCGCCTCCCTCCCTGCTTTTTGATGTCCCCTTTGTCTCAATAAATGAAGATTACTATTTGCTGAGTGCCACCTTCTTTCTTCTTTCTTGTTGAAGATTGTCTTATGTTTTTCTTTGGAGGTGATGCACCACTGTGTTTAGTTTGACTCCTTACTGGCTTCCTTGCTGCACCACATATTGCAGTGTGTATAGTGGAGCTGTGCATGTTGATATTGGTGCCTGACATTCACTGTTTTTGTTTTTTGGACATTAGTTTCAGTTGATGTTCAAGTCACAGCTGGCGGTTATATTATGGAAAGTTAAAATGGAAAATACATGGCCAAGGATTTACGTGGCCTCCGGGAGCCCGACTGGCACACCGTTTCAGAGTTTCAATGGTTGAAAATTGATGGTTTGATCGTCCTAAAAAGTTAAAAGAAATAGAAAGATAAAGGAAAATGAATAAAGCCGTAGTCGACCCCGTCCACTAAAGAGAGCAGGTTGTGTACATCTTATTTTGCGGCGGCGTGAACAAGGGAGGTATTTTGAGGTCTCGAGTGGTATTTTCATGACAACAGTCTATGGTGGAATAGCACCACTGAAGCACAACGGGAAGTTCCTTGGCCACGCTACAGAATAACCTTCATGGGGCTATTTTTAATGGTTTCTCTTGGCCCCCATGGGCACGGCTTGCACTCCCTATACAATCAGTTGTGGTGGAGGAAATCCTTACCATGAATGCCACTCATTGTTTATAATTAGCTTCCATGTAGCCTAATTGAATTTGCCTAATTTCCTACATGACAATCACAGCCCTTGCAGCCGTCTGACCCCAATGTCTGCAACTACAATATAGGATCAGCCATCGCCAAATCAGTGTGTATGTTACAATAATGCCGTTTAACTGTGATTAGCATAGACGTGCAGTAGTACAGGTTATAATCATCAGCAGATGCAAATATCAAAGCTGCTAACCAACACTAACTGGCATACATGATGGATAGATAGATAGATTGAAAGGACAAGGAGTAAAGCGGGCTTTACACGCTACGATATTTCTAGCAATTGCTAGCGATATCGTACGCAAAAGCATCCGCCCCCGTCGTGCATGCGATATCATGTGATCACTGCCGCAGCGAACATTATCACTACGGCAGCGTCACACGCACTTACCTGGTCGTCGTCGTCGCTGTGACTGCCGAACAAGCCCTCCCTCTAGGGTGAGGTGCGTTCGGCGTCACGGCGACGTCACTGCAACGTCACTAAGCGGCCAGCCAATCAAAGTGGGTGGGACGTAGGTACGGTGAGGTTCCTCGCTCCTGCGGTGTCACACACAGCGATGTATGCTGCCGCAAGAACGAGGAACAACATCTATAAACAACCATTAACAATTTTTCCAATTTTTTATTTTAGGACGACCTCTCCATGGTGAACGATTTTCACCACTTTGGAGGACTTTTAAGGTCGCTGGTAAGTGTTACACGCTGCAATACCATTATTGATGCCGGATGTGCGTCACTAACGACGTGACCCCAACGATAAAACATTAACGATATTGTAGCGTGTAAAGCCCCCTTTAGGAGTGATCAGGAGAAAGGGTAAAGTCTGGCTCGACCACCTGAAAGTGGGTGCTCTAGAGTAAAGATAACGGTGTAGTCAGATTCTGAGGTCGGGGCCACACAAGTACTACTGCGATCCTCGCATGACATTCAGCACACTCTGACAGCACAGTGGGAGCCGAGTGTCATGCGAGTGTCACTGCGACTGAGGTCCGATCGCAGTTGCAGGGGGAGGGCCGGCTCTGAGGAGGGGAGGGCCAGCGCTGCGGATGTGAGGGAGGGATTTATCTCCCTCTCTCCTCCGTTCTCGGCTATTGCCATTCTTGCTCTGCACTCGTGGTACACCGGTGTAATGCGAGTGCACTGCGACTTTTCTCTCGCCCCATAGACATTAATGGGTGTGAGAGAAACAGAATTGCATTGCACCCGCAGCATGCTGCGACTGTTTTCTCGGTCCGATTAGGGCTGAGAAAATAATCGATCATGGGTGCTGACACATAGGCTAATATTGGTCCAAGTGGAATGCGATGTTTTATCACATTCCACTCGCTCCAATTTGGTGGACTTTCCTAGTGTGAAACTCAGGAGTCCACTCCCGGCTGGATGTGGCCTAAGGAGCCGTGCCCGAAGACGCTGGTCCGTGGGATCTATGGGCCCTGGCAGTGACCTCTTATCCCTAATCAGTGGGCTGTTGTCTTCTTTGAGGGACTTTGAGGGACCTCTAGTCCTGGCCTCAATCGGTTAATTAACTAGTTCCGCTTGGTTCCGGTCCTGGCTTCAGGGTCCGAGTACCACCCTTTGTGCTACGGTTTCCGGGTCGGTTCCCCGTGTCGGTACTGGCGGGCTACAACCCTGTCCCGGTCCACCTCGGTTCTGCCGAGCCGTCTTCCCATCTCCTGCTGACGGAGACCACCGTCTGCCTCCTAGCCAGTGGCACCAGGGTTCCTACCCTGGTACCATTCAACTTGAACTTCCTTGCTGGAACTACACTTAGCTCCAGCCCACAGTCCTCTCCAAACTGAACTCCAAACTTTTACTGCTTGTTTTCCCGCCCTGGGCTGTCTGGACCCCTGGGTGGGCGTGTCCCTATTGCCTGGTCACGTCCACTCGTGTGTCTATCTTTCCCTAAAGGGGGGTGACTAGGGTTTCTGGTTGGCTGTGTGTTTCCTAGTGAGGGAACGGTGTAATGCAGGGGCCTAACTGTGACTACCTGGTTTTGCCAGGGCATCACATGAACACAGTCTGGAACCAGGACACGGCACAGATCAGGATCTCAGGCTAGAACAGGGGACCAGGACCAGGAACGAAACTAGGAACAGAATCGGGAGCTCAGAAATGGACGATGACACTGGAGCAGGTTCAGGCACTCGAAACAGATTTGGGTACAGAATCGGTACGGAATAGGGCATACGGGCGAGTATCAAATCTGGAGCAGATCCAGGCATCAGACAATGAGCTTACAGCCATAGGGCACACTGGCTACAGGAAAAAACGTTGCACAGGCACCTCTCAATAGGGAAGGGTGCCTTAAATACCTCGTATTCCTCAGTGATCGGCTGAGGACACATCAAGTGTCACCTGGTACTCCCCAGTGATTTGTTAGTAACACAATCAAATACTTACCTGGTACTTCCCAGGAATAAAATGGGAACACCTCAGGTGCGCAAGCGTTGTTTTGTTAAGAATCGGGTCGCATATGCGGGACCTAAGCCAGGAAGCCCGCTTGGTGAGCGCGGGTTCTGGAAGCCAGGAGCCGTAGCAAGCAAAGAAACTGGCGGAGAGTGGTGTGTTGAGTATTGACAAGGATTGAGGATACAGGAAGAATCACAGGCTGTCACTAGAACACAGACACGGATTCAGGATGCAGGAACACAGACTGACACAAGGATACAAGCACGGATTCAGGATACAGGAACACAGGCTGGCACCAGGACACGGATTCAGGACAGAAAAACACAGGTTGGCACCAGTACATGGGCATGGAGATCTGAACACAGGCTGGCATTAGGATATGAACACAGATACAGGAACACAAGCTGGCATCAGGACACAAACACAAATACAGTATACAGGAACACAGGCTGGCTCTAGGACATGGGCACGGATACAGTATATAGGAACACAGGCTGGCACCAGGACACAAGCACAGATACAGAATACAGCAACACAGGCTGGCACCAAGACACTGACACGGATCAAAAACTCAGGCTGAAATGGGGAACCAAGAACGGATCAAGAACAGGATCAGGAACTCAAACTTGAACCAGATCGGGTCAGGAATGGAATCAGGAACTCAGGCTGGAACCAGGAACAAGGAACGGATCAGAATTCAAATCAAGAACTCAAGCTGAAATCGTGAATCAGGAATGGAATCAGGAACTCAGGCTGAAATCCGGAAACCAGGAACACAATCAGGAACTCAGGAAGGGACCAAGACCAGGACCAGGTATCAAATCTAGAGAATGATTCAGGGACCAGACAATGAGTTTGCAGCCACAAGGCACACTGGTTACATGAAACAATGTTGCACAGGCACCTCACAGTAGGGGAGGGTGCCTTAAATACCTGGTACGCCTTAGTGATAGGCTGAATACACATCAGATATCACCTGGTACTCCTCAGTGATAGATTGACACTGCAATCAGGAAGTTACCTGTTTTTTCCCAGCCATAAGCTCAGAACACATCAGGTATGAGCACGCAGCCCCATTAACCCTAGAACGCGCAAGCAATTCAATCTACCATAGAAAACAAATGACCTAGCAGGCCTGCGAGGCCCCAGGTATGCGTTCTAGGGTTAACAAGCAGGGAGCACTTGCGCAACCAGGAAACTCACGTGATATGTGCAGGTTCTGGAAGTCGGGAGGAGAGCTAATTTGCATACCTTTTTTTCCAGTGACCATTGCCTGGCCTAACTTTGTGCTCTAGTTGTCTGTCTGCCCAAGGAGAAACAGTATCTTCCTAAGACCTACTGACCTTGTTAAACTTGTTAAAGGGTAAGACATTTACTTATTGAGACGCTACATCCAATATGTGACACTAGTTCTTTTGTACTACAGATAGCTAATTTACATATCTATTTTTCCAGGTAACATTGCTTGGCCAAACCACGTAAATCATCTAGCTGTCTCCGTAAAAAAGTATCTTCCTCGATTTACTGATCATCATATCACGATATCAATTTGTAAACAAATTCTGTAGATTGTCCCAACCCTTTTTAAGAACAAGCCACCCCAGTAATTAACTGATTGGTACAGGTCTGGTAGTGGGGTACTGCCAATAGCAGCAGACCACCGGACCCCCCACAACAGCATCGGACTTAGAACTGTATGGGTATCACGGATGCCGATACAGTTGAAAGCAATGAAAGACGGAGCGGTCTGTGCCCTGCTCCATTCTCCATCATTTTCTCGCTGTGTGTAAGATCTGACAGCTCAGCACAGTGGATGCGATGATGTCACTAATAAGCATTCGCTGTGCCAAGATGTGCTGAGCAGCAGGACACACACCATTACAGAGACCGAAGCAGAAGGGGAAAGGGAAGAGGTGAGGAGGTTTTTTTTTATCTATTTTTACATCCATGAGTACATTGGTGGAAGACTATGTGTGGTACATTATATTATTTGGAGTACTATGATAGATGCATTATAATACATGGAGGATTACGAGGTTGCATTATAATATATGGAGGACTATGGTGGTGCATTATACTATGTGGAGGAATATGGGGGGGTGCATTATACTATATGGAAAACTATGGGGGTGCATTATACTATATGGTGGGCTATGGAGGTGCATTATAATATATGGAGGACTATTAAGGCTGAATTATAATATATGGAAAACTATGGGGTGCATTATAATATATGGAGGACTAATCGGGGTTTGCATTATAATATATGGAGGGCTATGAAGAGTGCATTATAATATATAGAGAACTATGCAGGTGCATTATACTATATGGGGGGAATGGAATCGCATTATAATATATGGAGAACTATGGGGTTGCAATACAATATATGGAGGACTATGGGGGTGCATTATACTATGTGGAGGAATATGGGGGTGCATTAGACTATATGGAGAACTACGGGGTGCATTATACTATATGGAGGGCTATGAAGGGTGCACTACAATATATGGAAAACTATGGGGTGCATTATAATATATGGAGGACTCTTCAGGGTTTGCATTATAATATATGGAGAGCTGTAAAGAGTGAATTATAATATATAGAGAATTATGCAGGTGCATCATACTATATGGAGGGGTATGGAGTGGCATTATAATAGATAGAGGACTATGGGGTTGCATTATAATATATGGAGGACTATGGAGGGGCATTATAATATATGGAGGGCTATGGAGGTGCATTATAATATATGGAGGGCTATGTAGAGTGCATTATAATATATGGAGGACTATGGGAGTGTGTTATACTATATGGAGGGCTATGGAGGTGCATTATAATATACGGAGGACTATGGGGTTGCATTATAATATATGGAGATGCATTATAATATATGGAGGACTATGGGTTTGCATTATCATATATGGAGGACTATGGGGGTGCATTATAATATATGGAGGATTATGGGAGTGCATTACAATATATTAACGACTCTGTGGGGCCCATTATACTCTATAAAGAACTATGGGGTACATTATTATGGAGGGCAATTTGGCCTATTATACTGTAAGGAAGGCTATGTGGGAGTCATGGTAATATTTGGCGGGCTATGTGGACATCATTATACAATTTGGAGGGCTATGAGGAATCCTTTATACTTCATGGAGGGCTGTGATGGGGGCCAATATACTGCATGGAGGGCTGTGTGAGGGTCCTAGCTGAGAATTTTACTTTGTTGGGGTAGTTGAGGGGGGTACAGTAAGGTCATTCTACTGTGCGTGTGGAGGGTGCTGTGGAGACATTCACTGTGAGGTATCATACAGTGCTTGTGGGGCACTTTTTAGGGAATATTCTTTATGGCTACAGTGAAATGGGAATCTAGGGGCTTCAATTGGAGGATAATTACTTTTTTAAGGGCTGTAAAGTTGTGAAATATGTTCTTATGTGATCCAGATGGATATTAATTAGTTATTTTTTGTGGGGGTTTCAATTTGAACTTCTGCTATGGGGCGCCATGATTTCTATGTACACCTCTGAGAACTGGCTATATTGACTTAGGAAGTGGCCTCTAATTTAGTATAAATTACGTGTCCATAGATTCCCCCTCAATGGCATTCATATGTCCTAAAAATTGTCATGTTTAATAATGATAAAACAATAAAAAGATTAAAAAAAATGTAAAGAAAAAAGTTTTACTGTAAATTTAAACAGTGAAATGTTGTTGAAAGCCGAGTCTGTCACGTCTGTAGGGACAAATACACAATGGAACTTTTATATTTCAACCAAAAAAATGTCACATAACTGCAGTATTTCATCCACCCGCGTGTTTCTGAGAACAGATATCATCGCAGTGTTCACGTTTCAAAATAAAGCAATTATTTTTTTGCTCTGCGCTTTGCTACACCTCTACAAAGAATTTGCAGTAGATATATTTTCAGTAAGAACTTTCTCGAAATTTATCTGGCGTTCAGTTTCACAGGAGATGAAACCAGCCGATCCTGTTCAGAGGGCCCGAGAGGCGTTAAACCTTCCACGCAATTCTCAACATATAACTTAATTTCCTCTTACTAACACGTGAAATAGTTGTAACATTTTTGCAATCATTTCTGCCATTTGAACCCAAGGTCAAAAAATTTGTTACTATTATTTTTCATAATTTGGGCAATTACACTTGTCCGTCAGAGTGAAGGTTTCTGTAAATTAAGGGTCAATGTTCACAAATCAATCTTTGGTTTTATCAGTAAAGTTTTCGATACAGACAGTCTGGGTCCACAAAATCATCAGCCGAGGAGACAACCTGCGTCTGTAGCATTCTCATGCCCTGATAGTGATAATTGCTATAATATACATAGGTCTGCGGTATAACACAAAGCTGCACCGCCATGTGCCCACTGCCCCTACATCACACGACTAGTGTTGAGCAAGCATTTACCTATTCGTACTCGCAAGTACCTACCTTGATATACTAGCTAAGTAGCGAGTAACCTGAAAGCCGTACTAATCACTACTCGCAGGAAAAGTACGGCTTTTGGGTTACTCGCTACTTAGCGAGTATTTCCCATTGACTTACATTGCGCCCGCTACTCGTAACAAATATGCGAGTAGCGGACAGCACTCACTAACAGCATAGCCAGTACGAATAGTCAACTACTTGCTCAACACTACTGTTACGCTCCCTGGGTCCCGACGCCGTCCCTCACTCACCGCTCCGGTCCCCGGTCCTCATGCCCATGGCCACACAGCTCACTCTTCCCCCTCTGCGTCCTCCATGCTTCCTGTCCCCCGCTCCCGGCGTTCCCTTGCGACCCAGGACACACTGCCAGGCTCTCCTGCATCCTCTGCACCACTTCCTGCTCTGGTCTCCGGCACTCGGGCTTTGCACATGCACATTAGGACGCTCGCGCGGTCAATGACCTCCTCTTAAAGGGCCAGCATTCCAGAAACAGGATATTTGCAAATTCAGGTACAGGGTATATTAGGACCTTCCATCCATGTGGGCGGTGCCTGTTCAACGTGTTTCCCTGAGATAGGTGTTCAGGTCCCCTCTTGCCTTGTCGCCTATTAACCCTGTGTCTTTCGCAGAGCCCGTCCTGCCACTCTAACCCGGTCCTGACCACGGTTCGCCCAGGAAGTCTTTCGGTGACTGTCGGCTGTGACCCCACCATCTTCTTCAGCCTGAACCCGTCTTCGATCCTCGGCTTCACCCGCTGACCTCTGCCCTCTTGTTCAGCTGGACCTGGATCCCGCCTGACATCTCTACCCGACCTGAACCTGAGCCTCGTCATCTGGACTACCTCCAGGAGCTCTGTGGCCCCAGAGACATCTTCTTCCCAGTCTCCTGAAGGACTCTGTTCCTGTACCGTTAGTGCTCCAGCTACCGTGCATCTAGGCCCTCTGGTGGGGTGATCGGACAGTCCCTGTACAGGGGTTAGCTCCGGGTTGCCTCACTGGAGGAGTCCGGTGCACGGCCCAGAGTATCCACCACCAGGTCATAACAACTACACATGACCCATTAGTGCAACTTTATATGTTTACTATTGCTATTTATGTAACAGCAATTTGCTTCTTGTACAGCCCCATTGTTGGTGTATAGTGTTCGCATCCACAAGTGTTGGCTTGGGTTGAGGTCTTGAGACTCTGGAGGCCAATCCAGCACCTCTACTTCATTGTCATTGAATCATTTATTTGTCAATCTCGCCGTATGCTTCGGGTCATTGTTCTTTTGGAACACTATGTCGTCCTTTTCATGCTCATAGTACTCAAGCATATGAAGTAACTCATCTTGTAGGATACACACATGTAGCTCAGCATTGAGACCAAAATCGATACTGGTCAAGTATCCAATGCCTTTGACAGTTACTTCAATTTCCCGATCCGTTAGCCCCTTTTTCCCTCCTTTCTTCTACACCTATTTGCTCCCATCAGAGCCGTCTATTGTATTTCGTCTCATTGCTCCAAATCACTCATTTCCAATCTTCTGCTCTCCAATTTTTGTACTTTCTTTGCAAACTCGAGCCGACTCTTCTTATGATGATATTGGTGTCGAGGCCTGTTCACCTGTTTTTGGGCCACCATGCCAAACTTGTGTAACATGCTTTGCATGGACATCTGTGATCTCACTATTAAGAAGCATACAAGCCGTCTCCACTGCCGTATTTGTCGCGCCAGAACTGATAGACCTTGTGACGAGCCGACTTGTTGACTCCAAAATTTTCCCTGGACGTCCACCTCTTGGCTTTTGAATGGATGGATGGACTTTATTTCATATTTTTCCAACTGTCATGGCCTCTTATGATGCACTTTGGCAATTTTCTTGGCTGAGAGACCGCTATCGATGAGCTGGATGACGCTGTGTTTCTTTTCTTGGGAAATCTTTTTCTTGGCTGCTCCTCGATTCGAACCAGTGACATTTTGCTTGCCAATAAACTGAATAACACACTGAGCTAATAGGGAATTGCAGAACAGGACGGAATTTGTAGTATTCAGAAAGAAATAAATATATTTCACCATCAGTAGCAAAACAGTAACAATGCAGAGACATGACAAGAATCTGCATAATTAATCATACAATAAATAGTTGCATGTCAGAATTATGTATGAGATAACCAAGATAGTAAGATATGGAACCTGAAGGTCAAAAGTTGAAAACATTGTTACCATTTTGCTCTTCAATGTATAACTTGCATTTGCCATCTTTCACTAGTTCTCCTCTCTGCCTACAGTATATAAATTTCCAGTTGTATCTGAGATGGAGGGTGAATACTAGCTGCTATACCTCCTGTACATAGCTCACACAGACATGAGGCATTCCTGCTCTCAGATCTCTACCTCCAGAAGCAAAAGAATGGAGGTTGTTTTACAGCAGTACTGAGCAGTGTAGTTTTGAATCCAGCTCCGACAATAGACAAACACTCTATGGATAGGCTAGCAATATCTGATCAGCGGGGATGCGACGCCCAGCACCAACACCAATCAGCTGTCACCGGTAGTTGCTAGAACACAGCAGCTCCATCATAACTATAGTGGCTGAGGTTAGGTACTACAGATTCCCTCCCAGTCCCTTTTGAATTGGGGCTGGATGTGCAATAGAAGGCTGTGACCACAAAAGAAATGAAGCAGCTGCTGAGTTCCGGCATCATCTGAGCATTTCACCCGCCTCCTGTAACAGCAGATCGCCGGGGGTGCCGGGTGTCGTACCCCCCACTGATGAGACATTCATGGCATATCCTAATGACAATCTATCAATAAAAAAGTCATGACTCATTTTTTGAATGATTTCTTTGCACAATATCCAAAGTTTATAAAAGATCCCCAACAATGTTCCTCCTTGGTGATACATGTAGTAATAGATTAATTTAGAAACATATTTGAGTACTGACATACCGTGAGGGTTAGGTAAGCCAACTCCATGACTTATAAATAATGATATCATCCCCTTTCGATGAAACTATTGTTATTTAACCTTCTCCCTAACCTAAGGCTAGATGTGTTTGTCAAGAAGATCCATGACCTGACAATTTTTTGAAAGGTCAACACTTGGGTGCACTACCCAAACTTAGCAATATAGATGTAAAACTGTGTATAAAGTTTATTACAGCCTAGTCCAACCATACTAGTCATCATGTTATCTTGTACAGCATCTTTTCTCTAATATATACTGATGCGAGTAAATATACTATTGTTCCAAACACTTTGTTTTAAAGGTGACACTTTTAAAGGGGTATTCCCATCTCCAAGATCCAAGATCAATATGTAGTAGGCATAAATGTCATGGTTCCACCTCCCCGTCCACATAACTAGGGGGTGGAGCCTTCTCTCGGGCCTCACTTCCGGAGCTTGGATGCTTTAAATTCTGTCATCTCTGGTGAACCAGTGCCGGCTATAAGCTTAGCACTGCTTTGCCTGTAATTGCTGGTGCCTGTAAGTGTTTCCTGATCCATCCTTTCCCTGTGCTCTGTCTGTGTTCTGTCCCACCTCCTTCCTTCCCACAATAGCCCCCGTCGTTCCCCCTTCTCCTACCTCCCTACTCGGTTGCTTCCTCTGGTACTGACCCCGGCCTGACCTCGACCCCACTTTTGCTCGTTCCTCCAGTTTTCTTTCTCACCATACTGTGTATGACCTGGCCTGCCTGACCATCCCCCACACGCCCCGTGGCCTCTGTATTCTGGTTGACTCTATAGGGCAGTGCTCCAGCACACACTGTGTGTCCACCTCCATGCTGATTCAGCTCTGTGTAGTGTCTTTTCCTGCAGGGCTCCAGCTCCCCCTGGTCGTAGCCTGACAGTAATAATATTAGCCCATACCTTCACTTAGAAATATAGTGGAGTTCTCCAGATATAGCCATGTCTCTTACCCCATGTGCAGGGCATTGCAACTTAGGTATCAATAGTTAGGTCCACTCATATAGTGACAGTTATTTAGTTGCTTGTGGTCATAACTATGGATACTGAAGCTGCAATGCCCTGCCCATGAGGTAAGAGACATTTTATACCAGAAAAAATATAATACTTTTCTAATTGGAGGTATTTGCTATTATTATTATTATTATTATTATTATTATTATTATTATTATTATTATTACACTACTACAGATTGGGATAGGATATTGGAGTTGGGAATACCCCCTTTTAATGGCTGTCAGGCAATCAAAGCTTCAGACCATTGTTTGGCTGTCAATCATCTCGGCCATCTTTCCCACACACACACACTCATGCTGCTCAGCACGCTTGTGTTCTCTATAAAAAAAAGCCATCAACCAACATGATTAGCAACAGATCACCTAATAGAGAATAAAGTTTTTCAAAACTGGACATGCCAAATTACATCTTCCCGAATTATCAGTTTTTCCGGGCACAGTACATTGTAAGCCGAACCTTTCGATGTTGGTGGCTTTTACCGACATTATTCCAATGTGTTTGGGTGGGCTTAAGGAGGACTTTTCACCATTTTTTATGTTGAACTGGACACAGAATATGGTAGTTGTTGCAGACCGGAATAAAATTATTTTTTTTAATGTAGTCTTTTTGTTGCAGAGATGTTAATCATTTAAGAATTTGTCACCAAATGAGTTAACTTGTATATGTCCAAGTGAGTGTTATCAGAGAGTTTTCACTGGGGGTGTGTACTTCTTCTCCCTGTATGATGCTGACAAATTGTAAGCAGGCAGAGCACTCAAAGGAAAGAAGAACACCCCCCAACATAGCTTAGAGCAGATTTCTCAGTGTGAGATGTAATGATAAAGCTCCTGATCTCCTGGTCTTACCTCCTGCATGAGTCAATGTGTGGGAAGGGGCAGTTTGGCTGAGTTTAGCTCTACTCCTCTCATTTTCCCAACTCTGCTGTACTGCCCCTCTTCCACACTGCCTATCCAAAAATGAGAACTCAAAGTCAGTATCACATTTGTGTTGGTTTTGCTCAACTTGTGAAATCAGGCTGTCATAATATCTCATAACTGGAGTTGCCCAGAACAGGTAGGCTGTTTGGCACGATGATACGGGGAGCAGGGGATCGGGGTTCTTAGACTGGCCCTCAGACTGGGGGGGCCCTACCTATTCCTTAATTCAAATTTACCTCTGAAGGTGAGGATGTCTGAGCCATCAGCCTGACCCTGTTTCTGAAAAGTCCTGATCTTATACTCCCTTCCTCACCCAGGGGAGGGCCAGGACACTAGTGTCATAACACTAACAGAGATAGACAAACCAGGGAAAACAAAACTCTGTCTCACTGCAAGTTCACACAAAAGGATAATACAATAAGAGTTAGGGTAAGTTCACACTTGCGTTGTTTTGCATCAGTCACAATCCGTCGCCTTGAGGAATTACGGTATCCTGCAAAATATTTTGCAGGAATCCGTTTTTTTCCCCATAGACTTGTATTAAGGACAGATTGTGACTGGTGGCCTTGCGTTGCACCGCATGTGACGGATGAGTCATTTACTGACTGACCGTCAGGCGGTAGCAACGCTGAATGTAACGTTTTTTGTGTGCGGCGGATCATTTTTTTGCTGTGAGCATGTGCACAGTAAAAAAACAGGATCAACTGTAAATTCAGTTCCAGTTCCAGCGGCCGGAAAGATCAACTGATCGGCCAGCGGCCGGCTATCGTGAACAATCAACTGATCGGCCAGCGGCCGGCTATTGTGAACAATCAACTGATCGGCCAGCGGCCGGCTATTGTGAACAATCAACTGATCGGCCAGCGGCCGGCTATTGTGAACAATCAGCTGATTGTTCACAATAGCCGGCCGCCGGTAAAACAGCCAAAAAAAAAAAGGAACATTTGTTTTCAGCATCAGTTACATCAGTTGTGCCACTATCTGCAACGCATCCGTTGCATCAGTCACACAACTGATTGTGACTGATGCAAAACAACAGAAATGTGAACTTAGCCTAAAAGAGGAAAATAGGAGCAAAGAGGAAACAACAAGATGACGAAAGAATTCCACAGCAACTCCACGCACCAAGCAATATAATCACTAGCAGGACTGAGACATACCAGCACAGCTAAAATCTATAGTCTGAGTGAGAGACAGATTCCACCATCTTAAAAAGGTGGGAAGTAAATGTGATAGGTTTCCAAAAACATGTGACCCTAGAGGTAAAAGTAAAATTTTATTTTTTTTTTCCTTCCACATTGCTTTATTTTCTGTAAAACGCCTAAATTACTAATATATTTCATGAATGTGATTTTGCGCACTTTGAGGGGTGCAGTTTTTCAAATTATGTCACTTTTGGGTATTTTCTGTCACTTTAAGTTTTGCATGTTCCTAAAAAAAATTGGTTTTGTAAACTTTGCTGGAAAAATTAGAAATTGCTGATAAACTGTTAACCCTTGAACTTTCTAACAAAAAGTTGTTTCAGAAATGATGCTGATGTAAAGAAGACATGTGGTAAATGTTATTTATTAGCTATTTTTTGTGACATAACTCTCTGGGTTAAGGGCATAAAAACTGAAAACTGCAAAATTTTAGTCAGATTTCCGATATTTTCACAAATAAATAAAAAAAATATCATCCTACATTTACCATTAACATGAAGTACAATATATGTCGAAAAAAAATTATTATGGTAGATGATAAAATGGTTGTCCAGGTTTGTGATAAAGGTCTGAAGTCACGCTATGTGATTGTAGATTTCTGAATCCTTACAGTGTGTACACTGCGTGTGTCAGGAATCTCCAGTGCCAGTGGTGAAAGGGGGCAGTCAGGTGACATCAAGTGTGCCATATGTATATGTGGCGCCCCTGAGGCTCCAGTCACTACAGCGTATTGTACCTTATTTAAGGTGCGATATTCGCCTCGGGTAAGGAGGGGGTTAATCACTGGTGTTCCACAATCACACTTTACATACAGCTTAGGAGCCTTCTCACGGGGGTGGGGATGGCTCAGGGTAGATAGGGGGGGTCATCATGAGGCATGGGACTTCCCCGGTCACTGAAGCCAGCCACCTTGGAGGCGGGTTCAACTTGGGGTAGATGTAGGAGCAAACTCACACAATCTTCAGTTAGTTGACCCGGGACACCAGTTCTGGGACACGACACCATCACCACTTTCTACTCTTCCCTTCATGGGGCCTGCAGCTTGTAGCGAAGTGCTCAGCCCAGGTTCCTCACGGCAGAAGGGCAACTCTGAAAAAGGACTTTCTTCTTTCAAACACCGGTGACTTCTTCTAACTTATCTGAGGTCAACTGGGCACATCACAGCGGGTGACCGGCACTACCTAAGTGAGCAGCACAAAGAGTGAGTAAAGACACCTGGAACCGCAGCAATTGACTCGGACTTTTATTATCGGCGACGCCTTCCCGCGCCTCAGCGACAAAGTCCATCACCTCCCCTACTCCCCTTATCATCCTTCCTGGGGCCCGCTCACCTGTGGGGAGTGATACCATCTTCGGCTGCTATTACCATCCGCTCCAGAGGACAGCGACAGCGGCTGATCTCTGGCCGCGTACCACAGGTGGCGTCACAACAATCATCCTACTACAACCCCCATCATCCTCCCTCCTTATTGGTGTACACCTCGAAGCATGAAGGCGGGCAGGCCACTGTGATATCCCAGACCACCACACCGGTGACAAATAACTCAGGTACGAGACCCCATGCCTGACCCCCCCTGCTCTCTGGGTGCTACATATACTTCCAGCCACATTCTGACATCAAGCAAGTGAATTGAGCGAAGCCGGGCACGTCTTATTGGAATATGGCCTGGAAGTATCATGACCACCTATTCTCATCGCCAACACTAGAGAATCCTGACAGTGTGCAGTGCACACGCTTTGAGTATCTAGACGTCTGCAGTCACATATTGTGACTCCATATTTTCATCATAAACCTGGACTACCCTTTTAAAAGGGTGAACTATTTTTAAATGGGGCCAAATCGTTCCCTGGGGGACGATTCTCTAAAGCGGTAATCATCGTGGGGATCTTTCCTGGGCATCCACCATTTTCAAAGAAAATCCTATTGGCACTGGTTTAGAAACTCTTGTATATTTTTCAGTACTGCCTTGATTCCTTACGACTCATAAGACAGACAGGGACTGTGATTGGTTGCAGTCAGACACTATCACAAAGCCTGGGAGCGCACCTGACTGCAACCAATCACAGATGCCAGGACTGTCAGATGGAGGGGGAAGCAGTGAATATGGATTAGCAATAATGAGCAGCCCCAGAAGTGAAATTGACTCGCCCACCCGAGGGCTATGGGACACCCGGTGCCGGGCCGGACTAGTCCGGTGGTAGTCAGTGGTGGCTGGGCCCGGCTCCGTGGCCCTGGTGGGTGTCAGTAGAATATGTGGCTGATGACTTTAAGTTTGTGTTCGTGACGCCACCTGTGGTATGCGGCTATTAAGCCGCCGCTGCTGTGTAAGGCCTCCGGGGTGATGAAGTGGCAGCAATGGTGATACTGCTCCCCACAGGTGGAGCGGTGCCCCGGGACACAGTTGGTGCTTGTGGAAGTCTATGGTGTTGTGTGACTAACACGGTGCAGGGCCGACAAGCAATGAAAGAAACAGGCACAAACAGTAGTCTCTTTACCTTCTCCTCTTTTACTCGGCAGAAGTTTAGTCCAGGGAGACCGTCACAGATGGTAAAGATGGTCCGACCGGCCTGGAAGTGCCTGGGGTGATCTTTGGCCAGTTGAGTATGAGGTCTACTCCCTAATCTTTCTTTGCTGTTTTAGGACACTGCACTTTGGGTTAGCAATTGCCCTCTTGCTGCTGGGACTGGTGGTTCGTCCCTTTTTCTGTGTGGTAGACTGCGCAGGCCCTCTCTGGTGCTTCTCTGCTGGAGTCCACACCGGGCCCTTGGGATGCAGCTGTACCTTCAGATTGCTTCTGGGCCAGGGGGCTTGCAGCTCTCCTGCCCTCCGGATTCAGCTACCAGGGATGGATTTTATGCCCTGGCAACCACAGAATCCGATGTCCGAGTCTCTTCTGTGCCTCTCTGCACCTCTTGCTTCACTGGGCCAAGCTATCCCAGCTCTAGGCCCCAGTTCTACAAGGCAGCACTACTCTCCGTCTGTCCTCTTTCACTCCTGTCTACAGACTAACTACTACTTCCTCCCTCCAGCCAGACTTAAGGAATCCTCCCTGAAATTCCAGGTTCAGAGCTCCCTCTGCTGGCCGGAGGGAGAACTGTGTTGGGTGTTAAACTTACTGGCCAATAGATCTCCCAATTACCTCCAGGCTCAGCATTAACCCTTTGGGAGGGCAATGCTGTTGTGGCGACCAGGTCCTGGGGCGCCACACTCCCCCTTAGTTAAATTCAGTACTCCCGGACTGTAGAAACAAACATGACATGTTAGAACATTTCATCCCATTATGGGAGGCGCATTACTTGAACGTTACAAACTTAAACATTACTATAAGAGTCCAGTGTGGCTCCCTGCCGGGTGTCCATTACACTGCTCCATGGGGGACCCGCCGCGATCAAACCCCCAACGTAGGCTCTGGGCGTGCGTCAGAGCATTGATGACCCCACTCTATGCACGCCGGACGGGTTTTTCTTCAGGGGTGTTGAGCACACTGGTGCTAACTATGAACAATTTAGGTGTTGGCCACCCATAGTCCAGTGGCCCAATTGTCCATTTACTTAATCACCTAAGACAAAAAGCATTTTATACACAACATGACAGACATTTCACATAACTATTTACATTCTGTTAGATATTTTACTTTCTATGTTCTATACCTTGGAGGGGGCTGTCCCCGAGTGCTACGTTGGGACCGGCATATCTCTGGGGTTTGTCCCTGACTACTTAGAGTGTCTGCCCCCCCCGTGTGATTGGTAGGCCTAACCCTGACAGGGATACATGTCGGTTGTCTACGGGATCTCAGATTCGCCAAGGGTACGGCAGGTTCACCACTGGCAGGGGGTTGAACCTCCTGTTCCACTGCTGGCGTGTCACCTCGTGTTGGAGCGGCCGGTTCTTTAGGTGGATCTGGAACCCCTTCTGTTTCTGGCTCGACCAACTGCGGGAACGTCAAGACTGGTACCACTATGGCATTGTTTATTCGGGTCCAAGTTTTGGGGAATTTTCCAAGGATTGTTTGGATCATCTCTTCCTCTTTTTCTTGACTTTGGGGACTTTCTTGTACTTCTTCTACTTCTTTTTGGGTTCTGCACCGTTCAGGGCACGCTTTCAGGCGGTCTCGAGAAATTGCTTGATAGGTCTTGCCTTCATCCTTGCTTATGAGGCATACCTTACTATTGTCAAAGTTGGAGGGGATAATGGTGTAGGGCTCGTTTTCCCACTGATCATCCAATTTATGCGTCCTCCGCTTCTTCTTGAGGACTTGTTCTCCAGGTGCTAAGGGAGTTGCTGGGGCTGTTTGATTGTAATGCTGCTCTTGTCTCGTTCTTGCTTGAGACAGGCTCCTCTCTACGCATTCCTGGACCTTACGGTACCGCTGCTGCCGCTCTGTATCCCAATCCTCTATTTCCTGAACCGCCTCAGGTGACACAGTCCCCATCTCAAAGTCTACGGGTAACTTGCCAGGTCTGGCTCGCATCAGGTAAGCAGGGCTGCAGTTGGTCGAATTCACCGGGATATGGTTGTACAAGTCTACCAGATCTGGTAACTTTTCTGGCCATTGGTTTCTTTCTTCTGCTGTCTCCCTTAGCCTTGCCTTTGTTAGGATAAACCTGGCTTGGCCTCCACTACAGCCTCCAGGCTGGGGGGTCACCTGTCGGCTGATTACCCCTTTTCTGGAAGTCTGCTATGGGTTCTGGCCCTGGGAGCTTACAACGTCCCTGGGCCTTGGTTTTTACTGTTTGGAGATGATTTTGCACTCCTCCAGTCTCTAGGGACCGTCCCCTGTCGCAGCTTGGTCCCTCCACCGATGTGACTGTGGAACAGGCCACCGCAGCCTACAACTACCCGTGGCACTTCTAGGGCCCTCTCCTTGGTACCTCTAGGCCTGCTCGTGATACTTCCAGGACTACCCGCGGCCCTGCGACTCCTTCTGTCTCTTACGTGGTGTCACCTGGACCTCTGGGTCCCAGGGTCTTCACCAGGAAGTGTCTCCTTCTGTTTCTCTGCTCCTGACTGACTTGGAGCTCTTTTCCTTCTTTCTTTCTTTCTTTTCTCCTCCTTGCCTGCCTCCAGCAGGCCTCCTCCTCCCTCCTTTCTCTCGTTCTTCTTCTCCAACTACATGCTCACTCTCTCACTCCCTGAGGTAGACTAACTTAACTTGACCTTCCTTTCTCTATCTGCTCTCAGATGGCTACTCCCACCTCCCCAGTTGCTAAGCTGTAACCTATAGGAGCAGGGATGGGTCTTACGGCTCCTCCCAGCATGCAGCATGGGAGGGTTGCCTGCCACTTTCCCTGGTCCTAGTATGTACCTAACAATGGGTGTTGTGTGGATTTACCAGGGGACCGGAGTTCACTCTCTTCCTCTCCCAGAATGGGGCATCACACCGCTGATGGGGTGCAATGACCTGTGGCGACGGAAGCCTCAGGGGCGCCACACTCCCCCACAGTAAATCCCAGCACGTCCTCGGGCTGAAAAACAACAAAAACATGTGGAGAAACTGCAAAACATTTTTGTATGCAAAGTAATAAAACAATAAAACATTTCTTCCCTTTATGGGAGGCACATATCAGTAAACGTTTCGAACTTCTTATAAAGAAACTATGTGTGCACTTTCAGTTCATTGCACAGTTTGGGCACTTCCCCCATAATTCTGGTAGGGGGCACAACGGGTGCAACTATATACATTTTCGGCTACAACAAGTCCAGTAGCCCGGCAGTTCGTTTCTTTCAATCAAACAATAATGGGACAAAATCAACCAGCCATTAAGTCCACACATACACATCCACCGGGGCCCACATTCCAGTTCAGTGGCCCGGTAACACATAAACATGGGGGTGACGTCTTCAAAAAGCATGAGGGGCAGTACAGCAGGAAAGGGTGTCATCTTCGAAAAGAATGAGGGGCAAAACAGGGGCTATATACAGTTCAGCATCTCTTCATCTTCACTCACGAGGGTAGATGTCAGGGTCCCACTCCGGCATGGCTCCTGGCAGCAGGTACGCCGACGAGATCATCATCTGGGTCCCTTGGGCGCTGGTCCCTGACCTTCTGCGCTGTCCTGCAGCCTGGATTGGAGTGGGGCTGCTTGTAGGTGTTGTACGGCGTTGCTGCAGAGGGCTGCTGGTCTGCAGGGGGCTGTTGCTGTGGTCTCTAGGGCCCTGCTTTGGCCGGGCTCCCTGCATCACACACGCCATGGAGATCCTGGTCTGCGTCTCCTGAGTGGCTGTCGCAGGACCTCTGCTCAGTTCTGTGGCCTGGGTCTGCCTTGAGGTGGTGCTGCTGCTAGGGGAGATGCTGCGCTCTTGCACTGTGCGGCGCCACTCTGGCTCTTCTGGGGCCGCTTCTTCCCGCAGGATATGTACATGCAGCGCGTACCATCCACGGTCCCCCATCAGCCGTGTATACTCCACCACATCACCCGGCTTGGCATCGCGCCCTGGGTGGCCTCTGGGCAGGTGCTCCTCGATGTCTCTCCGGGCCACAAACACATCCTTGCCCAGACCGGGCTCCCGGATGAAGCCCCAGCCGCCTTTCTGCCGGAAATCAACCACGGTGCCCCGTCTTACTGGGCACTCGAATCCCTTCAGGGCCTTCCTGACCTCTTCTTTGGAGGCCAGATTAGCGACTTCTCGGGCCCTCCGTTTCTCCTCCCGGAGTTCCCGCTCCCTCTGGTACTCTACCACCAGCCTCCGGCACGTCAGTTCGTTGGCCAGGGGAGTTTCCTTGGGGAGCAGCGGCCGCTGCAGTCCCCTGCTTTCAATGGGCGCTGCGTCCCAATTCACTCCCGGGGATGCCATTCCCAGGAGGCTCACAGGGGGACTCGGCAGGGGGCCCGCTAGTTGTTCAGGGTTCACCCCACCCCAGGCTCCGTCTGCGGGGGTCTCAGGCAGGCCTCCGGTGCCCCACCGGGCGTCCGTGGGGTGGGCTGGGAAGGCCAGGGGGTCAGTGAAGGGGCTAAGCGGGGGCGCGTGGCGGGGCCCTGGGTCCGGACTGGACGGGGTTTCTGGTTGCTCACCCTGCTTCTGCTCCGCGGCATCCATCCACCGCTCCAGATCCTCTGGCACCCTCGGCGTTTCTTTCTGCCGGTCCGCCTCCACTTCCACACTACTCAGCCTCCGGGCCAGGACTCGCATTTCTTCTCTCAGCAAGTCCATCTCGGGATCCACTCTTCCGGTCCCTGGTGCACCTTGCTGCAGCTCCTCCGCCATACTTCCGACCTGGGGAATGCTGCCTGGGACACTGCTCGGGTGCTCAACCACGCCACTCGGCTGCTCCCTTTCTCTTCTCGGAGGCGGGGCCGGGGGCTGCACTAGCATCTGGCGCCAGACTGGCGCCCAGCCCATCACGACCGGCATCACTCCGTTTGCGATAAGGTACATTTTCTTTATCTGCTGGTCTGGCATTTAGACTCTCTCTGCCAGCCGGCCAGCTTATTTGGTCGCCATTTCTTCTTCTTCCGCCTTCTATGGCGGGCACCGCTTCGCGCTCTTTTCTTGGACAAGGGGGCGGGGCTTCTCTTCGCGCCCTTTCTTCTTTCACGCCCCCCTTCTTCCCGCTCTCAGCAGCGCTAATGGCGGCGGTTTCTCGCTGTAATACACAGTCTTTTAAGCACAATTCCTGCAGGCGCACAGTACCCGGTGTGACCGGGCACGAAATCCTGTTCGTGACGCCAAAATTGACTCGCCCACCCCAGGGCTATGGGACACCCGGTGCCGGGCCGGACTAGTCCGGTGGTAGTCAGTGGTGGCTGGGCCCGGCTCCGTGGCCCTGGTGGGTGTCAGTAGAATATGTGGCTGATGACTTTAAGTTTGTGTACGTGACGCCACCTGTGGTATGCGGCTATTAAGCCGCCGCTGCTGTGTAAGGCCTCTGGGGTGATGAAGTGGCAGCAATGGTGGTACTGCTCCCCACAGGTGGAGCGGTGCCCCGGGACACAGTTGGTGCTTGTGGAAGTCTATGGTGTTGTGTGACTAACACGGTGCAGGGCCGACAAGCAATGAAAGAAACAGGCACAAACAGTAGTCTCTTTACCTTCTCCTCTTTTACTCGGCAGAAGTTTAGTCCAGGGAGACCGTCACAGATGGTAAAGATGGTCCGGCCGGCCTGGAAGTGCCTGGGGTGATCTTTGGCCAGTTGAGTATGAGGCCTACTCCCTAATCTTTCTTTGCTGTTTTAGGACACTGCACTTTGGGTTAGCAATTGCCCTCTTGCTGCTGGGACTGGTGGTTCGTCCCTTTTTCTGTGTGGTAGACTGCGCAGGCCCTCTCTGGTGCTTCTCTGCTGGAGTCCACACCGGGCCCTTGGGATGCAGCTGTACCTTCAGATTGCTTCTGGGCCAGGGGGCTTGCAGCTCTCCTGCCTTCCGGATTCAGCTACCAGGGATGGATTTTATGCCCTGGCAACCACAGACTCCGATGTCCGAGTCTCTTCTGTGCCTCTCTGCACCTCTTGCTTCACTGGGCCAAGCTATCCCAGCTCTAGGCCCCAGTTCTACAAGGCAGCACTACTCTCCGTCTGTCCTCTTTCACTCCTGTCTACAGACTAACTACTACTTCCTCCCTCCAGCCAGACTTAAGGAATCCTCCCTGAAATTCCAGGTTCAGAGCTCCCTCTGCTGGCCGGAGGGAGAACTGTGTTGGGTGTTAAACTTACTGGCCAATAGATCTCCCAATTACCTCCAGGCTCAGCATTAACCCTTTGGGAGGGCAATGCTGTTGTGGCGACCAGGTCCTGGGGCGCCACAGATTGATTGGCTGGGGGAGCAGTTACAGAAGCGCCGGAGACTCGGTAAGTATGTGTCACTGGTGTCTTGACAGGCTCAGACTCAGAGCTCTCTATTACCATTTTTCTCCATGCACAATTAAACGGTGTTAATTTTCTTTGGACACTTAATGGCTAAACTCCATTCTGTGCTGCAGCAGTGTGCTCTCAGCTGTCCGCTATTTGATCAATTCCGGCGTTATAAAATCCCTCTGCTTCCTGGAGTTGTTGCTCTGTATTCAACTCATTTGGAGCTAGCCCAGGAGTAGAGAGGACTAGTTTGTTGCTATCTGCTGCTATTCACAGGCGCGGTCCCACTACTGATTGGCACAAGTAAGTATAAGGGTAACAAGAAAAAGGGGGTAATAGGAATGGCTTACTACAATCACAGCAACAGGCTTGAATAGTAGCAGATAGCAACAAACTAGTCCTCTCTGCTGCTGGGCTAGGCTCCAACTGATTGAATATCCAACAACTACTCTGGGAAGCAGAGGGATTTTATAAGGCCAGAAATGATCAAATGGCCGACAGCTGAGAGAGACTTCTGTTGGACAGAAAGGAGTTAAACCATTAAGTGCCCAAAAGAAATTAAAGGGAACCTGTCAGCAGATTTGGGGCCTATAAGCTGCGGCCACCACTAGTGGGCTCTTATATACAGCATTCTAACATGCTGTATATAAGAGCCCAGGCCTATGTGTAGAACGTAAATATCACTTTATAATACTTACCTAAATGGTTGCTGTGGTGTAATTGGGTCATATTGGTGTCTCCGTTATCAGGTGCTGGCACCCCCTCTTTTGGTCATCTTCGTCCTCCTTCTGAAGCCTGTGTGCAAAGTGAGCCTGACGTAGGCTGTGTCCGGGAAGATATCCGACCATGATTTTTTTTTTTTAATCCGGTTAGATCCGCTGGTCCTGGTTACCTGGGAGTCCGCTCATCACTAATTATGAAGGAAATCTCTAGGGAATCAATGCCAGCCTGTAAATCCCTAGTAATATTATCCATGCCTCTTTACGTTTAATGCAGACTCGCAGAAATGCATGGTATGTGTGAGATCATTATTTTGACATTGAACTGTACCAACAATAAAAATAAGAGAAAAAAAAAATCTTGTCCAGAGCCGCGGCACTAAAAAAGGGAACCTAGGAGACGTGAAGATCAACAATGTCAAAAGCAACATAGGTTGATGAGAATCAGGCAGCAAATGTGAACTGGCAAATGCTGACAGTAGGCGCCGGGCGTTTTAATCATTGTCTCAGCAGAATATGGTTACAGTATGTTTCGCGTCAGCTTTCAGGGGGTAGAATAACATCAGAGACACTGTAAAAGAACAGAACGTCTGCTCAAAACGGTCCTCACTATTTGCTCAAAAGTGCCATAAAGTAATTTATACCTGGGTGATATCCGCAAAGATACATAGGATAATTATTTTGCAGCTTCAGACCAACCGGCCTTATTCTTTCACAATTTTAGCTGAACTCATCTGCCAAACATTTACATTACAGTAAACTCATAAAAAAAAAAATCCTTGTGCAGACTCATCCTGGCCCGAATCCAGAGCACTATTATTAGTATGGTCGTAATCATGACAACGCGGTCAACAAATACCCAGACACGGCAAGGGCTACTCAACCCTGGAAGACTTAAAACATCTTTTTTTTTACGGCTGGGATAAATATTTGTAAATCATTGAAGTATTTAATCACGAGTTCCCTTCTGTCAGCTTATAAGGTCACATCATCTGAAAAAATTTACACTGTGTTGGTTACAGAAGAACAGATCTCCTTCTCGAAGACAAGAAAAAATAAAAAGTGTGTCAGCATTTGTAACACATTCATTTTATATTCTTTCACAATGCAAGAAATATGGTTAGTCAAAAAAAAATTTCTTCATAAAAATTTTTAAATAAATAAATTGTGCAATTTAACAAAATTTTGGTAATATTTCTCGTAGATTTCTAGATAAAGAAGTGGAAATAAATTGTGCAATTTAACAAATTTTGGTAAAATTTCTTATAGATTTTTAGATAATACATTTTAAATAAATTGTGCAATTTAACAAAATTTTGGTAATATTTCTCGTAGATTTCTAGATAAAAAATGTTAAATTGTGCAATTTAACAAAATTTTGCTAATATTTCTCGTAGATTTCTAGATAAAAAATTTTTAAATAATTTGTGCAATTTAACAAAATTTTGGTAAAATTTCTAATAGATTTTTAGATAATACATTTTAAATAAATTGTGCAATTCAACAAAATTTTGGTAATATTTCTTGTAGATTTCATGATAAAAAATTTGAAATAAATTGTGCAATTTAACAAAATTTTGATAATATTTCTCGTAGATTTCTAGATAAAAAAATGTTAAATAAATTGTGCAATTTAACAAAATTTTGATAATTTTTCTTGTAAGTTTTTTAAGCCTCATAAGTTGTTTTTTTTTTGTTTTGTTTTGTTTTTAAATAAATCAATAGTACATGTAGAAATAATAAACTTTGTGATATATGTTAATAGAAAAGTCTGCTTATTTCTCCTCCGGGACTGATTTTTCATTCTCACTTCATGGTTAAAATATGTCTTCAGACAATACAGATTTTCCCATTACGTAGATAGATGATAGTTGGTGCTCATAAAGTTCTATGGAATTGGCAGCATAATATAGGTGTCTGTCTCTAGCTCCACCCTCTTCCGCTTTCCATATAATTTTAAAAGCACCAACTGCCATCTCCTGTCTCAGTAATAGGAATATGTGTCTGCACTGATTGCAGATTTTACTGATGAATCAGTCCAGAAGGAGAGAGAAGTGGTTTTCTCTGATAACATGTATTACAAAGGTTATTATTTTCATGTGTACTATTGAGTTAAAAATTAAAAATTAAAATGATGGTTACTCTTTAAATTCTCTGCAGATGGAGAGAGAAATGCTTCAAAGTCAAAAGATTTGCCATCGAACTTTACAAAAAAAAATTTGTATTTTATTCTTACGAATTTAGAAAAATGTCAGATGGCTACCATTTTGCTCGATTTCAAAGGGCCAGGAAAGGATTAAAATTAAAGCGGTTATCCACTACTCACACAACTCCTGATTCCCTCAGGTAAAAATAAAAAGCCTATTGTCATGAGTGTGTTCCATTCTGGGGAGATCGCTGGCGAGTCTGGAATCAAAAGCTCACAACACCTTATTGGTGCAGATCCACTTCTTGTATTTGCGTAAAATCTACTTGCTTTAGTGCTGTAGGGGTTAAGCACTATTAAGTATCTGGGTATCCTTTGTAGTCTTAATCCCTTGTGCAGATCTTTTGTGACCACTTCCCTTTGCTATAAAAAGTCACGTGTCTTACCATCTGACACCATTTACTGAATATTCATTGTAATGCTGACCACTCTGGAAGGAGCCAGTGGAAAAAGCTGAGGAGTCATAACCATTTCAGTTGTGGTATTTAGCTGCATTGGAGAAGCCTGAAGAGTTTTGCTTTTGTGACTATTTTTTTCACTGGCTGTCTCCCTTTCCTTGTGTTGTATTATTGCAGTGGTGAGACTAGTACTATAATTGGCCTGCTCACTAGCCAGGGTAAGTTCAGGGAAAGCAAGGGCCTAAGCACATGATCGGTGATGGGGGAAGAACACATATAGGGAAGTAAAGAAGTGAAGGGATCATCCTCAGGTGAGTGGCAGATGGGGACCCTGCTCCCTTCTCCCTAGCACCAGGGCTCACCATTATTTTGTGTTCCCTGTGTATCCTGTGTCTTGCTGCACTGGCCAAAAGTTCCCTTATACTGCATGACACCTATAATCATCACCGCGATTCCAGTGGTGTTGCAGCTTGCGGTCTGAGGGCTCATGTGACATTGTGACATCACGCAAACCCCGTATCCAATCACGGACAGCTTTTGTCTCCGCACCTTCGAACAAATGAATCAACAGGAAGTGAACGCTAGGGCTGCCGCTCACTTCTTGTTGATTGCTCCTGCATCTAAAGGCGAGGAGATAGAAGTTTTCTGCTGAATTCTATTTTCGGCAAATTCCCTCATTACTACTTACAACCTGTTTAATTATAGTAGATGTTTCCTACTTTTGAAATTATGGTAAGCAAATTGCCATAAAATATTGGCTCTAACCCCTTTAAAGATGGAGAATCTGGTAATAACTGGTAATGAAACACAAGAGGAGTGGTTAACAGCCTCTGTGACCCCAATTCCAGTATACCTGCCTATATTCAGTGTGTCCACTAGAGTTGCGCTCGGTTCGCGGTTCGTGGTTCTCCAGTTCGCGGCTCGAGTGATTTTGGGGGCTGTTCTAGATCGAACTAGAACTCGAGCTTTTTTGCTAAAGCTCGATAGTTCTAGATACGTTCAAGAACGGTTCTAGCAGCAAAAAAAACAGCTAATTCCTAGCTGGCTTTCCGCTGTAATAGTGTAAGTCACTCTGTGACTCACACTATTATGACATTTCAGTGTATAGTGTGCGGGAACAGCGCATTCAGATCACTGCTGTATGGATAATCGCGATCGCCATTTTTTTTTTTTTTCCTTGTCTTCCTTCCCTAAGCGCGCGCGTGTAGTGGGGCGGGCCAGCATGTCAGCCAATCCCAGACACACACACAGCTAAGTAGACTTTTAGCCAGAGAAGCAACGGCATGTGTGATAGGATGTCCATGTCACATGTCCCTGCATTATAAAACCGGACATTTTCCTCCAGCACGCCATTATCTGCCTTCTGCGTCCTTGGTGTCAGTCATCACTGGCGCAGCTCCTATCGCTGATACTGCTGTGTACGCTCCATACACAGCGCTGGACAGCATAGGGATAGCACTTTCTATCAGTCCTTTTAAGGGCTCATACCGGCAGGGTCAGAGCCATAGGTGACAGGTCCTGAAAACAGAGTTTAACAGCTACACAAGATGACAGCGTCTGTGTAGCTAAGGTCAGGGATTTCCTCGCTGCATTTCCCCATTAGGAGGGATAGAAAGGCAGGCTTCCTTTCCTCTACCCAGAGACCCACAACCCTGCCACTGTACCCTCCTGCCCTTTGCACACTCAAACTCATTGTTACTAAGCCATTATACTAGCTATTTATGCTGCCAGTTTAAGGGCCGTAGTTGCATTGTCAGGGATAGTTATTGTTGTTTATTCTGCTGTTAATAAAGCTAGACCACCGCTGCAATCTACACCATCTCTCAATTTTTACTACCACATTTTAAGTGCACAATCTTGTCGCAATCAACATGAGGGGCAAAATGACAGATGCTGGTGGAAAGGGGAAGAGGCGTGTTGGAAAAGGAAAAAAGGGTTTGTCCGTGGGGAAGGTGGCAAAGCTCCATTAACATCTGCTGAAGATAGACCATCTACCAGCAAAAGTAAGATGTCTACTACTTACCGTGGACAATCCGATGTGCTCCCTTTTTACGGACACGAACAACAGGAACAAAGGTAGATGATGGCCAAAAAAGGAAAATGCTTGAATGGATCTCAAATGGTCCAACAAGTGCCCTCTCAGCCACCTCAACTACGGCATCCAAAAAACACCAGTCCTCTGAGTTGTCATCCCAATCAAACTTGCTTTCTCCCAGCTCTGAAGTCTCCATCAGCCCTGCACAGTATGGTGGAACTGAGATGGCTGAGTCTGCAGAGCTGTTCAGTCACACTATAGCCTGGGAATCAGAGGTCTGCTCCCAAGCTACAGTGAGAACAGACCAGGAAATGGTCTGCAGTGACGCCCAGAACCTTTGTGACTCTGATTCAGGCCGTGAGGACCAAGTTTCTGAGCATAATGTTGACCCTTTGTCACAAACTGTAACACCTGTGGTTATAGACAATGAGGAACATACTGATGACGATGAGACGCAGATACCAGATTGTGATGACAACTTAAATATTCGGTCAGGGCAAGAAGAGGCTCGGTCTGAGGGTGAGGGGAGTGCAAACACAGCAATTGATGAGGAAGTTCTAGATCCCACCTACTGTCAACCTACAGTCAGGCACTCGAGGAGGTCAACAGAGGTGGTGGAGGAGGATGCAACCGACGACGAAGTTACCTTGTGCCTTCCTGGACAGAGTCGGAGCACTGGTAGCATGTCTACAACTGCATCATCAGCCACCACTCTGCCTCTGAGCACTAGTCGGGGGGGCTCAGCAGGTCGTATGCCCTCTAAGCCTTGCCTAGCCTGGTCCTTTTTTGACATAGAAAAAGATCGCCCAAATTATGTGATGTGTAAAATTTGTCGTGATTCTGTTAGTAGAGGTCAAAACCTCAGCAGTTTGACAACTTCTTCCATGAATCGTCACATGAATAAATATCATAGGTCCCAGTGGGAAGCTTACCGTGCTGCAATGCGGCCTAGCGGAGCGAACCATTCACGGCCTGCCCCTTCCAGTGCATCCGCGCGCTCTTCATCTTCTAGGACTGTGGGGACAGTTGTCACACCTGGTTTTCCACGCACAACTTCCACCACTGTAACCGCAACAGGCAATTTGCTTGGTAGGTTGTCAGTTGGTTTGGAAGGGGAAACAAGTGCGTTTGTACAGCTCTCTCAGACATCGATAGCACCAACGTTGGATGAAGGCAACATCATGTATCCGACTGCACTTTCCTCACAAACCTGCATTTTTCCAGGGACACTCTACTCAACACCGTCTACACACAGCAGCCAGATCTCTGTCCCTCAGATGTGGACAAATAAAAGGCCATTTCCTGCGACCCATGACAAAGCTAAGAGGTTGACTTTATCCCTCTGTAAGCTCTTGGCTACCGAAATGCTACCTTTCCGCCTGGTGGACACACAGGATTTTAGAGACCTTATGTCTGTCGCTGTGCCCCAGTACCAGATGCCCAGTCGCCACTACTTCTCTAAGAAAGGTGTGCCCGCGCTACACCAGCATGTCGCACACAACATCACCGCTTCCTTGAGAAACTCTGTGTGTGAACGGGTGTATTTTACCACCGATACTTGGACCAGTAAGCATGGACAGGGACGTTACATGTCGCTGACTGGGCACTGGGTAACTATGGTGATAGATGGTGAAGGGTCTGCTGCACAAGTCTTGCCGTCCCCACGACTTGTGTGTCAATCCTCTGTCTGTCCAAGTTCCGCCACTGCTTCTGCCTCCTCCACCTCATCTGTGTCCTCCACCTCCGCCCCAAGCCTGCCTGGTCAGGCCACCAGCGTTCTCACTGCGCAGAAGGAATCACGCACCCCTCATTACTATGCTGGCAGCAGAGCGCAACGTCATCAGGTGGTCTTTAGCTTGACATGTCTTGGGAATAAGAGTCATACAGCTGAGGAGTTGTGGTCAGCTCGGCCGTGTGCAACAATGCTGCAAACCTGGGTGCAGCCCTTCGCCTGGGCAAGCTGACACACGTACCTTGTATGGCTCACGTGTTGAACCTTGTTGTCCAGCAATTTTTAACACACTATCCCGGCCTAGATGGCCTTCTGACCAGGGCACAAAAACTGTCTGCTCACTTCCGCCGTTCAAGCGCCGCAGCTGAGCGACTTGCATCGCTCCAGAAGTCTTTCGGCCTGCCGGTTCATCGCCTGAAATGCGATGTGGCGACACGCTGGAATTCGACTCTCCACATGTTACAGCGACTGTGGCAGCACCACCAAGCCCTGGTGCAATACGTCATTACGTATAGCCTGGGCGAACGAGATGCAGAGGTGGGGCAGATCACCCTGATGGAGTGGTCTCAGATCAAGGACCTATGCACCCTTCTGCACAGTTTCGACATGGCGACGAATATGTTTAGCGCTGACAATGCCATTATCAGCATGACAATTCCAGTCATTTACATGCTGGAGCACACGCTAAACACTATTCGGAGTCAGGGGGTGGGACAACAGGAAGTGGAGGAACTACAGGAGGATTCATATGCGCAAGACATAACAACATCACCAAGGTCCAGACGTTCATCATCACCAACGCGGCAGGCATGGGACCATGGGGGACAGGGATCAACAAGGGCGCATAGTAGCAGGCGAAATGTTGAGGAAGGTGCAGGAGAACATGAAGAAATGGAGGACGAACTGTCCATGGACATGGAAGACTCAGCGGATGAGGGAGACCTTGGTCAAATTTCAGTTGAAAGAGGTTGGTGGGAGATGTCAGAGGAAGAAAGAACGGTTAGCACCTCTATGCCACAAACACAGCGTGGACTTGGTCCGCATGGCTGCACAAGACACATGAGTGCTTTCTTGCTGCACTACCTCCAACATGACCCTCGTATTGTCAAAATTAGAAGTGATGATGACTACTGGCTTGCCACACTATTAGATCCCCGGTACAAGTCCAAATTTTGTGACATAATTCCAGCCATAGAAAGGGACGCACGTATGCAGGAGTATCAGCAGAAGCTGTTACTCGATCTTAGCTCGGCTTTTCCACCAAACAACCGTGCAGGTGCAGGGAGTGATTCTCCCAGTTGTAACTTGCCAAACATAGGACGGTCTCGTCATCTTCAACAGTCTACCCGTACCAGTAGGACTGTATCTGGTGCTGGTAACAGCAATTTTATGGAATCTTTTCATAATTTTTTTAGACCCTCCTTTGCAAGGCCAACAGAGACAACAAGTCTGACACATAGTCAACGGCCGGAGAGGATGATACAGGAGTATCTCCAAATGAACATCGATGCCATGACTTTGCAAATGGAGCCTTGCTCATTTTGGGCTTCAAATCTTGAAAAATGGCCAGAGCTCTCCACTTACGCCTTGGAGATTTTGTCGTGTCCAGCTGCCAGCGTTGTCTCTGAACGTGTCTTCAGTGCTGTTGGGTGTGTGCTGACAGATAAGTGCACGCGTCTGTCCAGTGACAATGTGGACAGACTAACGTTCATCAAAACGAACAAGTCATGGATCCACAAGGAATTTACTACCCCTGTGTCATCCTGGGGAGAGTAAATGCTTGTGGATTTGGAATGTGCTTGATGCAAATCAAAACATCCTGTTTGCAACTAGGGCACAAGTGCTGCCACTGATGGGGTGTCTGTGTGGCCCAATTTTTGGAAAAAAAGGGAGACTCCGCTTGGAGTAACCCTTGCTTACATTGTTTTTTAAAAGGAGCCAAGATGAACAAGTCATGGTTCAGCAAAGACTTTGCTACCTACCCCGGTGTCATCCTGGGGACGGTTAAGAATGGCGTATTTTTGAATGTGCTTGATGCAAATCTAGCTGTGAAGTGTACAACTGGGACACAACTGCTGCCACTGAAGGGGTGGGTGTGTGTGGGGCCCAATTTTTGGAAAAAAGGGAGACTCCGCTTGGAGTAACCCTTGCTTACAGTGTTTTTAAAAAGGAGCCAAGATGAACAGAGCTGGGATCAGGAAAGACTTTGCTACCTACCCCGGTGTCATCCTGGGGACGGTTAAGAATGGCATATTTTTGAATGTGCTTGATGCAAATCTAGCTGTGAAGTGTACAACTGGGACACAACTGCTGCCACTGAAGGGGTGGGTGTGTGTGGGGCCCAATTTTTGGAAAAAAGGGAGACTCCGCTTGGAGTAACCCTTGCTTACAGTGTTTTTAAAAAGGAGCCAAGATGAACAGAGCTGGGATCAGGAAAGACTTTGCTACCTACCCCGGTGTCATCCTGGGGACGGTTAAGAATGGCATATTTTTGAATGTGCTTGATGCAAATCTAGCTGTGAAGTGTACAACTGGGACACAACTGCTGCCACTGAAGGGGTGGGTGTGTGTGGGGCCCAATTTTTGGAAAAAAGGGAGACTCCGCTTGGAGTAACCCTTGCTTACAGTGTTTTTAAAAAGGAGCCAAGATGAACAGAGCTGGGATCAGGAAAGACTTTGCTACCTACCCCGGTGTCATCCTGGGGACGGTTAAGAATGGCGTATTTTTGAATGTGCTTGATGCAAATCAAAACATCCTGTTTGCAACTAGGGCACAAGTGCTGCCACTGATGGGGTGTCTGTGTGGTCCAATTTTTGGAAAAAAGGGAGACTCCGCTTGGAGTAACCCTTACTTACATTGTTTTTAAAAATGATCCAAGATGAACAGAGCTGGGATCAGGAAAGACTTTGCTACCTACCCCGGTGTCATCCTGGGGACAGTTAAGAATGGCGTATTTTTGAATGTGCTTGATGCAAATCTAGCTGTAAAGTGTACAACTAGGGCACAAGAGCTGCCACTGAATGGGTGGGTGTGTGTGGGGCCCAATTTTTGGAAAAAAGGGAGACTCCGCTTGGAGTCACCTTGCGGTGTTTTACATGATTTTAGAAGGGTGTGCCATGCCTATATCTGTGTCTCGTCCTCTTTTTCCTCGTTACGCTCTTTTGTTTTCGCATGAGAATTTGTTCTTGTCACTTTCCCATGTCTTTGTGTTGTGTTGTGAGTTGTTTGTCACCTTTTGGACACCTTTGAGGGTGTTTTCTAGGTGTTTATATGTGTTTGTGAATGCCTGCCATTGTTTCCTATGCGGTTCGAGTTCGGTTCGTCGAACATTCGACGAACCGAACTCGAACGGGACCTCCGTTCGGCGAAACGAACTCGAGCCGAACCACGACCGGTTCGCTCATCTCTAGTGTCCACCCATATTCTGTCCACCGCCATTAACTTGAGAACAGCGGCAGCTATAGTGTAACATCTGCCTGGTTCAACAGACTCAGGGGGATGTAATGGACAGACTAGAGGGAAGCCACTCACCAAGCAGGACCCCCAGAACCCTGAAACCCTTTAACCCCTATAAAAGGATTTGGAATTACACAGGGCCCTGGAGATCACTACCTGTGGAAGGCTGCAGTCCGATGAGAGTAGTCGTCAGGCAGGGTCAAACCAGGAATAGTAGAACAGGGACAGAATCGGGAGACAAGGACGTCATCAGAAAAAGGAGCAGAGGTCAAATCCGGATCGGGCAGCGAGGTACAAAAACAGCAGGCAGAAGGGTAGTCAGAAAACACGCAGAAGTCAGCACACAGGAAATACAAAACAGAATAGGGTGGACCAGGAGCCAGGAAAATCAGAACTATCTCTGGCAGTGGTCATGTGACAGGAGGGGGAATAAGAAAGGTGTGGTGTATTCCCATTGGCTGTAGCTGAACGCTGGAAACTTCAGCTGGAAGACACACGCCACCCACAATCAGCCAGCGGTACTGCAGATCCCAAGATAACCCAGCCCAGTGGATGATCGGAGCCTGCGCCCATCAGTGTCGCTGGCATCGACTCCTCTCCCATGACCAGCACCATCCACAGCAGGAACACGGCGTCGCCTGGCGATCGGAGCAGAAGTCGCTGGAGCAGACTCCGGCGGTGACGTGACATATAGGCATAGAAGTGGCGTCTAGGTATAGTAAAGTAGCTATGCAATGAAACCACCTATAGCGCCACCTGGTGGAAAACAACGGAGTTAGCATTTTTATCTCGAAAACGGAATGAGATAGAGAAAAAAAGTGAATTAAAAAATTGTAGGGCATCATCAATTCAATACGAATCGACACTTTGCATACAGAAATGCTATGATATGAAATCCATGACCCCCCCCAAAACATTGAATGCTTGTCACGCATATGGCGCTCATTTAACTTTGATGCTCAAAGTGGCCACCATCAGCTGCAATGCACATCTGGACTCTGGACCGCATACTGTATCTTGCTGCACGTTGTACAATATGGTAGGTGACACGTTTGCACAAGCATCTGTGATACGTCATCGTAGGTCCTGCAGTGTTGGTGGAGGGGTTGCATACACCTGCTGTTTGATATGACCTCACAGAAAGAAGTCCAATGGGGTCAGGTCAGGTGAGCATGGAGGCCACTCCACGCAGCCACCATACCCAATGACTTGTAGGAAGGTCTCCATGAGGTATCACTTCACGTCCGCAGCCTTGTGAGTTTTACACGTTCTAATTATAGCATTTCTGTATGCAAGGTGTCGACTCGTATTGAATTGATGATGCCCTACAACTTTGTAATTCACTTTTTTTCTCTATCTCGTTCCGTTTTCGAGATAAAAATGCTAACTCCATTGTTTTCCACCAGGTGGCGCTAAAGGTGGTTTCATTGCGGAGCGCATGGCTACTTTACTATACCTAGATACCACTTCTATGCCTATAGCTGCAGCCGTTCTCAAGTTAATGGCGGTGGACAGGATATGGGTGGACACACTGTATAGATATTTAAAATAAAATTCCCCCTATATGTACAATTATTGAATTCATTGCTCAGCATTCACACTCTCCGCCTTTATGCACGACTCTATTCAGCCATTTCACTTCATGTTAATGTTCGTCTAATTCTCAGCGCTGTTCAGAGGCAAATTTCCCCAATTAAGATTAAGGCAGAGCCATGTCAAAGCATATTCACAGGAGCTTTGGTTAGGGGATTTATTTTTTTTTACCATTACAAAAGTAAAATCCTTTTGAGAAATCGTCAACGAACTTCATTATGACCTCCAACTTTAAATAGTAAGAAGAATGAGGAAAAGTGACACGACTTTTTGAAGGATATATTAAAATAGAAACCCGAAGTTCTTCTAAACCGAGTTGGATAAAAATAAATAAACACGTGAAATCAAGGGCACATGTTGTGATTGAACAGGAATCCTCAGTCGTTGGACGAGCTTCAATTCATCTCTCAGTTGCTTACAGCAAAGTTTTGTTCAATGAGACTTTCACAACCAACCACATGACCGCTGAGGATTAGCGTGACCCGGGGTCAGTATACTGAATCACATTAGATTAGCCCAGGATCAGGAGGTAATGATGTCTTAATGTACTTCGGAACTCTGATCAAAAGCCTACTAAAAATGTGGTTTATTATGTTCCAGTCCAAGTCTACAAAAAACAGACGCGATATACGACATAGGTAAGAACCAAACCTCATGATTCAAGGATCCAAATGCTAAAAAAACCCTTCATATCTTCAAATCTTCAAACTTGGAATGATATTGTTGAGTTTTGCTGAAGAATTTTGTCCATTTTTTTTCATAGACACTTAAAGCCGTAGCTTAACTTTTTTTTGGCGCAATCTGCATCTGGGGTTGAATCGAAAACCTCAAATACAAAGCGCAGCATGATACATCTGCTAGTTTGGATGTTACTGACTTGGCGTGTAAAGGAATTAAGGCTATAATATACACACATGGACGTGAGTCAACCCGTACGGAGCTTTACTGTTCCTTGATGCCACTGCTGCGTAATATTATTAGCTTAGTGGTATTTCTTCAGTGATGTAGGCATGGTTGGTCAGGCCTGGTCTTGTTATTTTGGGAGTAACACTTTATGTCCTATACATGAGATAGGGAATAACTTGCTGATTACTGGGGAACGCTCAACCATTGCAATAACAGGGCACTGGAACCCTGAGAATGGGTTTTGCATAGACCCATCCCGAAAAAGTCAATAATAGTAAATTTAGTGGAGGTTGACAATGTGCACCTTCACTCCATTCATGACCCCATTCTTTGAGTTTCAGAGTCTCAACCATAGTGCGTCCCAGCATTTGGCATCCCAGAGATCAGGAAATGATTTAGCTATGTGCCGCCCCTGCAGTGGACTGAGCCTCTCGGATCCGGGGGTGGGGATTACTCGTGGCTTGAGGGTCTCCGGACCCAGGGGCTAGGGGCCACACTCAAATAGAAGAAGGGGGTATTTACAGGGGAGATATAGTTCGTGACGCCACCCGTAGTGTACAGTAATTGGGAGTACCGCAGCTGCCGTTGGGGAGTACCCGGGGTGATGGAGTGGGGCTGTCGCAGGCGGGGAGGACGCCGCCGCTGCGCTCGCTAATGCTCGGGTCCGGCGCTGCTGCGGCTGCTGCTCGGTGGCTCGAGCGGTGGGCTGGATCCGGGGACTCGAGCAACGCTCCTCGCCCGTGAGTGAAAGGGGTGGTTGGTTTTGTAGGATTTAGTCCGTGACACCACCCACGGGTTGTGGTGACGATGGGCACCACTGCTGCTGGTGACAGGGATACCAGGAGCGATGGTAGGGAGCAGCTGGGATGTTGTTTTCCCCCTCCGTGGGTAGGGGTCGGTGGTCCCGGGGTCCGGTGGTGTGATGGGGAGGCAGGGTTGGTGAGGTGCAGGGTTGCAGGGACAGCGCGGCGCGGTGCCGGATGGCACGGGTGTACTCACTCAGTAAGCGATGCACAAAGTCCTCGGTAAACCAAACGGCTGGATGGACGGGTCCCGCAGCCGGCTGCAGTGTCTCTCCCTGGACAGGTGATGGCGGCTGTCTTTACCTGTACCTTTGTGTACTGTTTGACTACGATGGGTTCCCAACGGTAGTCCGCTCCCCGGTGTATGGATGTCGGAGGAGCCTGTTTGCCCGCAGGCGCTGGCCCTTGGGTCTCTAGCCGTAGGCGGTAGCTGTATACCCTCACGGTGCGGACGGTTGCCTTCTAACGGGTCTTTGGCTGTTAGGAAACCCCTGGGGTTCCTGTCACACTCGGATTTGACTGTTGACGGCGACTCCAAGCCTAGTCGGGGTCCGATGGCCCTGCCTGTGTGTGCTGGCTTCAGTTCGCTCCCCGGTCGGTACCGGCGGGCCACCGCCCGACCCCGGTCCTACGGTTCCGCGTTGATCCACCACTCCTGCAGACGGCCACCACCGTCTGCCAACCTTGTTGTCAGTGCCTGGGCCACAAACCCAGACACTCTCCACTTCACTCCTCTCACTTCAACCTCCTCAACTCAACTGTCACTTTTCCCGCCTCCAGGCCTGTGAACTCCTCGGTGGGCGGGGCCAACCGCTTGGCTCCGCCCCACCTAGTGTGGACATCAGACCCTGGAGGGAGGCAACAAGGGTTTTGTTTTTTGGCTAATGTTGCTGTCTAGTGGGGGTGGGGGTGTTTGTGTGTTACCTGTGACGACCTGGCTAGTTCAGGGCACCACAGGGCAGCAATATGACGTTGCTCTCCACAGGTAGGGGAAGGCCCCTGGACTCTGGATGGAGATACGGGGTGCAGTGCAGGCGCAGGCTCGCTGGTTGCAGGGGCTAACTGGGTATTCACTCAGCAAGAAAGCAGACGCTGACAACCGGGCAAACCAAGTCTCTGGGTGCCGCTGCCCTCTTGGAGGAGCTCGTCTGGGTCCCGTCCCCTGCAGCACTGCCTGGTGGTCCATGACCTGCCTCATGTCACAAAATTTAGATTGTCCATTGTGGCCCAGTAGCTTGGAGCTTTCCGGACCCTGCTCCCCATTGCGGCTAAGTGAAGGAGCCTGCTCTCAGGAGCTCACGCTTGGGATTTCAGTGCTAGGAAAGCCCTATCCCCCTCGTTGCGCTAGTGCCCCCGATCTCTAAGCTTCGTGGGACCAGTCCATGAAGGCCCTGTCCTCCGCGGGTTAATTACCAGGTTGCCTGAAGCTTCTCCCCAACCTAGAGTCTGTGTACCCCGACGTGCCTTCGGTCCCGGATCGGCGATAAGACCAGGCTGCTGACCGTCCTCTTTGACGGGTTCCAGGCACCTAGCCTCAAGCCCCTGCGACCGGGGGTCCGACTCCTCTAGGTCCAGACCACTGTTCACGACCTAGTCTGCTTCTCCCTTGTGAGCTACAACTCCCAGCTTCCTCAAAGCTCCTCACAGCTCAAGGGTTACTACTCAACTACTCTGATAGCTCCCTGCCTGACCCCTAGGTGGGCAGCCCTATTCCTGCTTAAGCAGCCCACTGGTGTGCCTGACAGGTGTGGTACAAGATGTATCTAGGATTTGTGAATGCTGGTGGAGGCAGTACTGCAGGATAGAGACCCAGAACCATGGGGGTTTGAGCCCTGCACGGGGAGGGGAGATTGTTCAGAACCCTGTGACGACCCGAATAGTCCAGGGCGGCACAGCTATATATGGGATTTCTTGTTATTTTGAAAATAACCCTTTTTTAGGGAGCACAATTTGCCTCAATATTGACAAAGACATCACTGGCTTTGAAGATGGCACTACCAATGCCTAACTTCTGAAAAAAGCATTTGGTTTTTATTCTACTGATTAAAGGGAACTTGTCACCAGTTTTTTTGCTGGTAAACTATGCCCATCATCTTTAAGATCATGTGCATGAGGTTTCTGCAACCTCTTTTATCCTCAGATGTGCCATTGTATACTTCAGAATGTGTTTTATACTTGTCCTGTGTTGCATTTAAATTGTGTGGTCCAGTCCAATGGGTGTCTCCAGATTGCTATCAGCACCTCCCCGGTCCCTTCAAATGCTACCGATTCCAACTGCATGGAATTGTATGAATTCTCTGTCATCAACACAGTGCTTGAAGTGTCGCACCTACGCAGTGGAATTGCTGGATGTTCATTAGAGTGCAGTGGAATCACTGAGTGTTTAGTGAGGCACTTGCACAGTGGAATCACTAGCTGTTAAGGGAGGCGCCAGTGCAGTGGAATCACTGATTGTTCGTTAGAGTGCAGTGGAATCACTGGCTATTCAGTGAGGCGCTTGCACAGTGGAATCACTAGCTGTTCGAGAAGCGCCTGTGCAGTGGAGACACAGTGACGTGCCTGAGCAGGTCTCCGATTCCACTGCACAGGCACGAGACTTTAGGCATAGTGTGGATGATGTAGAGACATCATCCACTTCCATGCAGTTGGAAGAGGCAACGTATGAGGAGACCGAGGTGTCGCTCTTTACAATCTGGAGACACCCATTATACCAGACTGCAATATTTACTTGCAGCGCGAAGTATAAAACACATCTGAGGATATAAAGGGATTGCAGAACCCCATCACGTGATCTTAAAGGTTGTTATATGCAAAGTTTATAAGTTGATAGGTTTCCTTTAAGCATACAATGGGTGTTGCACAGCACAGCTTCTAGCTTCCCAGTTGCAGAAGAAAGTTCACAGAGCAGATTACATGGGAAAATAAACTCTTTACTTCTGAGAGAACATGATGTAATGATATGCACAGTCATACAGCACTGCATCAGGAAGAGAAAGTGTAACCAAAACCAGGAAGAAACAAAATACTTTTTACAAATACAGTAAGGAAACTGCACAACATCACCATCTACTGTTAGATCAGCATAAAGTCCTCCTCACATACAAAGACGTCCTTGTCTGTTGCATATACCAACAATGGGGAGCTTTTTTTTTATAATTTATGACATGTAGCCATGGCTAGTCAAAACCTGACTGCAACCAACAAGCCCACATTCAAGCCATAAAAGAGAATATGTGCTCTATAGGATAGTATGTCTGTTATGATATGTAAGAGATTCCAACATCATCTATAGGTTCCCTGCTCACTGTATTTAGTTGTGCTAAGATGTGGGCCATTTCAAAATTCAATTAGTACCTGGGCAGCCCTTCATAAAACCATAGAGGCTCCTGGACACTCCGCAGTCAAGAGCCATATTCAAAAAAATATCAAAAAACAAAGACAAATAGAAAAGAGATTGGTCCAATGTTATGGTTGGTTGCTGTAACCTGTTCACAACGTTCAAAATTCTCAATCTGTAATTCCATTTGCACACAGATATTTTTTCATTTATAAAGAATTAATAATGAGGTCTTCTACCTTTTTCATATCATTGAGACACCAGGCAGTGGCCTACTGAGTGCCACTAGGTGTGTAATATTTACACATAGGTGCTTTGCATGCTGCTGGGTGGGCTCTGTGCTTATAGTTTGGCTTTGTCCATAAGGACTTTTTCCAATATTACCCAATTATCTATACATATAGTCAATTGGCAATATTGGAAAAAGTCCTTAGAAGAAGATCTCCCTAAAGGGTTTGTCCCCACAGCATAATTTTCCACCATTCAAAATCCATTTTACAAGTAGAAGATGATGAATGGACAAAATGTAAAAATAATTAGGTCAAGTGTGTGATTCCTTATGCACTGGCATGCGCATTAGGGCTGTTATGGGATGGCCAAGATTAGGGGAGATATTGCCAGAGACTTGGAGACCGAAAATAAATTGAAATGTGCTTCAGTGATTTGTGTGAGCGTTTAGTGCGCTATGTGGTGTTGAATGGTTTTTAATGTTTCAGAAATGTGAGTAGAGCATGAGAGCTGTACATGAGATAGAGGAGTAGAGAGGGACTGATGTGGAGTCAGTGCACAGATAGTATAAAAGGGTATAAAAGGGTGGTAGATCTCAAAGAATGCAGCAGCTAGAACATACCGTAGATGAAGCAAAAAGATACGAAAAATGCACTATGAAGCATAATTGAATAAGAAGCATGTTTGTTTATCTTGCATCGCTTACGTCTGCTGCCCTGTCCAACTGCCATGTTTAATTGCACATACATTTCAACAATAGTTCACAGACAAATATTGCACATGTGCACCCAGCACAAAATAGATAGATTTTGATTGAGAAGTGTGAGTAGAGCATGAGAGCTGTACATGAGATAGATGAGTAGAGAGGGACTGATGTGGAGACAGTGCAAAGATTGTATAAAAGGGTGGTAGATCTCAAAGAACGCAGCAGCTAGAACATAGATGAAGGAAAGAGATATGGAAAATGCACTATGAAGCATAATTGAATAAGAAGCATGTTTGCTTATCTTGTATCGCTTACGTCTGCTGCCCTGTCCAACTGCCATGTTTAACTGTGCATACATTTCGACAATAATGCACTTAGACAAATATTGCACATGTGCACCCAGCACATAACCAATATATTTTGATTGAGAACTGTTGCTGAGTTCAAAAGTACCCGGAAGGGGTTAAAAATATAAAGAGATGGATACTCGACTGACCCTTACTTGTTTCAGAAATGTGAGTAGCGCATGAGAGCTGTACATGAGATAGAGGAGTAGAGAGGGACTGATGTGGAGTCAGTGCACAGAAGGTATAAAAGGGTGGCGGATTTGAAAGAAAGCAGCAGCTAAGACTTAGGCGGGCTTTGCACACTACGACATCGCAGGCCGATGCTGCGATGCCGAGTGCGATAGTGCCCGCCCCCGTCGCAGCAGCGATATGTGGTGATAGCTGGCGTAGCGAAAGTTATCGCTACGCCAGCTTCACACACACACTCACCTGCCGTGCGACGTCCCTGTGGCCGGCGACCCGCCTCCTTGTTAAGGGGGCGGGTCGTGCGGCGTCACTGCGACGTCACACGGCAGGCGGCCAATCAGAGCGGAGGGGCGGAGATGAGCAGGATGTAAACATCCTGCCCACCTCCTTCCTTCCGCATATCCTACGGAAGCCGCAGTGAGGCCGGTAGGAGACGTTCCTCGCTCCTGCGACTTCACACACAGCGATGTGTGCTGCCGCAGGAGCGAGGAACAACATCGGACCATTGCGTCAGCGTAATTATGGATTACGCCGACGCTGTACCGATGATACGATTACGACGCTTTTGCGCTCGTTAATCGTATCATCCAGCCTTTACACACTGCGATGTCGCATGCGATGCCGGAAGTGCGTCATTTTCAATTTGACCCCACCGACATCGCACCTGCGATGTCGCAGTGTGCAAAGTGCCCCTTAGATGAAGGAAAGAGATATGGAAAATGCCCTATGAATCATAATTGAACAAGAAGAATGTTTGTTTGAGTATCTTGCATAGCTAACATCTCCTGCCCTGTCCAACTGCCATGTTTAACTGTGAATACATTTCAACAGTAATGCACTTAGACAAATATTGCCCAAAAAAACTCAAAGACTATATCGCTGGGCACTGTTCAAAGTATGCAGAGGCAATCTCACTGGGAACTCCATTATACCAACACCCACATGGGAGCGTCACACGCCATGGTTATCAGATGGTTAATATCTTCAGAGGGAAGGCAGAAAAAACACCACAGCCAGCGCGGTGCTCTTTCAAAGCAAACACTCGTTCAAATTGAAAAATAAAAAGGTGGAAAGGCACTCACCGATGAAGCTGCATGAAAATCCTTTATTGAAAAAACGGGTTATTAATCAGGGCATCAGGGGAGGGAAAAACACACAAACATGCCAATGGACCCGTAGAAGCACTCCGAGAGGCCGTTGTCCAGCATGTTTGTGTGTTTTTCTCTCCCCTCATGCCCTGATCCATAATCAGTTTTTTCAATAGAGGATGTTTATATGTTTATACAGCTTCACCGGTGAGTGCCTCTCCACCTATTTATTTTTCAATTTGGGCAAATATTGCACATGTGCACCCAGCACATACTAATTAGATTTTTGATTGAGAATTGTTGCTGAGTTCAAAAGGGCCGGGAAGGGGTTAAAAATATAAAAAGATTAATACTCAACTGACCCTTACCCGTTTCAGAAATATGATTAAAGCATGAGAGGTGTACATGAGATAGAGGAGTAGAGAGTGACTGATGTGAAGTCAGTGCCCAGATTGTATAAAAATGTGGTAGATTTGAAAGAAAGCAGAAGCTAGAACATAGATGAAGCAAGTGTCGCGGGCGGAGGAGGGGACGCCGCACTCTTCCTCTGCTCGAGTCCGGCTGCCGCTGCGGTTGCTGCGGCCTGCTGCCGCTGCTGCTCGGTGGCTCGAGCGATGGGCCGGATCCCGGGGACTCGAGCGGCGCTCCTCGCCCGTGAGTGAAAGGGGATTGGGTTTTGGGATAGTTTATTGTCCGTGACGCCACCCACGGTTGTGTTGATTAAGTGGACACCACCGCTGCTCTGTGTGGGGATCCCGGGAGTGATGGTATGGAGCAGCCAGTTGTTGATTTGCCCCTCCGTGGGTAGGGGTTTTGGTGCTCCCGGGGCCCAGTGATGGGGTTGGTATGGTGAACAGATGGGTATGGGGCCTGTGGAGGTGCAGGGGCGCAGGGGCAGCGCTGTGCCGCACGGCACGGAGGTACTCACTCAGCCAGTAAACACGACACAGTTCTCGGTAAACAAACGGCTGGTTGGACGGGTCCCTCGGACGGTTACGGTGCTCCTGTTCCCTGCAGTTAGCGGTGACGGTCTCTTCCTGCACCTATGTAAAGTCTCTTGGTAGCGATGGGTTCCCACCGGGTACCCGCTCCCCGGCTTGGATATGGGCCGGAGGAGCCCCTCTCTTGCCTGCAGGCGCTGGCCCTGGGAAACTGGTGCCTTGGCGGTGGCGGTGTCTCCCCTTAACGGTCGGACTGTTGCCTTCAATCGGGACTTGGTTGTTAGGAGACAGAGGTCCCCTTCACTGACGGATTTGGCAAATTATGGTGACTCCTAGCCTTGCCGGGATCCGAAAGGCCCCTGCCCTGGTGCTGACTGTTCTTTGTATACTGCTCCGGTACCGCCGGGTCACCACCCGTCCTCGGTCCTTCCAGCAACCTCCAAGCAGTCCCCCTGCAGACTATCACCGCCGTCTGCTGACCTTGCTGTCTCAGTCCGGGGCACACACCCGGACCAACTTCAGGCTTGCTTAACTGTTCCTTTTTACTTCTTCACTCAAGCTCCTCTACTTTGCTCCTCTACCACTTCACTTCCTTCTACTTTCACTTCCCTAACTTCACTGCCTGGTTTTCCCGCCTCCAGGGCTGTGAACTCCTCGGTGGGCGGAGCCAACCGCCTGGCCCACCCCCTGGTGTGGACATCAGCCCCTGGAGGAAGGCAACAAGGATTTTAGGTTAGCTTGATGTACCTCCCGGGAATGTGGGGTGCATGTGATGTTGTGACCTGTGACCCCTGGCTTGCCCAGGGCGTCACACAAGGAGATATGGAAAATGCCCTAAGAAGCATGTTTGTTTGCGTTTCTTCCATAGCTTACATCTCCGGCCCTGTCCAACTGCCATGTTTAACTATGCATACATTTTGACAATAGTGCACTTAGACAAATATTTCACATGCGCACACAGCACAATAGAAAGATTCTGATTAAGAGTTTTTGCTGTATTTAAAAGGGCCGGGAAGGGGTTAAAAACATAACAAATTAGCACTCAACTGACCCTTACCTTTCTTCTTAAGTCCAGTCTCCTGTGCAGCCTTTACTGTGCCATCTTCACAGTCTTCTGGCATCATATGCCACGCAACATCATAAAGTGGCAGTCTTGTCAGTTGAGGGTGGAAGTCGCTGAAGATAGAGGAAGTTCACACAATTGAGAGGACCAAAAAAGATGACTAGACCAGAGCAAGGCTGCTCATCAGGACCACTGAGGGCTAGGTGAGCATAATTTTATTTTTATTTTTTTACATACATACTGTACATTTATTATGCTCTGGATTTGGAGAGGACAATAAGTAATCAAATAATTCAGTAACAATCCAGCTTCTGGGCCAAACTCAAGAAAATTTCCGAATTCAAATTTCGGCACATTGGCTCATCATGGCATTCAAATTTTTTCCTAAAAACTGATATTATGGATTAAACAAATCTTTTTCATCCAATATCACCAACCAAATAACTATTTCTGAATGGAATGCACCTGTAAATATCAAAATACTTTTCGAGTTGACCTGACAAAAAGCCCATGGTAAACTAAACTTTATAGTCAATGCTAAGGTAGAGTTTGGACCTAGAGTAGAAATGTTTCCATGTTCATGTGTATTTGCAATTGACTGAAGGATAACATTTAGAAGATTTAGACATATTAGAGGAAAATAACATTCCTTTGACAGCTGAAAAATAAACCATTACTCTTAAAACAGACCCATCTTACGATGAGGTTCAATCAGAGGGATTCACGGGAGCTCTAAGAAGCTAGCGGACATTATTCTGTCATGGCGGCCAGTTTATTTTAGGTTGGGCAATTTTGCAGGTGACAAACATTAGTTATAATTTGATTGCTCGTTTCTAAACTAAGGAAGAAAAGAAATCTCCTTTTTCAAAACTTATGTTCTGAGACATTTTAGACTTTAGCCCAAAGTTGAAAGCCTTGGATGAAATTTGTGACTAATTAGATATTTCCTTGAAAATAAATTTAAAAAGGAGGAAAGAAAATAGACAATGTCTTCTGAGAAAGGCTACATTCACTAAGTAACGGCCTGTAAATGGAAGCTTTCAGAACCAAATGCTTCTAAAAACACAAAGTCAAGGAACTGATATCTCAACTCTCAGCCCAACCACATTAATGGCAAAAATCATATATCAAATGTGCCTTAAATTCAAAGAAATGAATGCAATCTGGATTAAGGTTGTGAAAGTAATTAACTTGATGGTAAAGTAAATGGACGGGAGAAGAGTTGTTTTTTTTTGTGGAGAATAATTGAGTACAAATTAAATAAAGATGTTCTTTATTAGAAATGACTTGTTTAAAGGCAACCTGTCACCACTTTTTTGGCCTTTAAGCTGCGGCCACCACCACCGGGCTCTTATATACAGGATTCTAACATGTTGTATATAAGAGCCCAGGCTGGGGGTATAACATGAAAAACACTTTATAATACTTACCTAACAATTGCACTGTGGGACTTATGGGCGTCAACATTGTCCGGTGCCGGTGCCTCCTCTTTCGGCAATCTTCGTCCTCTTTCTGAAGCCTGGGTGCATGACGCGGCTACGTCATACACACTCGCCGGTCCTGCGCAGGTGCTCTACAATACTTTGATCTGCCCTGCTCAGGGCAGATCAAAGTGTGCCTGCTCAGGACCTGAATGCCGGCGAGTGTGTATGACGTCGTACCCGTCATGCACCGCGGCTAGAGAAGAAGGAGCACAAAGATGGCCAAAAGAGGCGGTGCCGGCACCGGACAAGAGAGACGCCCATAAGGCCCACAGCGCGACCATTAGGTAAGTATTATAAAGTGTTTTTTATGTTATACCCCTGGCCTGGGCTCTTATATACAGCATGTTAGACTGCTGTATATAAGAGCCCGGTGGTGGTAGCCGCAGCTTATAATCCAAAAAAGTGGTGACAGGTTACCTTTAAAGGAAATATGGACATCATCAGTAGTGGAATGATATTTGACATGTTAGGGTCCCAAAAAAAAGGTCACCTTGTTGTGGGTCCCATAAATTGGCCAATTGGCTAGTCAGGGCTGGGAGTTTGGTTGGACCAGAATGCAGGCCTACAACTAATCCAGCAGTGATAATCTCCTGCTGATAAAACACTGATTTGTATTGAAACAATAGTACACAGCGTAATCACTGAAGTCATTGTCTCAGCTCCTACCTCATACTGTCCTCAGATTACATAGCAAAAATCTGCTGACAGATTTCCTTTAATTATGGCCAGTAATAAAGTGACTAAGGTTTAGAATTCTGGTTTACAAAGAATTTTTAAAACTCACAAATAAAATTCTGGAAGATGTCTTTAAATAAATTACATTCCATCAGACAACAAGTCCAAATAATGTGACAGGTATGAGCCACTGACCTTCTCACACGCAGTGGTCAGCAGACATGCCTCATTACCAAGTCTTTGATCTTTTTGCCTTTTGTTGTTTACACTTACACTTGTTGCTCCTTTATGGCAATTTGTTTATACCGGGGTCTGACGCCCTTTGTTTGTGAAACCTCCTCCCCAAATGTCAGGCTTTTGCCTTGTTTAAACATTCATTTGCAGATTGAGAAGCGGCCAGCAGACACCTCATGTGCTGGATCCTTGCAAAACTGCGTTATTTGCATGCAAAGTCTTTCAGGAAGATTCCGCTCCAAAAACCGTCCTTAAAAGTAAAAAAAAAAAAAATAAATAAATGCATTTCCATGTATAAACGACTCGCTATTCACATATTTTTGCAAATTGGGATTCTGATCTGCCATAAATCCTAAGTCATATGCAAAGGATTGTTAAAAATCCACTTTTGACTTTTAGGATCGCTACTTCCAATGGTGGTGCTGCGCTAGAGTTTGTCTCCTTTCCTGGAGAGACAATTTGTTCACATGTTTAAACTTTTCAGCATCTTTTAAAACCCTCAGTTTTTCAAAGGCACCAAGTGATTAAAACATGTGACCTACCTGACCATTCTTCAGGCGTCTTCCGCTCTACAGACACGCTATGATTTGCATGAGAAATCAATGGGAAGGTCCAAAAGACGTTTGGAAGAAGCCAGGACATCTTTATGAACATTTTGCCACAATTCTTGCTTGAATAAATTCTACCTGTTTCTTCATGGTTGAATAGAGTAAAAAAAAAAAACAACCTGTAAACAGCAGTTAAAAAGACACCACAAAAATGCCTTAAAATGTGCCCCAGAAATGACCAAAAAAAACTAAAAAAGATGCTTTAGGAAAAAATATTGGAATTTCCTTAAGTGTCTTCCTCTTTAAAAAAAACTCATCTGTTTCGCCCACCTAAAAAAGACATGATCTGCACATACCCTAAAGGCCGCTTTACACACTGCGACATCGCTAGCATTTGCTAGCGATGTCGAGCGTGATAGCACACGCCCCCATTGTACGGCCGATATGTGGTGATCGCTGCCGTAGCGAACATTATCGCTATGGCAGCGTCACACGCACATACCTGCTCTGCGATGTCGCTGTGACCGGCGAACCGCCTCCTTTCTAAGGGGGCGGTTCGTTCAGCATCACAGCAGCATCACTGAACCACCGCCCAATAGAAGCAGAGGGGCAGAGATGAGCGGGACGTAACATCTCGTCCACCTCCTTCCTTCCTCATTGCCGGCGGCCGTAGGTAAGGTGAGGTTTCTCGTTCCTGCGGTGTCACACATAGCGATGTGTGCTGTCGCAGGAACGACGAACAACATCAAACATGCAGCAGCAACGATAATTGGGAATAGGGGGGCATGTCATCCATTTTGAACGTTTTTGTGACGATTCAAAATCGCTCATAGGTGTCACACACAACGACATCGCTAAAGCGGCCAGATGTGCGTCACAAATTCTGTGACCCCAACGACATCGCTTTAGCGATGTCATAGCGTGTAAAGTGGCCTTTAGTGTCTGAAAGGGAACCTGTCCCGCACTTCATACTCCCCAAACCAGGAGCAGCAGAAATCAGAGTTTGGTTGCACAATTACAGTCAGATATATTTTTCTCTGAAATGCTCCTGGATTTCTGAGAAAATATAGTGCGAAAATCTGGGGATGATAGTAACAGATGAGTCCTTTCCTAGCACCACTACATGTGGTGGTGCCCCTGAGGCTCTGGTCGCCACAGGGTACTACACCTCAGCTAAGGTCTATCCATCTCAGGTAAGGAGGGGTTAACCATTGGTGTTTCCACATTTCATCTCACATACAGTCAGGTGCTTCCCACTGGGGAGCTGTCTTGGGGCAGAGGGGGGGGGGGGTGGCCATATAGAGACATGGGACTTTCCAGTCATTAGGGCAACTGCCAGGGGTCAGGTACCACTGGGGGTAGAAGTACACTCAACACACTCACACAGACAGATGGGTCGGGACCATAGTTCTGACAAGACACCACTGGAACTCTTTGATCTTCACCAGGCCCGGGGCTTGGAGCAGGAGCTCAGCTCAGGTACCTACCTTCCACAGGGAACACTCTAATGAAAGGACACGCTCTTTCTTCTCCTCAAACACCGGTGGTGGCCCCTCACTTGCTTGGGATTGATCGGAGCCCAAACTTTCCCAAACACCCCGCATTCCCCTCATTTGCTGTGTGCCTCGGGGGAATGGAACTGGGCAAGGCCACCCATTACACCGCCTGACCCAACCCTCAATGGTCCGTCAAAGAGTAGGTTAACCACCTGCCCCGTGGGGTGTTACATACAGGTGATAGGTCTTCCTCAAATGTAGCCTATTTCTGACTTTTGTACAGGAATTGATCCATTACATTCTGCCAATGGTGTAACCTGAAGCTCATTGGTTCCAATGAAAAGCTCCAATGGGCCCCCCTATTACTGCAAGTCTGTATTAGTCTTTTCTTATAGGCCAATAGGACTTTTTGGGCCCCTTAGGCTCCAGGGCCCAGGTGCAATTGCAACCCCTGCACCTATTGTACTTCCACTCCTGGATACTGCCTTCAAAATGCTGATGTCACACATAGAGTTTTACAAACTTTGCCAACTGTCATGGCAGCACCAGGTTCCCTTCAAATTACACATTCTGAAACTATGCCTGATCACTTCTCTGGTGTCTGTGATTAAAGTAGGCAGACTCGAGCGTCAACCGGTAGTTCATAGGCAGGCTAGCAATAGTTAATCTCTGCTAGTCTGTTTGTTAGTCTCCTTTGATCACACGTTGTGGGGAAGCCAATCACATCTGCTCCCCTCCTATATATGCTGGCTGGATCCTTCCACCTATGCCAGCTATAGTTTATCTTAGTCTAGATCACAACACCTCACCAGACCAGCTATCTGGTGGTTGTTATACTTGTTGCCAAGTGCCATTGTAGAGTTCACCCTTGCTGCATTTTTGTTACCTTCTTGTTCTTGCTTTACTCCTGAGTCTCTCACTGTCTATTCCTGTGTGTGTGTGTGTGTGTGTGTGTGTGTGTGTGTGTGTGTGTGTGTGTGTGAAGTGTGTCAGAGTTTTGGTTTTCCCTTGTCTGTCTTTATCTGTTTTCCATCACACTCCTGCCCCGTCCTTGCTTGGTGAGAGGGGAGTATCAGAGTAGTACTGGTTAGGAGCATAGCCGGGAAGAGGACTCAGGCATCTCCACCAACAGGAGCAACCCTGAAGTTAGGAATAGCCTAGGGTCCCCTAGCGTGAGGGACAGCATAGGAGCCCCTGTTGCTCGCTATCCTAATAGTCACCTTCTGACAGCTGTAAAATAGTCAAGCTCAATTAAAAGCTCCTAAAATAAAAAGATACAGCAATGGATGCCCAACAGTGGCAGCCCTCATCCATAATCTAATGGCATCTGTTTAATGTATACATCATGATCTTTTCATAATGCGTCTGTTAAGAGAGTACCATACCAGTCTGTATGGCATCCATCATAGCATATTATGGCACTCATTTGATGAATAATTCATAGTTAGCTCAAGCTAAATACAGTGATGGATGGATATATACTATGGATCTGGAGGTGAAGTATGCCTTTAATAACTGAAATATGCAAGAGCTAGAATCTACAAAGATATTCTGTCCTTTTTAACAGCATACTGACCTGTACTGGCTGAATGGAGACCAAAAGGTTACTCTTTTGACCTCCACCTGACTGATGTGTCCACACAGACATATTTAGCATGTAGACTATATGGAGCTTTTCTGACCTTCCATTCTAAAACCAGACTCATTAATATAAAGTCACCCTTTCCACGGCTATAAGAACTCCTACTGTTCTGAGAAGGATTTCTACAAGATTTTGGAATGTGTTTTGTGAAGGTTTTTGCCCATTCATCTAGGAGAGCATTTGTGAGGTCAGACACTGATATTGGGGAGAGGTCAGGGCCTCAATCTCCCTTCTAATTCATCCCAAATGTGTTGGATGCTCAGTGTGGCGAGCTATGGATATAGCATTGCTTTAACCAGTACAGTCACACAGGGGCCCAAGTGGTAAGGAGCCCACTACTATCTCCAAAGTGGCTGCATTCTGATGAGCTATTGGACTGAAAGGGGCCCGTATGCTGTTTTTGGACAGGGGATGACTTCTGTCTGTGTCCTCAGCTGTGTTTGGCCAAAGTGTTTTTCCACATTAAATGCCCCAACCATGCCTTTAAGGACTTTGCTTTGTTCACTAGGGCACAGTCATGCTTTACCAGAAAGGGGTATTTCCAAAGTAGTTCACACAAAGTTGGGAGCATACAATACTCCGGAATGTTTTGGTATGTTGAAGCATTAAAGGGAACCTGTCACCAGATTTGGTGACTATAAGCTGCGACCACCCCCAGTGGGCTCTTATATACAGCAGTCTAACATGCTGTATATAGGAGCCCAGGCAGCTGTGTAGAACGTAAAAATGACTTTATAATACTCACCTAAACGGTCGGTGCAGAATGGTCAGATGGGTGTCTCCGTTCTCCGGGGGCGGCTCCTACTCTTTCGGCCATCTTTGACCTCCTTCTTCTGAAGCTGGGGTGCATGACGCTTCCTACGTCATGCACACGTGCCGAAACATTCACTCTTTTTTATGATGGCCGGCAGGGATCCACTCTTCTTCCTCAATCTGGTGTTGTGCATGTGTTCTGCTCTGACTGGGGGGGTGCGACACTTACTTGAGTCTTCTGCAGCACGTCCGCCACCCTGTTGCTGGTCACCATCGTAGACCTAGTTGGATAACACATCACAAATGCAGTTTCTTTGCAACTCAAGCACAAATGTTTCATTTGTTTAGCAAGCTTCATGATAGGCAGCTCCTGGACAGACATGGCTACTTTCCTTCTATTCTCCCGTCCTGCTGCCACTGTTCTAAGGGGTGCCTTTCTGTCTAGCCCTTGCCCTACGTATTAGCCCTCTAGCAGCCGTGTCTGACTTCTGCCCTTCCCTATTACTTATCTTTGTGGCTTCCCATGTACTTAGGACACAATAGAGGAGGCCTCCCAGTTCCCAGGCAGAGCCCGAAACAGAGCACGTTAGCCCCAGGAACCACTCTACAGAACTACACTACTTTTTCCTGGCCTGTGTTCGTAACCAATCCTCTGCTCCTCCCTCTGTCTCTAAGTCTCCCAGGTTACCAACTGTATCTACCGCTAGACCTGCTTCACCTGCACCTAACACTCCTATTGTTAACAAACTGTCTATCTACCACTTACATCCCCTCCTGCACAATTGGTCCCTACGTTACACTAAATCTTACCCTAAAATATTACTCCAATATCTTCCTGACTTACAGCAAAGAAGGAACTGCAGCTGTACTTTACCTAGGCCAAAAACTACTACTCCAGCAGGATACAGCTAAGCCCCCACTAGGTGGAGGCATTACAGGTGCAGGACGAGCAAATCACACACACACTTCCAAACATGGAGGGGACGATTGCTAGATGGTAAAACTGCACACTAATGGCTTGCATAGAGCGCTGTTCACACTGTATGCGTAACCAATCCTCTGCTCATCCCTCTGTCTCTAAGGGTACCATCACACTAAACGACGTACCAGCGATTCTGACCATCATACGACCTTGTCAGGATCGCTGGTACGTCGCTACAGGGTCGCTAGTGAGCTGTCAAACAGTCAGATCTTCCCAATGACGCAGCAACGATACGGCAGTCGCTGGGAACCTGTCACATAGCACGATTCAAATCTTGATTAGTAACATAGGCGTGCATCTACATTGCCTTTTCCGCGCCCCCTCTGCTCCGATTGGTGGTTGTAACTGCGTTGCTTGAGACTGGGTGGCCTTGCCTTTAGAGAAGGCAACATAATGGCGCTTCCATCCTTCTCCATCCTTGTCCATCCTACAGTCCCGATGCAGAATGGACTGTATTACGATCTGCTGCTACACGCGGTCCGGGACAAGTGAATTCAGCCCTCTGAAATGTAGATCAGCGATCTACAAGCCAGAACAGAGAATGGAAGTGGCCAATCCGAACGCAGTAGCGTTCACCAATCGGAACAGAGAGAAGTGGAAAACAACGAAGATGCACGCCCACGTGAGTCGCAAACGAGGTAGTTGGGTAAGGTGTCAAACACACCGATGTATGCTGCCCTGCGGGAGCCCGACGACCAAAAAATGAACCAGAACAGCGTGTAATGATCAGCGATTTCACAGCAGGTGCCAGGTCGCTGCTTAGTGTCACACACAGCGAGATCGCTGATGAGGTCACTGGTACGTCACAAAACCTGTGACTAAGCAGCGATCTCGCTAGCGACCTCACTATGGGAGAAGTATCCCTAAGTCTCCCAGGTTACCAACTGTATCTACCTTTAGGCCTGCTCCACCTGCACCTAACACTCTTCCTATTGTTAACAAATTGTCTATCTACCACTTACATCCCCTCCTGCACACTTGGTCCCTATGTTACAGTAAATCTTACCCTAAAGCATTACTCCAATATCTTCCTGAGAACACTCCTCTCCAGTTATGCAGCAAGTACACATGAAAACCTACACTATACACATATATATACAAAAATACAACTGTCGCACCCCGAGGCAGCCGAGCTGCTCGAATCCTGGTGGTCCGTGGCTCGAGGGGTCCCGGACCCGGGGGAACCGTCGAACAGTTTTAAATGAAAAATAAAAATAAAGTCCAACTATGCCACTCGCGGTTTGTGGCCAGGGATGATAGGGCCGCCGCTGCAGGTTCCCACTAGGGATGATGGATGGGGGGCAGCGTGGATGGTGAGCCCTCCGCGAGCACAGCTTTTCCCCAGTGATAGGTGAAAGGTTAACGTGGAGGCGCAGTGCAATGAAGCAGTCCAGACAGAGAGTGCAGTTTGATGGTTTTTACTCACTCGATTCACGCCCTGGGGACATACTGGATCCCAGGTGCGCCCGTGTCCTGATGGCTGTGACTGCCAACCTGGTTCCACTCTCCACCTGTGCACTCTGGTGTATGTGGGTCTTTCCTGACGTGGGGCACTTGGAGGTCCTCCTGGTGACTGAGTCCTGCCGCAGGCAGCTTGGACTGTTTAAGGGAATATGTCCCGGTCCCCTCTTTTCTGCTGATGCCTCGGACGTTAGTACTGGAAACCCACCCGCCTGTAAGAGTTAACAGATGGCTTGACGTCCTGGTCTGTTCTGGGATCTGCAACCCGTGCATGCAAAGTACTGTGAGCCCTGAATGTCCACTCCACAGGATCCCTCTTTCCTTGGAGCTTGCTCTCTCGCTCTGCAGCTACTTTTCTCCTCTGAGTGGCTGTTCTTTCTACTCAGGTCTTTGCAGTGTCTTTACTACCACTCCGACGACTTTCTTACTCCTCACTTTCCTTTCTGGTTCCTTCCACTTTCTCAGGGTCTCAAGAGTTTCTGGTCTGTCTTGACACCTTTCTTACTACACCTCTCCTCACAACCTTCCTCTTTCACTTCCTTTCTCCGACTGACTAGCCACACTCCCCAGGTCACTTTCTCACGAAGCAACATCGCTAGCAACATCGCTGCTGAGGCACGACTTTTGTGACGTAGCAGCGATGTTGCTAGCGATGTTGCTGTGTGTGACATCCAGCAACAACCTGGCCCCTGCTGTGAGGTCGTTGGTTGTTGCTGAATGTCCTGGGCCATTTTTTAGTTGTTGCTCTCCCGCTGTGAAGCACACATCGCTATGTGTGACAGCGACAGAGCAACAACTAAATGTGCAGTGAGCAGGGAGCCGGCTTCTGCGGACGCTGGTAACCAATGTAAATATCGGGTAACCAAGAAGCCGTTTCCTTGGTTACCCGATATTTACCTTCGTTACCAGCGTCCGCCGCTCTCACGCTGTCAGTGCCGGCTCCCTGCTCCCTGCACACATAGCCAGACTACACATCGGGTAATTAACCCGATGTGTACCCTGGCTAGGAGTGCAGGGAGCCAACGCTAAGCGATATGAGCTGGTAACCAAGGTAAATATCGGGTTGGTTACCCGATATTTACCTTAGTTACCAAGCGCAGCATCGCTTCCACGCGTCATTGCTGGCTGGGGGCTGGTCACTGGCTGCTGGTGAGATCTGCCTATTTGACAGCTCACCAGCAACCCGTGGAGCGACGCTCCAGCAATCCCTGCCAGGTCAGGTTGCTGGTGAGATCGCTGGAGCGTCGCTTAGTGTGACGGTACCTTTAGTAAAGGCAGATGGCATGACGGGGGGGCTGAAGTTATACACTAGGGTCAATGAGGCCGGATGTTAGGCACCAGGGGGCGAGGAGTCAGATGTTATACGCTGGGAGCAAGGAACCGGATGTAATAAATCGGGGGTGAAGAACCGGATGTTATACACCAGGTCAAGGAGTCAGATATTATATACCAGAGGTCTATGGGACCGGATGGTATACACCAGAGGTCTATGGGACCGGATGTTATACACCAGGTCAAGGGGTTGGATGTTATATACTGTAGAGAGGGGAGTTAATGTTATACATCGAAGGCGAAGGCAAGGGGCTAGAGGTTATACGCCGAGGTCAATGGTGCTGAAGGTTATACATCAGGATCAATGGGGCTGAAAGAAAAAGAGGAATTCAGTGATTGAGAGGTCAATATATGGTACAGTCAGACCTTTCCCACCATAGGGCAAAAATGTGATGTGAATGGGACCTTACTCTGAGAAATGTATAGTTATAACACAGTAATGTGTCTAGTACAATTCATTGCAATCCTAGCTTGCTCCTATAACATACCCTATAACTTCACTGATAAAATGTAGCAATAAACAAATTTCGATCACAAGACATAAAGGGACTCATGCCTCATTGGTGCGTCTTATACTTTATACAATGGCTGGTAAATTACGTACGACGCACACAATGGTTGCTTTCATTGCCCATGAATACCGTACAGGAAAGCTAAATAGATTATGTGGGAAGCCCATACTCCATCATGGCTCATCTAAATTAATATGGCACAATTAAGCATGAATAAGCTTGGGTGGTGAGCAGAGGAAAAAAATTCACAAGGGAAATGAAATCCAGGTCTTTAGAGTAACAGACCACCATCCGTGTAAATGAAATAACACATTTTGCTTTTGTTCTTCAAACTTTTCACTCGAGCTACCAAGACGTCAGGATTTTACAAGAGTGTAAAACAATCTAGGCCAAAAAAGAAGAAAGAAAAAACTTCTTTGTTTCTACGTTTATTCCTTCTGATAAAAGGGTATTGTGTTCAAGTGAAATGCATTGCCAAGTGTGTTCTATCTATCAGGTGGTGCAAGTTTGAGATCAAAGAATTGTTTGAGCCTTCTCATTCGGAACACACATACATTTCCAAACAAGTTCTCATCCAGTACAATTGGTCAAAGTTGGCCTCGGTAAGAAGCCTATTCTGTAAGCCTATTTTCTACCACACAAAAACCCCTCCTGAATGTCTTTGAGAAGTGCAGTGTGCTGGAATTCTTTTACATTTCTTTTGGAATTTTCATGATTAGAAAGACTTTTCTTACACCTACAGAGTCCCGATTGAACGGCGCACAATTCAGAACTTTCTTCTCAGGATTTCTGTACATTGTGTCTTTGACTTGAGAAGAAATATACATGTAATTTTTGTGAATGACTCTACTTGAGTAGTGTATGTGCTTTGCCTACATAATCGTTCTTGGAAGCTCTGGGGAAAAAATGTACTTGGCAATGATTTAAGTAAAATAAAATATTTCAAATATATACTGAATATACACAGTGGAACCTTGGATTACGAGCATAATTATTATTATTATTTATTATTATAGCGCCATTTATTCCATGGCACTTTACAAGTGAAAGAGAGTATACGTACAACAATCATTAACAGTACAAAACAGACTGGTACAGGAGGAGAGAGGACCCTGCCCGCGAGGGCTCACAGTCTACAGGGAATGGGTGATGGTACAATGGGTGAGGACAGAGCTGGTTGCGCAGTGGTCTACTGGACTGAGGGCTATTGTAGGTTGTAGGCTTGTTGGAAGAAGTTGGTCTTGAGGTTCCTCTTGAAGCTTTCCACGGTAGGGGAGAGTCTGATATGCTGAGGTAGAGCGTTCCAGAGTATGGGGGATGCACGGGAGAAATCTTGTACGCGATTGTGGGAAGAGGAGATAATTGGTTCCAGGAGTGTGCTCTTAAACCAAGTTACTCTTATATCAAAGCGAATTTTCCCATTGAAATGCAGACAATTCGTTCCACAGCCCGAAAATATTTACAGTATTTATACTTGTAGAATATATCTTTGTACCGTGTTAGCCAGTACAGATAAAAAATTGTTTTAAAGAACTGAAGTCCTCAGTGGTTGATACCTTATAATGGCTAACTGAAAAGATTGTAATAATAGCAAGCTTTCGAAACTGAAGAAGAGACCTGAGTAGTCTCGAAAGCTTGCTATTATTACCATCTTTTCAGTCTAGCCATTAAAAGGTATCAACTACTGAGGACTTCAGTTCTTTTAAACATTTTTTTACAGTATTTATACAAACTTATTACAGTAATACAAAATAATGTACTGTATTCATGTAAAATTATTACAATACACTAATACAAAATACTGTACAGTACGGTAAAAAACATATAAAGCAAATTAAATTGCACTTTAGCTTACAATACAATTGTTGGTGTGTGAGAGGTACGGTATAAGCAATGTGCTGCACTGGTAGCAGAAAGAAAGGACAATATTATATCCACAAATGTAAATTGATAGACATGCTATATAGTATATACTGTAATGTACAATATGTATACATTACATATGTACAGAAAGTTACCTCCTGACGTGTGCACGGTGAGTATTTGCTCTTCTTGTAAAGCATTGCTCTTAAACCAAGTTACAAATTTGTAAAAAGCTTTACTTGTCTTGCAAAACGCTCTCAAACCAAGGTTCCACTGTATATTAATCCTAAAATCCTGAATTCATACTGAAATATGCAATAGCAAGACTTGTTTGCCAGCATACTACTGGATTATGGATACATTCAACTTCTGTGTTCCCTGGAGAAGTAATACGGCATTAGACTCTATGACAAACCAAGGTCTACTATATTACTGAGCTTACTCTTTTGTATTGTCACCAGCTCTTGTCCCACGGAGATTTTTACAAACTTCATCGACTGTCATGACGGCATCAGTTTCTGTGCAGACTACAGATTCTGACACTCCACCCGATAACGTCTCTGCTGTCTGTGATCAACATAGGCAGACTCGGCTGTCAACCCGCAGAGTGGTAATTCATAGGCAGGCTAGCAAGAGTTAATCTCTTCTAGTCTGCCTGTTAGTCTCCTTTGATCACATGTTGTGTGAAAGCCAATCACATCTGCTCCCCTCCTATCTAAGATGGCTAGATCCTTCCACCTATGCCAGCTATAGTTTATCTGGTGAGATGTTGTGATTCAGATTACCTGGTGATTTTTACACTTGTTGCTGAGTGCAGTTGTGGAGTTAACACTAGCACTAGTTGCATTTTTATTGTTACCTTTCTGCTTTTCCTTTACTTCTGAGTCTCTCATTGTCTATTCCCGTGTGTGTGTGTAGAGTGTCAGAGTTTTGGTTTTCCCTTTTCTGTCTTTATCTATTTTATATCATCCTCCTGTCCCGTCCTTCTCTGGTGGGAGGAGAGTATCAGAGTAGTACTGGGCAGGAGTAGTGATGGGCAGTCCGTCTCTTTTTGGTGATCCGGTTCCCATGGCTCCGCTCACCAAAAAGAGCCGGATGTTTCAGATCGTTCTCAGCTCCTTATTAAAGATGTGTTCACCCCAGGTGAACACATATTTAAGATTATAGTAACGCCGCCAAAACCCGCCCACCGGCGGCAAAAACCCGCCCACTTACAAGTGACTAATTAGATTGTTGCGTAGTAGGAGTTTAGTTGCGGGTGGGCGGGTTTCAGCGGTGAAAAGAGCTGTTTAGAGATTTTAGTGGCTCTCACTGGTGATCCGGCTAATGTCGGTGACAGCAGGGAGCCGGATCTTTGTGTTGGATCGTTCACGACCGACACATCACTAGTCAGGAGCATAGCCACAAAGAGGTCTCTTTTATCTCCACCATCAGGAGTAACCCTGAGGTTAGGAATAGCCTAGGGTCCCCTAGTGTGTGGGACAGCGTCAGAACCCCTGTCCCCCACTGTCTTAACAGTCACCTTGTGACAGCTCAGCATTGAACTCTGACAAACTCAGCTCTGCTAATTTGTTGAATCAACTCTCTTAGACCTCTGCCGGTTTTGCATTGGGTTCTGTGACAAACTCCGCTCTAATTTTATTGTTGAGTACACTCTGCCATATACTTGTGCAACTCAGCTCTGCTCCACCACTTACGGATTGCTTAGTTTCAACTACTAACTCATAGAATATGGCTTTGTTAAGCCCGTTTCCTTGTCCTTTACTTGTTTTTTTTGGATCCTGTCATTCCCATTTGTTCCTTGTGCTGCTATTTTGTCATCACAGCTTCCATTTTTGCATTTGGATCTCGATGCTGACCCATCATCATTTGTCCGTGCTGCTTCGCTGCTCACCCAGATCTAGGGATCCAGCTGACAAGATGAGATATAATCATCCTGCATTAATTTGGTAAAAAAAAACAAAAAAAAACCCACCCATGATTCTTTTCATCTGGATTCAGCTCTAGAAGCAATATTTCGATGGGACCACCGCATATGGCAGCCCATGACCACAACTAGTCACACTCCTATATGGTTGCAGATGCCTATGTTATGTTGTTCAAAAGGTCTAAAGTAAACACTGCTGTTTTCAAAGGTTCTCAATAGCAATTAAAGGGGTTGGGCCAGTTAGGAAAACCCATTGAGGTATTATTGCGTTAATAAAGCGTTCAACTGGTCGGTATCTTAATGACTTTGCTTTGGAGAGCCAAGAGATTTGAAAGTGGTTTTTAAAGGGAATGAGTCAGATGGATTTATGCTATTAACTTGAAGATATAGGGTTAATCTGCAAGTTAGTAGTATTCTGAACCTGCCCAGTGCCTGAACATAAAACCCCGCTGTCAGGAAAAAACTAACTTTGATCCTTCCGGCAGTGTTCCGGTTTCAGCCATGGGGGCAGTCACTACTCAGTGCATGGAGAGCGGCAACTTTAACTGCCCCCCCCACACTGACTAAAAGCCGATGAGCATTAGGGTATGTGCGCACGTTGCTTTTTACCTGCTTTTTACCTGCTTTTTTGCTGCTTTTTCTTCTGCGCTGTTTAATGCCAAAATGGATGTGTTCTTCTATTCAAGCAAAGTCTATGGGAATTTGGGTTTCTTGTTCACACTATGTTGTTCAAAATGCTGCCTTTTTGTGGCAGAACTTTGGTCAAAAACTCAGCTTTGCAGTGCAAAACCCAAATGGCAAAAACAATTGACATGTTGCTTCTTTGAAAAGCTGAGTTTTTGACCAAAGTTCTGCCTCAAAAAGGCAGCATTTTGAACAACATAGTGTGAACAAGAAACCCAAATTCCCATAGACTTTGCTTGAATAGAAGAACACATCCATTTTGGCATTAAACAGCGCAGAAGAAAAAGCAGCAAAAAAGCAGGTAAAAAGCAGGTAAAAAGCAACGTGCGCACATACCCTTAGAGGGAGCTGTCAGTTAGTGGAGGGGTCGTGGTTACTGCCACCGCTCTCCATACACAGAGCGGTGACTGAACCCAAGTCGGCGCCGCTTCCAAGACTGAAACCGGAGAAACTGCCGGGAGGACTAAAGTTAATTTCCTCCCGGTAGTGAGGTTTCATGAGCAGGGGCCAGGCAGGCTCAGAATGCTATTAACCTACAGATTAACCCGATATTTGCAGATTAATAGCCTTGTTCCATATGACAGGTTCTTCAATGGTGTATATTTTTGGAGGACCTGTCCTGTCCTGCATTATGCAGGAATCAAATTCATGTGATGGGCACGCTGTAATGCTTAATTTCCATTGTGTTGGCACCGCAATGAAGATAATCATTTATTGTCATGTTTACCAAAAATTACATATGATCACTGTAGCCAATTTATTGGTAATGGGGCCTTTACAATATATAGGCGCTAAGTGCACAAACTGCAGATGCCATGGAAAAGACAGAGTTACTAAAAAGTCAAGTCTGTATCACCCAACCGCAGATTGCTTCTTAAGGGTGCTTTACACGCTGCGACATCGCTAGCATTTGCTAGCGATGTAGCGAGCGATAGCACCCGCCCCTGTTGTTGGTGCGATATGTGGGGATTGCTGCCGTAGCGAACATTATCGCTACGGCAGCGTCACACGCATATACCTGTTCTGCGACGTCGCTCTGGCCGGCGAACCGCCTCCTTTCTAAGGGGGCGGTTCGTGCGGTGTCACAGCGACATCACACGGCAGCCGCCCAATATCAGAGGAGGGGCGGAGATGAGCGGCCGAAACATGCTGCCCACCTCCTTCCTTCCGCATTGCCGGTGGACGCAGGTAAGGAGATGTTCGTCATTCCTGCGGTGTCACACATAGCGATGTGTGCTGCCGCAGGAATGATGAACAACATCGTACCTGCAGCAGCAGCGATATTAAGGAAATGAATGACGTGTCAACGAGCGACGATTTTTCACGTTTTTGCGCTCGTTGATCGTCGCTCATTGGTGTCACACGCTGCGATGTCGCTAACGGCGCCGGATATGCGTCACTAACGACGTGACCCCGAGAATATATCGTTAGCGATGTCGCAGCGTGTAAAGCACCCTTTACTCTAAAGGGTACTTTACACGCTGCGATATCGGTACCGATATCGCTAGCGAGCTTACCCGCCCCCGTCGGTTGTGCGTCATGGGCAAATCGCTGCCCATGGCGCACAACATCGCTAACCCCCGTCACACGCACTTACCTTCCCTGCGACGTCGCTCTGGCTGGCGAACCGCCTCATTTCTAAGGGGGCGGTTCGTGCTGCGTCACAGCGACACCACACGGCAGCCGCCCAATATCAGAGGAGGGGCGGAGATGAGCGGCCGGAACATGCCGCCCACCTCCTTCCTTCCTCATTGCCGGTGGAGGCAGGTAAGGAGATGTTCGTCGTTCCTGCGGTGTCACACATAGTGATGTGTGCTGCCGCAGGAACGATGAACAACATCGTACCTGCAGCAGCAGCGATATTAAGGAAATGAACGACGTGTTAACGAGCAATGATTTTTCACGTTTTTGTGCTCGTTGATCGTCGCTCATTCGTGTCACATGCTGCGATGTCGCTAACGGCGCCGGATATGCGTCACTAACGACGTGACCCCGAGAATATATCGTTAGCGATGTCGCAGCGTGTAAAGCACCCTTTACTCTAAAGGGTACTTTACACGCTGCGATATTGGTACCGATATCGCTAGCGAGCTTACCCGCCCCCGTCGGTTGTGCGTCACGGGCAAATCGCTGCCCATGGTGCACAACATCGCTAACCCCCGTCACACGCACTTACCTTCCCTGCGACGACGCTCTGGCCAGTGAACCGCCTCCTTTCTAAGGGGGCGGTTCGTGCAGCGTCACAGCGACATCACACGGCAGCCGCCCAATATCAGAGGAGGGGCGGAGATGAGCGGCCGGAACATGCCGCCCACCTCCTTCCTTCCTCATTGTCGGTGGAGGCAGGTAAGGAGATGTTCGTCGTTCCTGCGGTGTCACACATAGCGATGTGTGCTGCCGCAGGAACGACGAACAACATCGTACCTGCAGCAGCAGCGATATTAAGGAAATGAACGACGTGTCAACGAGCAATGATTTTTCACGTTTTTGTGCTCGTTGATCGTCGCTCATTGGTGTCACACGCTGCGATGTCGCTAATGGCGCCGGATATGCGTCACTAACGACGTGACCCCAAGAATATATCGTTAGCGATGTCGCACCGTGTAAAGCACCCTTTACTCTAAAGGGTACTTTACATGCTGCGATATCGGTACCGATATCGCTAGCGAGCTTACCCACCCCCGTAGGTTGTGCGTCATGGGCAAATCGCTGCCCATGGCGCACAACATCGCTAACAGCCGTCACACGTACTTACCTTCCCTGCGACGTCGCTCTGGCCGGCGAACCACCTACTTTCTAAGGGGGCAGTTTGTGCGGCGTCACAGCGACGTCACATGGCAGCCATCCAATAGAAGCAGAGAGGCGGAGATGAGCGGGCGGAAGATTCCGCCCTCCTCCTTTCTTACTTCTTTTCCGGTGGACGCAGGTAAGGAGATGTTCGTCGTTCCTACGGTGTCACACGTAGCGATGTGTGGTGCCGCAGGAACGACGAACAACATCGTACCTGCAGCAGCAACGATTTTTGGTAAATAAGCGACCTCTCCAACACCAACGATTTTTACCTCTTTTGTGATCGTTGAAGGTCGCTCATACGTGTCACACGCTGCGATGTCGCTAACGACGCCGGATGTGCGTCACAAACACCGTGACCCCGACGATATATCGTTAGCGATGTCGCAGCATATAAATGGCCCTTTAGATTAGATTAAATCTGTAAAGCAAGCCCTCCATAACCTTAAGTATAAATGGGAACTATGGTATGGTCCATATCCCAAAGTCCTCTAAAATAACCATGTGAATGAGTCCCTATAAGAGTCCCTTTCCGTTTGTTTCTGTAATCATGTCCTGGAAATTGGTTATTCAACCTTTTCTTCGCTCTGAGTAACTTTTCTATAACCACACAAAGCCCTGGTGTTTTTCCAAAAATGTCTTCAGAGCTCGTAAAATGTGTAGACGTGGCATTACTTCCCAGAGTTTTTAATAATATATGTTGACTCTGTGTTAGATAATATCTGAGCATCCCACGTGACCGTTTTGCAAACAAAAATTTTATTCCTTTAGACTCAATCTTGGTCCAAGAATGACTTAAGTCCCGGTAACCTGTACATGCTGGTGTTGACTATGATCACATACCATACTTCGCAAATATTTTAAGCAAATAGATAGCGTCACCTCACATGAGCTCATTGGCATGGGATAGCGATTGTCAACACATATCATATGGTGACATTTCTGCAAGTCTTGTTTAACCTCTCATGTACACATTATGCCATCAGCTGTTATTTATATTTACAGGGGTTGTACGGGATTAGAAAAACATGGCTGCTTTATTCCAGAAACACCACTCTTGGGAATAGCCTGTGGCTGCTATTGTGGGATGGGTTTCCTGAAGTGAATGAAGCAGAAGTATAAAACATGTTTTATCTCATTCAAAGTTATTCCTGAAAAGGTAATTTCTAATCACAGTATGGGTGATTGATGGGGTCCAATCACTGGGACCCCCACCAATCCCAAGAATGGGGCTCTGAAATGTCCTATCTGAATGAAGAAGTGTCCACCGAACCCAAGAATGGGGCTCTGATGTCTACCGATCCCAAGAACATGGCTCCTATGTCCACCGAACCCAAGAACAGGCTCTGATGTCCACCGATCCCAAGAACGGGGCTCTGATGTCCACCGATCCCAAGAACGGGGCTCTGATGTCCACCGATCCCATGAACAGGGCTCTGAAATGTCCTATCTTAATGTAGAAGTGTCCACTGATCCCTAGAATGGGACTCTGATACCCACTGATCATAAGAACGGGGCTCTGAAATGTCCCATCTGAATGGAGAAGTGTCCACTGATCCCAAGAACAGGGCTCTGATGTCCACCAAACTCAGGAATGGGGCTCTGAAGTATCCTATCTGAATGGAGAAGTTTCCACCGATCCCAAAAACAGGGCTCTGATGTCCACCGATCCCAAGGACGGCGCTTTGAAATGTCTTATCTGAATGAAGAAGTATCCACTGATCCCAAGAATGAGACTCTGATGTCCACTGATCCCAAGAACAGGGTGTTTGAAATGTCCTATGTGAATAGAGAAGTGGCTGGACATGGGCACCACCACTCAGTTTGTTGCCGATGCCAAAGATGGCTGAGTACACAGATGAGACGGACATATTGTCATCAAAATGCCATGAGCACAGGAGTTGTGCCCATTCCATTTGCTGTAATGTAGACCTGGGCTCCCACTGTATCGTAATGATATCGACCCAAACTATCAAAGTCTACAATTATTTAGCCTTCACGATGAGCAGCGTGAAACCAAACAAAATTAAATCAAAAGTCATCAAAAAGTTCTATACAACCCAAAATCCTCCAGTGAAGATGACATGTCCTACAAAAATTTTGGATCTCAGGATATGACAACCGAAAAAAATAATGATTACAAAAATGTTTTATTTTTTTTAGCTCCTCTCAGCTGATTTACAAGTGCATCTCAATAAATTAAAACATCATCAAAAAGTTAATTTATTTCAGTAATTTAATACAGAAAGGGAAACACATATATTATAGAGAATCATTACACACAAAGTGATCTATTGCAAGTACATAGGAATCATGGGACCTTATAGCAAAAGTTCTAACTGGGCATCCCCCTTAAAGCAACAAATAAACAAAAAATATTCGTCTGAGTAACATAAGAACATATCTCACAATTTTGCAGCCCTTACAAAGTAACTTTCCTCCTATTGAAGCTCCTAGATTCCCTTTCCAATGCAGCCATAGAGAATGGTGGCAACAAAAATGCCCCACAAACACTGCACCATACCCCCACAGTACATTCCTCCACAGTACCCTCCAGACACACAGTATGATACCCCTCTCAGCTACCCCAGCAAAGTATGGTGACCCCAACACAGTATGATCTCCAGTTGTGACCCCCACACAACCCTGCATGCAGTTTAATGGGCATACGTATATAATGTATAATGGCCTCCACACCATTCCTCAATAGCCATCCAAGCAGTATAATGGCCCCACACAGCCTTCAGCACAGTATGATGGACCCCAGACAAACCTTCATATTGTTTAATTGCTTGCATACTATATAATGTCCCTCTAATAGCCCTCCATAAAGTATAAAGACTCCCTCATAGCCTCTGAATATTATAATGGCCCCACAAACAGCCTTCCATATAGTATAATGCATCCCATAGCACTTCATATAATATAATGGACTTCACATTGCCTCAAATACAGTAGAATGCACACCCCCATAGTCTTCAATATAGTATAATTCATCCCAGAAGTCCTCCATATATTATACTGCACCCGCATAGTCCGCTGTATAATAGAAAGCATTTCATAGTCCTCCATATGGTATAATGCACCCCATGGTACTCAATATAGTATAATCCTTCCCTATAGTCCTCAATATAGTATAATGCACTCCATAGTTCTTCATATAGTATAATGCACCCTATTAGTCCTCTATATAGTATAATTCATTTCAATAGTCCTCCATATATTAAAATGAACCCCCATAGTCCTCCATATAATACAATACACTCCATAGTTCTCCATATATTATAATGCCCCCCATTGTCCTTCATATACTATAATGAGCTCCATAGTCCTCCATACAGCATAATGTACCCCATGGTCCTCCATATAGTGTAATCCATCCCCATAGTCCTCCATATAGTATAATGCACCCCCATACTCCTCCATATAGTATAATGCATCCCATAATCCTCCATATAGTTTAATGCGCCCCATAGTCCTCCATATGGTATATTGCACATCCACCCCATAATCCTCCATATAGTATAATGCACCCACCCAATAATCCTCCATAGAGTATAATGCTCCACATAGACCTCCATATAGTATAATGCACCCCCTAGTCCTCCATATAATATAATGCACCCACCATAGTCCACCATATAGTATTATGGCCACCACATTGTAATCACTGATTTAAAATAAATTCTCACCTCTCCTCTTTCCCCCTCTGCACCAGTCACTGCTGGGAGCGTTCTGAAGCTCTGACTTCACTGCAAGGCACAGTGGGTGTGATGAAGTGATGTTAGAGCTATGGTGCAGCAGGAGAATGATGAAAGAGGCAGTGGATTGTTGAACTGCAATAATGGACAGACGAGGCATGGTTATGATGTTGGCATTGGGTCCTCCCAACTCACGGGCCCCATAGTGGTTGAGTGATTTGCCCCTATTGGCTGAAAGTCACTGGTTTTGTGGCTAAATATGAGCAATTTTTTACAATTTTACAGCACCATTAATTCCTTAGCGCTTTGCAGACATCATTAGCACTGCCCCCATTGCAGCTCACAATCTACATTCCCTATCAGTATGTGTTTGGAGTGTGGGAGGAAACTGGAGTACCCGGAGGAAATCTACAAAACCATGAGGTGAACATACACACTCCTTGCAAGTGAGTTAGAACTCTACGCCAAGTGCTTCAAGGTTACAGTGCTAACTAGTTAAAGTTCAATTTTCTGCAGCTATAGTCAAATTCAGATGGGAAATTAGATTTGCATCAAATAAATTTGAAGTAAATCAAATTGGCTGGTAAAAGGTTATTAAAAAAAACCTCTCACACTCACCTTTCTTCGGCCCTCTCCATATCTTTTCCACTGCCGCCAGCCAGGCCCGTAATTGTCTTCTTGCTCTTCCTATTTCACTTTCTGCCTTCTAACTTCCATCTTCTTCTTTTTCTGGATTTCAGGAACTTCTGTTCTTCAATAGACCTCAAATGAAAGTCAATAACATCATCCATGGCACCCACATGGTGCCTCGTGAAGAACAGCAGTGCCAGAATCCCAGAAAGAGGAGATGGAAGACAGTAAAGAGAAAGCGTCGATTGGAAGATTGGCAGCAGCGGGAAAAATATGGGGAGGAGCCGTGAGAAATGACTACGTTGTTTTGTTTTTTTATTTAAGCCCCTTCCTGACCTTCAAGAAGCAGAAAAATGGTGGAAAAATTTTTTGTAAGGAATTTGATTAGTCGCAAATTGATTCTTTCTTCTCTTCTAAATAGTTTTAACTGATTCTTTTGGAGTTACGTATAGAAGAGTATCGGCTTTACTGTAGACTTTTTGAGTTTAGATGAGATATGTGCATCATTACTATGATCTGCTGTAATGAACATAATTGTATTGAAGTAACAGCCTTGACAAAGGCACAGAAAATTTGAGGTCAAAGACATTGTTTGCTATCTTACTCAGAAAGGAACTCAACAAGGAAAGTCTGCGTTTCGCCTATGCATTGTACAGTAAATAGGAAACGTTGTGATGTACCCTACGTATCTACTCAACTTGTGTAGGCACTTGTAGGAGGATGTTCTTTACAGTTACTGGAAACCCACTAGGCAATGAGTCAAACTAGTATGTGTACTGTGGTGAGACAAGAAGAGAAATTAACAATGCCTCCAATGTATCTCAGGGTTCTTTGATAAGTTTTAATAAGGTATCAAGTAAAAGTAAAATATTGAAAAAACTAGCAAAGATTTTCTCAAACACACCACAAAGAACTCAGAACGGAAGAGACTGGCGCCTCCATTCTATTTGTTTGGCCCAACCTAGTCATGTTTCTTGCCGCCCAAACTAATGCCTCCCGGCTTCAGAGAGGTCTATTGCACATGCCCGGAAGTGCATTGACTTCTGATCGTGCGCACTGCCCGGCGTCTGATGCGGTAACAACGGACAGGTATATGCATCACCGCTGATGACGCTAAGCAATGGGTACTGAAGAGCATGTTAGCACGCCCCTGTGGGTGTGCTACCATGCTAAGAGGGTGGACTAGTCTCGGGGATATAACGCCCTTGTGACTAGTCCCTGCGCTCATTAGCATATCATAAAGGATCTCTAGAAATACTTTTTCTATAGATCCCTTTATCTATGCTAGTGTATACAGGGACAGTTAGGCAGGGATTAGCAATACGCACCCAGAACTGCTCGTGGCTCTGGGTGTATAGGGGACCTGACAGGTTCCCTTTAAATCAGTTGTTGAGGATTTTAGAGATTTCATAGCAAAGATTACATTAGGCCTTTTTTGTTTTTAATTTGGGAATAGAAAGGAATCCAGCTGACACAAGGATGAGAAAAACAGACATATGAAGAATCATGCAGGTGCAAAATCGTAATTTTTTTTTTCTTTCATATGCTCGTCTGAATTCACCATTAGTTCCTGGGTGAGGTGCATGCAAATAAAGTGGTGTAACAATTGCAGTCATAGAAGGTGCAACTGTAACCGGGCCCAAGTAGGAGGGGGGCCACTGACCCCAGCGGCTATGTATTGCCGGGAAGAGTTCCCTGCACTCCAATACCCGCTGGCCAATCAGAGGCCTGCAGCTGACGTCAGCGTTCCAGTCACAGATGGAGCATTGCAGTGACGTCACACTTGCACACTGAAGTCAATTGCTGGTTTCAGACCAGTTAAAGAAGAGAATGCCACACACAGTGGGAGCTGAGGGAGGTGAGAACAATAACTTGATGGGGGTTTTTTACATTTGTTGGAGAAGAGATACAAAAAACAAACATTATTACTGAAAGAGGCCCAGGATGGGGGACATTACATCAAGAATAGGAGACAATATACCAGGAAGTGGCCCAGGATGGAGACCCTATACCACGATGGGGAACATGTTAACAGCAAAGGGAGAGGTTACGAAAGTAAAAGGCCCAGGATGGAGGACATGATACTAAGAAAGGGTGACATTATTGTGATGCCCTGGCAAAACCAGGTAGTCACAGATAGGCCCCCGCACAACACCTTTCCTTCACCTAGGTAACACACAGCCGACCTAAAACCCTAGTCACCCCCTTAGGGAAAGATAGACACACAAGTGGGTGAGACCAGGCTGTTGGGATATGCCCACCTAGGGGTCTAGACAGAGTGGGGCGGGAAACACAACAGTCAAGCCTAAGTCACAGATGAAGTGTGAAGTTCAAGTTGAGAGGAGTGGAGCTGGGGCTAGGTGTAGTCCCAGCAGAAGGAGAAGCTCAAATTGAACGGTGCCAGGGTTGGAGCCCTGGTACCTTGGCTAGGTGGCAAACGGTGGTCTCCGTCAGCAGGAGATGGGAAGACGGCTCGGCAGATTCGAGGTGGACCAGGACAGGGTTGTAGCCCGCCAGTACTGACACGGAGAACTGACCCGGAAACCGTAGCACAGAGGGGGTTCTCGGACCCTGAAGCCAGGACCGAAACCAGCGGCCTAGCTAATTAACCGATTGAGAGCAGGATTATAGGTCCTGTCCCACCCAAAGTCCCTAAAAGAAGACAACAGCCCACCGATATGGATAAGGCCACTACCAGAGCCCATAGATCCCACGGGCCAGCATCTGCGGGCACGGCTCCTTAGGCCACATACAGCCGGGAGCGGACTCCTGAGTTCCAGACCAGAAAGTCCACCATACACAAAACAAGTGCAGAGGAAAAGGACAATGACTACCAGCCCGGGTGGGGGACCTGAATGCAATCGGCGGTCGCGGCGGCCGGCCACCAGCACCTTGGTTTACCAAAAGACTCGTGTGATTCAATTACTGTGAGTAACCAACCCCCCGCACGTCCGGGCGCACCAGCCCTTGTCATCGCTATACCCTGCACAAAGACACTGGGTCCCGAGGCAACCATCCCTACCCACGGAGGGGTTAACATCCAGCTGCCACTACATCTCCCCCGGGTGCCCCACAACAGCAGCGGTGGTGTCCCACTTCACCACACACCGTGGGTGGCGTCACGAACTTAATACGGCTTAGCCCGTACATCTACGTCCCCCTTTATATTTGGCGTGTCCGTGAGACCCCTGGGTCCGGAGACCCTCGAGCCACCCACAGAAGGGCCGCATCCGAGCAGCGGCGGCTGCTGGCACGGGGGTGGCACATTATACTAGAAAGTGGCCCAGAATGGAGGACATTATACTAGAAAAAGAGACATTAAACTAGGAAAGAGCCCAGAATGGAGGACATTATACTTGGAAAAAGAAACATTATATCAGGAAGGGGCCCAGGATGGAGGATATTATACTAGGTCAGGGAGACATTAAACTAGAAAGAACATTATACCAGAATAGAGGACATTATTACTGGAAGGGGCCCAGGATGGGGAACATTATACCAGAAAAAGGCCCAGGATAGAGGACATTATACCTGGTAGGGCCAAGGATGGGAGACCTTATACCTGCAAGGGCACAAAGATGGGGAACATCATACCAGAATGTGAGACAATATACCAAGATGGGTTCTAGAATGTAGGACATTATACCTGGAAGGGACAATGAAAGAGGACAGTACATCGATAAGAGGCTCAGGATGAGATAAATTAGTACTAAAAGGGATCTAGGATGGCAACATTTTTATAGAAAGGGTCCAGGATGGTGGACATTAATACAAGAAGATGCCCAGCATGAGGGACATTATATAATGGGCCAGGATTGGAGACATTATTTCAGGAAGGGGGAATATAATTACATGGGTGGCGAACACGTATAACTTCATAAGATCTGAAACGTTATAAAGGCCCATCAGACTTTTGCAGTGGGGTCCATTGGACTTTAGTTACACACCACTGAACAAGAAGCAACATTTCCAATGAAGCCAGGGTGAGGTCACTGCGTAGGCGCTATATTTAACCTGGCAACGTGGATGGCGTCTTCTGTGTCATTCATATGCCTGGGAAAAATCTCGCTCCTACACGGAGATCTCACCGTTTCATACATGCACACTTATGTATTAGGCTCTGCCCACACGATGGCTCTGCACAGTCGTGAGATCTCACCTGGCTATGTGGATGATGCAGAAGGTGTCATCCATATCAGTCATAACAAGATGGTGGCCATCAATGCGGAGAGGAGGGATAAACGCAGAAGCAAGCACGCCCATGTGACTGCAATGAAAGATTTACATACAGTACGGGAGATTTTCAAAAGGTATTGGGGGTATACAGGGGGAGTCAGGGGATAGTATACACCTTTATGGAATGACGCACAGGTGCCGCTGAAGGTGGTAGTTTTGGTTTCTGCAGAGCTCTGCCCTCCTGCTCCCTCTTCTATCTACATTGTGTTACCATAAGTATACAATTTGCATACTTACAGCTACATTCTGACTAGATGTGTCACATGCGTGAGTCATGCAAGTCTAGTTGGCATGTGATTGCAAGTATTCAATTTACGCCAGCAGCAGAGATTACTGTCAGCACGCAGTGCACCGTGAGCATTCACAAGTCTACAGCCACATAGAAGGACTACAGACTTGCGCCCCAAGCCTAGACAACCCTTTAGTACAAGAAACATGCCAGAATGAGACATAAACTACTACAGGAGGTGTGAGACCCTCCCCACGAAGCCTTACAATCTACAAGATTTCTGCAACAATTCCTCACTATTTTTAAGATGTCTGTTTCTTTAATTTATCTTTGTATTATACAACTATCTATACATTTTTTTTTAATTAAAACTGGAAAATTCTTCAATTTTAAGATTCGCCCATAGCAGCACCTATCAGCTGATTTTTTTTTTAATTAATTTATTTTAAAACAGAGGAGATGTTGCCATGTACAACACGATTATTTCCCTCTGTCCTAGTTTCGTACAAGTGTCTTATTGTAAATCCACATTATATTTACTTGCCAAAACTGCAGCTTATTCTACAGTGTCCTTTTGTAGAAGAAGTAATCCTCCCGACTTCCCCTATGACACAACATTTACTCTTGTCTTAAAGACTAAACCTTGTTTCCACTCTGATCATTATTCCCCTGAGAGAAGGCTGATATCTGCACGGTTCCACTGCAACAAACTACGGCAAAGTGAGGAAAACAAGGTCAAGAAGATACGTTTTATCACATGAACATAAAGCAGTAACCTTAAAGGGTATGTTCACACTGAGGTCTTCTTTTTTTTACCTGAGCTTATCTTCAAAAAGGTCAAAACTTGGAGTTCCTGCTCCAAACACTCAGCAAAAATACCTAAATATGAACCCAGCCTTAGAGGTTTTTCTGGGAAGAACTCTTCCCTCCCAGGTGGCTTCCTCTAGGTTAAAATAATAAACTCAGGCGCCGCTCACATCAGCGGTATTTTGCCGCAAAACTGGATCCGTCACAAACGCGTTTCAGTTCCATTCTTTTCCAATGGAATCGCGGCAAGATGCGGTCATATGTGGTTGCGTACGTCATACACAACCGCATGTGACCACATCTTGCTGCGATTCCATTGGAAAAGAATGGAACTGAAATGCATTTGTGATGTATCCGGTTTTGCGGCAAAATACCGCTGATGTGAGGGCCTTAGCTGTTACTCACCCACCAGTGTTTCATGTCTGCTGCTTCCTGTTTTTTTGTTGATAGTCTGCAGCAGTGACATCACTGAGCTCAACGTAGACAGCAGTGATTGGCTGCAGCATAGTAGTGACATCACCACTGTCAACATAGACCGGGGCAGCAGCGGAGAAGCAGTGTTGCACCTGGAGACGGAAATTACAGCTGAGTTTACTATTTTTAACCTAACAAAAGCCAATGGGTAGGGAAAGGTTATCTCCAGAAACCCCCTGTAAAAATGAAAATGTATTTCTCAAAAATCAGACCTACCCTGAAATAAGTCCTAGCAACATTTCTTTGCCCTATTTGAAGTAGGCTTAAAATTTAAGCCCTACTCCAAAAATAAGCCCCAGTTGCAGATCAACATACTAATAGTATCCTGAAATAGAGTTTGAACAGAGGTGGGCAGAGAAGGGGGTGAATATTCATTTTTCATTAACGGACGACGCAATCACTGTCACCAATACAAAATATAAGACATCCCCCAAAAATAAATGCTAATTGTGGATCAGCATACTAATAGTATCCTGTAATACGATTTGGGTAGAGAGATGGGTGGGGAATGGGGGGTGAATATTCATTTTTCCTTAATGGGTGACGCAATCACTGTCACCAACACAAAATATAAGACATCCCCCTAAAATAAGCCTTAATTGTGGATCATCATACTAATAATAACAACCTGTAATAGGGTTTGGGCAGAGATATGGGTGGGGAAGGGGGGGGTGAATATTCATTTTTCCTTAATGGGCGATGCAATCACTGTCACTAATACAAAATATAAGACATCCCCCAAAAATAAACCCTAATTGTGGATCAGCATACTAATAGTATCCTGTAATACGATTTGGGTAGAGAGATGGGTGGGGAATGGGGGGTGAATATTCATTTTTCCTTAATGGGCGACGCAATCACTGTCACCAACACAAAATATAAGACATCCCCCTAAAATAAGCCTTAATTGTGGATCATCATACTAATAATAACAACCTGTAATAGGGTTTGGGCAGAGAGATGGGTAGGGAAGGGGGGGTGAATATTCATTTTTCCTTAATGGGCGATGCAATCACTGTCACTAATACAAAATATAAGACATCCCCCAAAAATAAACCCTAATTGTGGATCAGCATACTAATAGTATCCTGTAATACGATTTGGGTAGAGAGATGGGTGGGGAATGGGGGGTGAATATTCATTTTTCTTTAATGGGCGACGCAATCACTGTCACCAACACAAAATATAAGACATCCCCCTAAAATAAGCCTTAATTGTGGATCATCATACTAATAATAACAACCTGTAATAGGGTTTGGGCAGAGAGATGGGTGGGGAAGGGGGGGGTGAATATTCATTTTTCCTTAATGGGCGATGCAATCACTGTCACTAATACAAAATATAAGACATCCCCCAAAAATAAACCCTAATTGTGGATCAGCATACTAATAGTATCCTGTAATACGATTTGGGTAGAGAGATGGGTGGGGAATGGGGGGTGAATATTCATTTTTCCTTAATGGGTGACGCAATCACTGTCACCAACACAAAATATAAGACATCCCCCTAAAATAAGCCTTAATTGTGGATCATCATACTAATAATAACAACCTGTAATAGGGTTTGGGCAGAGAGATGGGTGGGGAAGGGGGGGGGTGAATATTCATTTTTCCTTAATGGGTGATGCAATCACTGTCACTAATACAAAATATAAGACATCCCCCAAAAATAAACCCTAATTGTGGATCAGCATACTAATAGCATCCTGTAATACGATTTGGGTAGAGAGATGGGTGGGGAATGGGGGGTGTATATTAATTTTTCCTTAATGGGCGACGCAATCACTGTCACCAACACAAAATATAAGACATCCCCCTAAAATAAGCCTTAATTGTGGATCATCATACTAATAATAACAACCTGTAATAGGGTTTGGGCAGAGAGATGGGTGGGGAAGGGGGGGTGAATATTCATTTTTCCTTAATGGGCGATGCAATCACTGTCACTAATACAAAATATAAGACATCCCCCAAAAATAAACCCTAATTGTGGATCAGCATACTAATAGTATCCTGTAATACGATTTGGGTAGAGAGATGGGTGGGGAATGGGTGGTGAATATTAATTTTTCCTTAATGGGCGACGCAATCACTGTCACCAACACAAAATATAAGACATCCCCCTAAAATAAGCCTTAATTGTGGATCATCATACTAATAATAACAACCTGTAATAGGGTTTGGGCAGAGAGATGGGTAGGGAAGGGGGGGTGAATATTCATTTTTCCTTAATGGGTGATGCAATCACTGTCACTAATACAAAATATAAGACATCCCCCAAAAATAAACCCTAATTGTGGATCAGCATACTAATAGTATCCTGTAATACGATTTGGGTAGAGAGATGGGTGGGGAATGGGGGGTGAATATTCATTTTTCTTTAATGGGCGACGCAATCACTGTCACCAACACAAAATATAAGACATCCCCCTAAAATAAGCCTTAATTGTGGATCATCATACTAATAATAACAACCTGTAATAGGGTTTGGGCAGAGAGATGGGTGGGGAAGGGGGGGTGAATATTCATTTTTCCTTAATGGGTGATGCAATCACTGTCACTAATACAAAATATAAGACATCCCCCAAAAATAAACCCTAATTGTGGATCAGCATACTAATAGTATCCTGTAATACGATTTGGGTAAAGAGATGGGTGGGGAATGGGGGGTGTATATTAATTTTTCCTTAATGGGCGACGCAATCACTGTCACCAACACAAAATATAAGATATCCCCCTAAAATAAGCCTTAATTGTGGATCATCATACTAATAATAACAACCTGTAATAGGGTTTGGGCAGAGAGATGGGTGGGGAAGGGGGGGTGAATATTCATTTTTCCTTAATGGGCGATGCAATCACTGTCACTAATACAAAATATAAGACATCCCCCAAAAATAAACCCTAATTGTGGATCAGCATACTAATAGTATCCTGTAATACGATTTGGGTAGAGAGATGGGTGGGGAATGGGGGGTGAATATTAATTTTTCCTTAATGGGCGACGCAATCACTGTCACCAACACAAAATATAAGACATCCCCCTAAAATAAGCCTTAATTGTGGATTATCAAACTAATAGTAACCTTTAATAAGGTTTGGGCAAACAGGAGGTCGGTGAAGGCAGTGAATATTCATTTTTCATTAACGGGTGACCCAATCACTGACACCAATACAAAATATGACATCCCCCAAAAATATACCCTAGCGCATCTTTTGGAACCAAAAACATAAATAAAAAATTCTTGTGTCTGCAGCCACCACAAGGGGGCGTTTTAGGAGCTTATTGCATACAGACTATATGTTATACTTTAGAACAGTATGAAGTCAGTGACTGAGCTTGCTGCTATTAGGAAATATAGATTTTCTCTATAATTTGTGACAATTTCAGGTGCAAGTAATATTAGATCTGTACCCACCTCTCCTTCTAAACACCACTCACTCTTAGGGCTCATTCACAAGATCGTATTTTTTCCATCCGAGAAAATTCAGACTCTGATCAAAAAGGGATTAATTTTTCTTAGATGTGGAGAAGAATTAAAAAAATAAAGCTTCTCCATCTTGTCAATCCATAAAAATTGCTGATGAAGCTCTTGTAGCGACACGCGTTGGGTTGGGTGACTTTGTGCTCCATCATGCTTTATGATTTCATATTTTGCTAGGTTGACTGCTTAGGTAGGCTAGCACTTATATACTTTACTGGGGACTCCTTGTGTGTCCTTGGGATTATTGGGCCCTTATACCCTGTCACTTATTTTTCAGGTTATCACTGGCCTTTTCCCAGGTTGTATATGAATGCCTTTTGCCTGTTAGACATTATATGTATATCTGCATTCTGAGCCTTCTTGTACCTTCTTGAGTGCACTCTCCTATCTCTGTAGTGTTATCTGATTATTATTATTATTATTATTATTAATATCTAATTATGTACTGTTTGCAATGTCACTTTATTTTTGTGTATTTGTTTGCTGATATTTGCACATACTGATGCTTTCATCTATCAGGTGGCCTCCTAGTAGCATGATGGTCCCAATATTGGTTTTAAGTGTTTTTAATGTTGCACAATAAACTTCACAGTAATATGTTTTCTGTGAGCTGAGTGCTTCCTCTTGCCTATACTTTTTTCTCTCCTTATTTTTAAGTTTCAGCCATAGCCGGCATAGGGAGGATTGAGGAGCGGATACTTATAGCAGAAGGGAGTGGCTGGAGCTGAGATTACAACTACCTGTTAGATCACTGCAGGATAGAAATGAACCTTAACCCCTTCAGTATCTGATGGAATAATCAGGGTAAATGGCGGGCGGGCACTAAAGCGGATCTGTGATCCACAATGTCCTGTGACCTTCTGATCCCAGATCTCCCTGAGATTACATTAGGCCGTGACACTCTCGTGACAACAGCAGGTTGTTTTGACATTGCTGTGCATATGTTCTTTATTTTTGACTTTTTTTTAGCTCTTTTTCCAGCATCTGGGTGTTGAATGCACCTGAAAAAAATCTGTTGTGTTCATAAACCCTAAGATGTCAGTTTTTTATGAAGAAATGAGAACTCGTACCTACTATTTTCGATGGACTGTTGACACATTCATAATTTTTTCCCACATAGTGGTCAGTAGCACCAAATAAAAGAAACATGTCCAATTTTGATCAGAGTCATGGATCAAAATCGCTAATCCAAATCTATGAGTCTGAAAATATTGGAGAAGATCCAGATGCAGTTAGCGCACTGTCCTATTTTCACGGTTATTTCATAGAAGATGTTTCTTTTGTATGCAAAAATCGCTTACAGTAAGAACTGACCAAACTTGATGAAAATCGATCTCTTCTTTGCGTATAAGAATAGTCATTGACGTTTCACTGAGCTCTAACGCCCAGACCTTCATATATTATTACAATATCAGCCTTAAGTAACAAGCCTCAAAGCCAAATTATGAGCCGAACTGTCACATGCCCTGCCAGATCGTCCATGATTAATCTCTCATATGTTCCTTCCCTTCCTCTCAGCTGTAACGGATGGGTTTCTTTTTCTCACAAATCTGCTAAATATGTCTTTTTTTTTCTACTCTCCTGTGGTCTTCGCTGCCTCCTTTCCCAAATCCTCAGTCTCATATGGTTTCATAAAGACTTGAGGATACAATTACTTGATTACAACCCTGAGAGAAGAGAACTCGGGCCAAGTGTCTCCAGCAAAAGCCAAATCCCTTTTTGGCCTATGTAGCGAAGGACCGAGTCTACAGTGTGTGTTTTTCTATGTTTCTTGAATGCTTTTTGGAACCTTTTTATTCACATCATTTATCAATTTGATTGTTTAAAATAAACTAAAAAAAAAACTGCGGGACCCAAGAATCCAATCATTTGTTGGCCAATGCGTCTTTTAATATCACTAATAAACCAACCTCGGCTTCCTGGACAGATTATGTAACAGCCACAGAGATCTGTGAGATACATTGGGCTATTCGGAAAAGCTTTTTAGACTCATCTCTCCATCTTTATGTGTTTTGAAAGGTTTCTGTTGGAGGTTGTCAGAAGAATAAATTTCTAGGCCTCAACCCTCAGCCTGAATCATAAAAGCTGGCAAAACTTTCAGGTTTGAAGTAAACCTGACCGGGGATTCATGCTAGCCAACCAACGGGCAGCATGATTCAGATACCGTGTGGGTTATTAACCATCTTGGATTACGAGTCTGAGGCCGGTCCTTGGTAGCTTCTCCCCACCCACTTCCCTTAGATGGCAGGTCTGTGTAGGAGGGTGACCAGTGTCCTGCAGCCCTCCTGAAGACGTCATGGTTATTTTGTGTATTTACTGTATGTATGGGAAGTGTTGTTTATATGTGTGTGCTCTCGGGTGCACTGTTGTTCAGCCACCACTAGGGGTCACTGCTCCCTGGTCCCTTAGCTTAGGGGAGAGCTTAGGGCTGGGATGGTATGACAGGGCTGAAGGAGGTAAAAGGAAAGTAGGTCAGCCCTTAGCAGGGGTTAAGGCATTGGAATGTCCTGGTTCTAGTCAGGTAGGGACACCATTGAGTAGAGAGAAGAAGATGTATCTGAGGGAGGTATAGTTAGAGAAGCCTAGAGTAGTTCAGCCAGACGCTCAGGGTCACCTCAGGAAACCCAGAGCAAGGGGACAAAGGAAACTCTTAAGTAGCGGGGTGCAGAAATAGGCACGGACCAGTCCTGAATTTGTGGTCCATGATTAAGTGGACTTTCCGGGTAGCAACTGAGTCCAATAGGACCGGTCTAGGTGTGAGATAACATAAACCTGGACGAACGGGTCGTCACAGAGACAGTGGTAAAAGAACTCCATGTGGTGGTGAATCACATTACTGTGGCAGGGGACGCGATTACATCCATGTGGGACTCCATGAATTTACCGGCTGCCACTGTGGTGTTACCGGGGAAAACAGACAGTCCTATAGTAGCCAGAGAGATGTGCAGGAGGGAGCAGAGTGCAGGAAAATGTGAAATGAAACCAAACCATAACATGCCTGTAATGTTCATGCTATGTGCCTGCAGCGGATCTGCCCACAGTGGATTTGCCCGCAGTGGATCTGTTCCACAGAAACTGTGAGAGTTATTTAGTAAAGTAATATTCACCATTATCCTGGACTCTGTCTCTGAGTTAACCTGTGGGAAGTGGGGTTGTGGTGTTCCTTGTTGCATTGTGGAGGTGGCATGAGTACAACACAGAAGAGAGCTGCTGCCTGGAAGCAGGAGCTTGCCTCTGCCCACAACTATGGCCCCCTGCCACCCCCACAACATCTGTGCCTAGACATACACATAGGGAGAGACCCGCCAGCCACACCACAGAGTAAAACATGTACGGCTTCAATAACAAAATCAGCGTCTGTTTCTTGGTCCCTATGGTTAGGGCAGCAGGAATCTCCTGTCAGGCTGCCCTTGAGGGACGGTGTAGTTCAAAAAATCTATTTTCATACACCTTATTAAAAAATATTGAATGAAAGGGGTTTCCACTTTTGGAAAATCTCTGCCTCCCAAGTACAGTTTGGTTCTTTAAAAAAATAAAAACACATTCTGTCCTTTACTCACCCTCCCCAGGTCTAACCCTCTGCTCCCAGTGTCTATTATAGTCTGCATTGATGATGTGGCGCCCTGGACAAGCCAGGGGCCATAGAGAACAACACCCACACACCCCACACTCCCGGTCAGGCACACCGAAGTCAGACACAAACCCTTGTTGCCTTCCTCCAGGGGCTGATGTTCACACCAGGGGGTGGGCCAGGCGGTTGGCCCCGCCCACCGAGGAGTTCACAGTCTTGGAGGCGGGAAAAGTAGACAGATTAAGTTGGGAAGCGAAAGTGAGAGGAAGGAAAGTGTGGTAAAGAAGCCTGAAGTTGGTCCGGGTGTGTGGCCCGGACGGATCAGCAAGGTTGGCAGACGGTGGTGACCGTCTGCAGGACTGGCCTATTGGAGCTTACCGTAAGGACCGTGGACGGGCGGTGGCCCGGCGGTACCGGACCGGTACACAAAGAGAAGTCAGCACCATCTGGCAGGGGCTTGCGGACCCCGGCAAGGCTAGGAGTCGCCGTGAATTTGCCAAATACGTTAGCGAAGGGAACCTCCTGGGTTTCCCAGCAGCCAAGTCCTGACAGAAGGCAACAGTCCAACTGTGAGAGGGAAACACAGCCACCGCCAAGGCTACTGTTCCCAGGGCCAGAGCCTGCGGGCAAAAGGGGCTCCTTCAGCACCCATCCAAGCTGGGGAGCGGGTTACCAGTGGGAACCCATTGGGACCGTTTACAGTACACAGGTGCAGGGAAAGGCAGTCACCATCAACCTGCCGGGAGAAACAACACCGCAGCCGTCTGTGGGACCCATCCATCCAGCCGTGTGTTTTACCGAGAACTGTGTCCTCATCATTGGCTGAGTGAGTACCACCGTGCCGTGCGGCACAGCGCTGCCCCCGCGACCCTGCACCTCACCAGGCCCCGTAACCCGCCTGCCATCCATCCCTACCCATCACCGGGCCCCGGGACAACCAACCCCCTACCCACGGAGGGGAGAACTAACATCAAAGCTGCTCCCTGTCACCGCTCCCGGGATCCCCGTCCAGAGCAGCGGTGGTGTCACTAATTTCACCACAACCGTGGGTGGCGTCACGGACAATCACCAAATCCCCACCATCCAATCAAATCCCCTTTTCACTCACGGGCGAGGAACGCCACTCGAGTCCCCGGGATCCGGCCCACTGCTCGAGCCACCACCGAGCAGCAGCAGCAGCAGCCGCAGCAGCAGCGGCCGGACCCGAGCAGTGGGAGAGCGCAGCGTCCCCTCCTCCGCCCGCGACAATGACATCACTTGAACAGAGCTGCAGCCAATCAGTAGATTCAGTGGCTCTGAGGGCTCAGGCGATGTCCAAAGACACTGAGAGAACAGGGAGAACTTTATAAGAAAAAAAAATTATACATGTCTCCACTTTTAATTGATTGGACTTTATTGATACCATTTTGGGGTCTATACATAGTGCTAAAAACGTTTTGAGTGTTTCTTTCCCATATCACAATCTTTATTAAAAATATAAATTAGAAATCTTGGCCACTTGGTGTTTTTTAGACTTTCACTACCTGTTGTTTCAGGAAACAATACATGTGCATAGCCATCCTATTTTTTTGTACTGAAGCATCTAATGAGAGTGTGGAAAGGACATTTTGAAAGGAAGGGGAGCAGGCTAAGCTGCAAATGGTTATTTTTACATTATAATAAATGGAAGGGAAGGAATGTGAAAAGGTGTGTAAATTATAAAATATTACCTTTTTTACTAAAATGTTTATTTATTTATGTTTAGTGAAGAGTGGGCTGGGACTCCTACTCAAGTCCAGTCAAACAATGTATTTATATTTTCAGAGATAGTGAAAATATAATTTAACTTGTTGGACACTTTTCCGCTGTATACCTTACCCAGTCTTCCATATCTCTAGGTCTGTTGTTCTTTTTCGAACAATGTCTGATCACTTGCTTTTTTCAGAAATAATGTAATCCACATTGATGACCATGTGTGGAGCCCAGCCCAGGTGTGTATTACCTTCAGGGACTCCACGTGGAGGGACAGTCTGGTCACAGGTAGGTTGTCTTCTTAGTATTCGTGACGCCACTCTCGGTATTGCGTTCAGGGTGACCGCCACTGCAGATTAGGGGACGCCTGGGGCTGATGTTGGATGCAGCTAGATGTAGTGGCCTCCCGAGAGTGAGGCTAGCCCCAGGACCCAGTGTGGATGTGTGGAACCACAGGTCGCAGATTGACTCACACGCACAACCAGAGTGTCTTTCAGGGTTTTTACTCACGTCAGGTGGCAGGGTGAGTAACCCGGGCATAGCTGTGATGAACCAGCCAGGAACCAGGAATTCCTTCAGGCTGACTTATGAGGGTGACTACCGACTCGCCTTCCTAGCCCTTGTGTTTTTGGGGTGACCCCGACTTGTAGTCCTGCTGGGATCACTCAGGGAAGTTGCTGCTGCTTCTTCTCCCCTTCTTCGGCCTGTCTGCTTGTAGCCTGGACCAGGTCACTCCGGCTGCTTGCCTCTTGTGAGCTATGGGCCCTCTCTTTGCTACGTGGCTGCGGACACTGTGGTGTTTGGTGGAGGGTATGAAGTACCCCCACCTGCAGGTTGAGCAGGCCAACTGAATGGGCCCTTGCTTTGGGAACCTGTAACCCGTGTGGGCCTGGTACCTCCCTGGCAGTCCCCGTACTCAACCACCCCTTTGCACTCTAGCCTTGGGTGGATTTCGGGCGGTAGTACCAAGTGACCGATCTCCCCTGTCAGTAGCCACTGCACGTGCGTTGTCTGACTAGTGGGTCCTGCACGTCTGCTCACTGCGCTCTCCACTTCAGACTGACTCACTACTTCCTCCCCTCTGTGCCTGTCTACGAAACTTAGCAACCAGGCTCTCGACCACACCCCTTGAGTGGAGATGGAGGCCGCGGCCCCTCCTGGATTCCCCAGGGGTCCATTCAAAGGTCCATGTGGGAGACCTGATTACTATGCGCCTGTGTAATCACACCTCGGTCAGCCTTCTGGATTACCTGTGTTGTACTGCCCCCAGCATGGGTGCAGTACTCAGTGGTGCCTGACCAGGTCAGGGGTGCCACAGGTGCACCATGCCACTAGAACAGAGTTTTACAAAAGATCCAAAGTTTATCAACATAAAACTTTTATTTTGCCCAAAACGTGATGATCCTAATTAGAAAACAGCAATGACTGTGGCACAGAGAAAGACTATCAGTAAATGTTCTGCAGGTAAAAACAAACACCAATCAGTATGACATGTACAGGTTGTGAATGACTTCAGCATATCTGCGCCACAGGACATCACTAGTCTCTCACACTGCTCTGGTGTGATTTTGGTCCACTCTTCTTCCAGTCTCTTCCACAGTTCTTTGACTGTTGTGGGTTTCTTGGCCATAACTTTGTCACCAAGGATTTTCCAGAGGTTTTCTATTGAGTTTAGATCAGGACTCTGGGCTTGCCAATTCATTATTTCAATGTTTTCTGTTTCAAGGAACTGCTTTACTCGTTTTGCTGTGTGACAAGGGGCATTGTCCTGCATGAAAATTGGCAGCTGATTGAGTGATGAACGCAAGTAAGGAACAACGTGTTGTTGAAGAAGGTTCTGATCCACACTTGCATTCACTCTGCCATGTAGCTGTATGAGAGGTCCAACTCCTGCTGCAGAAAACATTCCCCAAAGCATGACACTTCCACCACCACCTTTCACTGACTTCTTAGCACACTTCGGGCTCTGTCTTTGTCCAGTTTGTCGACTAACATAATGTTTCACATGAGACCCAAATAAATTAAACTTGCTTTCATCACTAAAATGAACTGTAGACACTTCTCCTCTGTCCACACAACATGCTTCTCAAAAAAGGTGAGTGTGAGGGAAACCCTGGGATATGAAGATGAATTATGACTTCCAGTCATAATCGCTCTCATCACTCCATGGCCGTGCCCCCTCCCTTCTTGTTCTCAGATGTCCAGCATCTGTGAAGGTGTCACATCCTAGCAACACATCCCAAGGCCATCTCCTGTGATATGGAGATTAGGTGATGTGGGAACAATGGACACAGGATGACTCCCTGCCGTGACCCTGTAGTAGGGGCTGCTATCTAGTTAGCAAGCATGGAAGTATCCAGACAGGACGACTCCAGTAAAATATGGTTCATATCTCGCAAGCCATAGTTCCGATAAATATGGCAACCATAAAAATGGTGTTTGCGCATGCGGACGATGCTGGCACACCTTTTTTATGGAAGTGGGACATCGGGAAGTACCCCAGGCGTGATATCAGCCAATGGGGAACTAGTAGACAAGTCATGAGTCCTCTCGTTCTGTAGCTAAATTCATAGCTGTCACAATGAGAGCGTTGGCGTCCGCCTACGACGCTCCCAGGCCAAGTTATGGCCATATTCCATGTTGTGGATTTTGTCCATAACTCCAGCCAGGGGTGGAGCAGTGCTCCCTCTGAGGTCACTAAGGTAGGAGGGGACCTGGATTTGCCCAGGTTGATAACCCTACTTCGGCCATTTTCCAGTGTTCTTCTGCTCGGGGGCCTGGTTGGGAAAGACCTGTGAGGGAGTTCCTGGAAACCTGGTCTATGGCGCCCCCCTGTGGCCAGACGCACAAGGTAACTGCTGGAACTGTGTATGCCTGTTTGTAAACCATGCTTTATCTGTAACTGTACTCTGACATATGTATATTCTGTAGATTCCCTATTGTATATATTGTAGTTTCTAGTGTGGCTTTAGGCCGATTAAATTATATAATTAATCTTGGGCTGTTCTGTTATCTCGATCTTGAATCCCACGTCTGTGTGTTCGGCTAATAGTTACCGTGAAGCGGTTGGTGGCAGCGAGTTGTGCCAAGGATTATTGTGGGGAGGCCAGTGAGATTCGGGGAGGTTTTATATATTCCGCCCGCGGAGGTCGGGGGAATATATACCCTACTCTCACCGGGGACCCTTCAATAATCGGCATAAGTAGTATAGCGGCCTCCTTGCTTATTGTCGGGCAATTCCATAATTGGCCTGACTATAAGAGGGGCGCTAGAGAGCGCGTCACGTGCTCTGTCTGTCGGTCGGGAGGTATAAAGGAGGGGTGACCCCCACTTGTTACCCCCCGATTGTGACGTACTGGTAGCCAGCGCGGGGGATTTCTGAGTGACCCCCCCGGTGGTTCGTGACATATTGGTGGCATAGCGGTGGGATCGAGATAATAGTGTGTGTGAGTGTGAGACCCATACTCCCAGACACTAAAGACTGCCTGCAGCAGCTGTGGCTGCTGGGGTCTTCAGACTAGCTCAACACTAGAGTGTCAGAGTGCAGATACTGTAAGGTGTGTGGAGGCATCAGGTGTCAGTTCTGTGTCAGTGACCAAAAGTCTGCAAGAATGGCTGATGGCACCAGGAGCAGAGCTATGCAACTGGCCAATGCTAAAGCAGGAGCCGAAGAGAGGGAGGACGGTGCTGTGGACAGTAATGAGGAGGTTGCCCACGAGTCCTCCAGGAGCTCGACGCCAGAAAACCGTTCTGCAGAGGACAGCGCACAACCTGGCAATTATGGACAAGATGAGGAGCAGCTCACCCAAGGGTCCTCAACGAGCCAGATGCCAGCCCTCCGCTCTGCAATGGACAGTGAATCACCAGGCTCCGCAGCGGGCCGCAGATCACCACGTGCCATTCCACCGAGCCTGGGAGGCTCGGATAGCCTTCTTCAAATGGCTATGGCCCTTCTCCAGGCTGGAGACCAGGAGGGCTACAAGGAACTCCTGGCAGAGCGCAGGGCAGAGCGGCAGGCAGCGCGTGAAGAGCGCCAGGCAGAGCGTGAGGCTGCGGAGCGACGGCAACAGGCAGACCGTGACCACCAGCTGCAGCTAGCTCAGCTCCGGCCCTCATCAGCCACACGTGACCTTCAAGACACCAAACTTCCAAAGGTCCGTGTTGAGGACTTCCCAGTGCTGGAGAAGGATGGAGACTTGGACTCTTTCCTGACTGCTTTTGAACGGACTTGCTTGCAGCACCATCTGGACAAGGATCAGTGGGCCAAATACCTGACCCCCCGTCTAAGGGGTAAGGCCCTGGATATCCTTGGGGACTTGCCTACTGAGGCAGATCAGGGCTACGACACCATCAAGCGGGCCCTGATCCAACAGTACAACCTCACTCCGGAGTCCTACCGCAAGAAGTTCCGGACCCTGCAGAAGGGACCAAAGGACTCCTGGGCTGACCACCGGCGGGCACTTGCCCGAGCTGCCGACCACTGGACCCAAGGCCTGCAGCTTTCCACCGGACCGGAGATCCTGGACTTGTTCATCACGGAGCAACTCTTGTGGAACTGCCCTGAGGATCTCCGCCAGTTCATCCGAGACCAGAAGCCAAAGGGATCCACGGCTACAGCTGCCCTGGCCGATGACTACACCAACAATCGGGCTCCTGAGGCCAGGAGAGCAGCCACCAGCAGCACCTGGAGAGGGGGTAAGATGAATTTTACGACTGCCCCACCTGCCCCTAGACTGCAGGGGGTGTCCCCCTCAACTCCCCTCTCCAGGCCCGTGGCAGAACCAAGACGGTGCCACCAGTGCAACCTACCTGGACACTTCAAGGCCATGTGCCCTCAGCGTCCCAAGGCCCCGGCTCCGTCCCCGTCCCAAGGGCCGCCCAAGGTGTATTGTGTGGGTGGGGGTGGTGGTAGGTCCCTGGACAGCTTCCAACCTGTCACCGTCGGCCGGTCTGTGACCATAGGACTGCGAGACAGCGCCTCGGAGGTGACTCTGGTGCGGCCTGAGATGGTGTCCCCCCAAGACTTGATACCTGGAAAAACCCTCGCTGTCTCCGGGATTGGAGGCATTGACCCGGCGCTGCCTGTTGCTGGCATTTATGTGGACTGGGGCGCAGGGCGAGGGGTGAGGGAGGTGGGGGTAACTGATCGGATCCCTGCAAACGTGCTACTTGGGACAGATTTGGGGCAGATAACCTCCCAGTTTGGGCCCCCCCCAAAGGCTGAACCTTCAGCCAGTACTGACATGACTCCTGACAATGTTAATGTGTTCTCTATGAATGATGTAAGGGAGGGGGGAGTGAACTCTGATATTTCTGCTTGCATAGACACCATAGACACACACTCAGCTGCAGCTGTGACAGGGGAGGGGGTCAGAGAAAGGTGTGACAATGCCTGTACAAGTGATCAGCCTGTGAGCTGGGATCTGTTGCCCTCTGCAGGGATAAGCAGAGAGCAGGGTGCTGCAGGGGGAGGACCAGTGTGTGGGGTGGGGGCTACCACAGCAAATGTGGGGTCCCCAGAGATTTCACAGCGGGGTTCTGTTGCTGCAGGGGGGAAACAGGCAGGTGAGATTGGGGCCGGTCCCGGAGCGGAAGTGCTCCCAGGTAAGATCTCGGTGCATGGTTCCCCCACAACCGGGGTGTCAGGAAGCCAGGTAGGTCTGCCTGAACCGGCGACTTGGTCAGGAACGGAGGAGGAGCAGGCACGACCCACGGTCGCAGCGGCTGTGGCCGCTGTCACCCGCAGTGGGAGTGCTGGAAGCCAAGGGGCCTCCCGGAGGTCCGATGGCTCTTCCCCTTCTGACCAAGTGGCAGCCGAGTCAGGTGGAGGCCAGGACACAGGTCCCGGGGTACTGGCCGAAGATGTGACAGTCTCGTCGATTCTGGCCACATCTAGTCAGGGGTTTCAGGCAGCATTAGAAGCTGACGACAGCCTGAAAGCTCTAAAGGTGCAGGCGGCACAGCCTCCCTCGGACTCGGACCCGGAGCGAGTGGTCTGGGACCAAGGACGGCTGTACCGGGTCATGGTCCAGCAGGGTTCACCGGAGGCGTGGCCCAGGGACCGACAGTTAGTGGTACCCTATCCGTTCCGGACGGAGTTGTTGCGGATCGCACATGAGATTCCGATGGCCGGACACCTAGGGATCGCTAAGACCAAGGCCAGGTTAAACCAGCATTTCTACTGGCCAAAAATGGGGGCCGATGTGGCTGCCTACTGCCGTTCGTGTGAAACCTGTCAGAGAGTGGGGAAGGCGGGGCCACACCCCAAAGCCCCACTGGTATCTCTGCCCATCATCGATGAGCCAATCAGGAGGGTGGCTGTGGATCTGGTCGGCCCGCTGGCCATCCCCAGCAGCTCCGGGAAACGCTTCATACTAACGGTAGTGGACTATGCCACCCGGTACCCAGAAGCAGTGGCCTTGTCGTCCATTCGGGCTGACAAGGTGGCCACCGCATTGCTGGAGATTTTCTCCCGAGTGGGTTTTCCCCAGGAAATGCTCACTGACCGGGGGACCCAATTCATGTCCCAGCTGATGGAGGCCCTCTGTAAGCAGGTCCAGGTGCGACATCTGGTGGCCAGCCCGTACCATCCACAGACTAATGGCCTGTGCGAGCGGTTCAATGGCACCTTAAAGCAGATGCTTAAGATGTTGGTCGACTCCCACGGGCGTGACTGGGAGCGGTATCTCCCACACCTGTTATTTGCTTACCGGGAGGTTCCACAGGCCTCAACGGGATTCTCACCGTTTGAGCTCCTGTACGGGCGACGTGTGCGGGGCCCCCTGGCTCTGGTGAAAGGGGCTTGGGAAGGGGATTTGGCCACCCCTGGAGTGTCGGTTATCGAGTATGTCATGCGCTTCCGGGACAAAATGCAGGCCTTGACGCAACTGGTACACGACAATATGGCTCAAGCCCAGGCCGATCAGAAGCGTTGGTACGACCAGAACGCTTGTGAGAGGACCTACCAAGTGGGTCAAAAGGTGTGGGTACTGGTCCCCGTACCACAGGACAAGCTTCAGGCAGCCTGGGAAGGCCCATACCTCGTGTACCAGCAGCTCAACCCTGTGACGTACCTGGTCACCCTGGACCCTGCCCGTGGAAGGCGGAAGCCCTTCCATGTGAACATGATGAAGGCACATCATGAGCGGGAGGCATGTGCGCTCCCCGTGTGCAACCTGCCCGAGGAGGGAGAAGCGGAAACCCTCTTGGATATGCTAGCCCAGGTTAGGGCAGGCGGATCCATTGAGGATGTGGAGGTTGGCCACCAGCTCTTGGAGGACCAACGGTCCCAGCTGTGGGCCACCCTACACCCCTTCCGGGGGTTGTTTACCAACCAGCCTGGAAGGACTAACTTGGCTGTCCATCACGTGGACACTGGGGATCATCCCCCGATCCGGCGTTCAGCATATCGGGTCTCCCTGGAGGTGCAGCAACACATGCGCCAGGAGATTGACGAGATGCTGAAGCTGGGGGTGATCCAGGCATCCAACAGCGCTTGGGCCTCGCCTGTAGTCCTCGTCCCTAAGAAGGACCGAACCACTCGGTTCTGCGTGGACTACAGGGGGCTCAATGCTGTCACGGTCGCCGATGCGTACCCAATGCCACGCATCGATGACCTGCTCGATCAGTTGGCCGGGGCTCAGTACCTGACCATCATGGATCTGAGCCGGGGATATTGGCAGATCCCCCTGACTCGCAAGGCCAGGGAACGCTCTGCCTTTATTACCCCATTTGGACTGTACGAGTCCACGGTGATGCCATTCGGGATGAGGAATGCCCCTGCCACTTTCCAGCGGATGGTCAACACCCTGCTCAAGGGACTTGAAGGGTACGCGGCCGCGTACCTGGATGACATTGCCGTCTTCAGTCCCACCTGGGAAGATCACCTAGAGCATCTAGCACAGGTGCTCAGGCGGATCCACCAGGCAGGTTTGACCATCAAGCCGGGAAAGTGTCAGCTGGCCATGAGCGAGGTCCAGTACCTCGGTCACCGGGTAGGCGGGAGAACACTGAAGCCCGAGCCTGAGAAAGTGGAAGCCATCGCATCCTGGCCCACCCCCAGGACCAAGAAGCAGGTGATGTCCTTCTTGGGGACCGCTGGGTACTATAGGAGGTTTGTTCCATGCTATAGTAGCCTGGCAAAGCCCTTGACGGACCTCACCAAGAAGAAGCTGCCCTCTGCAGTCGATTGGACAATGGACTGCGAGACAGCCTTCCGGGCCCTAAAGGGCGCCCTGTCCAGCCCGCCCGTGCTACAGGCAGCCGACTTCACGCGGCCGTTTGTAGTACAGACCGACGCCAGTGACTTCGGCCTCGGTGCGGTGCTCAGCCAGGTGGACTCTGCGAGCCAAGAGCACCCAGTCTTGTACCTGAGCAGGAAGCTGTTACCACGGGAAGTGGCCTATTCCACGATGGAAAAGGAGTGCCTGGCCATCGTGTGGGCCCTGCAGCGTCTGCAACCCTATCTATACGGGCGCCACTTCATCGTGGAGACGGACCACAATCCCCTCAGCTGGTTGCACACCGTCTCTGGGACGAATGGGCGATTGTTGCGATGGAGCCTTGCGCTCCAGCAATACAACTTCACCATTCGCCACAAAAGGGGCCGGGACCACGGTAACGCAGACGGGCTGTCCCGACAAGGAGAGGTCGCGGACGGGCGCACGGGGGAACACCGGAGTGTGCTGCCCCCTAGCGCCCTCAAAAGGGGGGAGGTGTGAGGGAAACCCTGGGATATGAAGATGAATTATGACTTCCAGTCATAATCGCTCTCATCACTCCATGGCCGTGCCCCCTCCCTTCTTGTTCTCAGATGTCCAGCATCTGTGAAGGTGTCACATCCTAGCAACACATCCCATGGCCATCTCCTGTGATATGGAGATTAGGTGATGTGGGAACAATGGACACAGGATGACTCCCTGCCGTGACCCTGTAGTAGGGGCTGCTATCTAGTTAGCAAGCATGGAAGTATCCAGACAGGACGACTCCAGTAAAATATGGTTCATATCTCGCAAGCCATAGTTCCGATAAATATGGCAACCATAAAAATGGTGTTTGCGCATGCGGACGATGCTGGCACACCTTTTTTATGGAAGTGGGACATCGGGAAGTACCCCAGGCGTGATATCAGCCAATGGGGAACTAGTAGACAAGTCATGAGTCCTCTCGTTCTGTAGCTAAATTCATAGCTGTCACAATGAGAGCGTCGGCGTCCGCCTACGACGCTCCCAGGCCAAGTTATGGCCATATTCCATGTTGTGGATTTTGTCCATAACTCCAGCCAGGGGTGGAGCAGTGCTCCCTCTGAGGTCACTAAGGTAGGAGGGGACCTGGATTTGCCCAGGTTGATAACCCTACTTCGGCCATTTTCCAGTGTTCTTCTGCTCGGGGGCCTGGTTGGGAAAGACCTGTGAGGGAGTTCCTGGAAACCTGGTCTATGGCGCCCCCCTGTGGCCAGACGCACAAGGTAACTGCTGGAACTGTGTATGCCTGTTTGTAAACCATGCTTTATCTGTAACTGTACTCTGACATATGTATATTCTGTAGATTCCCTATTGTATATATTGTAGTTTCTAGTGTGGCTTTAGGCCGATTAAATTATATAATTAATCTTGGGCTGTTCTGTTATCTCGATCTTGAATCCCACGTCTGTGTGTTCGGCTAATAGTTACCGTGAAGCGGTTGGTGGCAGCGAGTTGTGCCAAGGATTATTGTGGGGAGGCCAGTGAGATTCGGGGAGGTTTTATATATTCCGCCCGCGGAGGTCGGGGGAATATATACCCTACTCTCACCGGGGACCCTTCAATAATCGGCATAAGTAGTATAGCGGCCTCCTTGCTTATTGTCGGGCAATTCCATAATTGGCCTGACTATAAGAGGGGCGCTAGAGAGCGCGTCACGTGCTCTGTCTGTCGGTCGGGAGGTATAAAGGAGGGGTGACCCCCACTTGTTACCCCCCGATTGTGACGTACTGGTAGCCAGCGCGGGGGATTTCTGAGTGACCCCCCCGGTGGTTCGTGACAGTGAGTCTAGCCTTTTGATTCTTTCTGCTAATGAGAGGTTTGGTCACTGCACAGTGGGCTTTCAGTCAAAATGCTCTTAAACGTCGTGACACTGTATGACAAGACAGATCCTTACCATGTTCAGTGCTGAACTGGCGAGCAATTCCAGCTGCAGTGTTGAAACAATTACCCATGGAGATTTTATGAATTATCCTGTCCTCTCTTGCATTTGTCTTTTGAGGATGACCAGCCTTCTTGGAGGATTTGAAAGAGTTTGTGACGTTGTTAAGATGCAATATTCTCAAAATCACAGACTTGGAATGACCAACTTCTCTTGCTTTTGATGATAGGGTCACCCCTTTGGCCTTCATCTGGATAACCTGCTGCCGGAGGGTTTCAGTCACTTTGGAACGTCACACCATTTTTGCAAGGTCAATGCAAATTGGAAAGTTAGGCTGCCAGTTACATAAGTTTTGTCAGATAATTAAGGATATTAGCACCAGGTGCCAGATTAACACCAATAACTTGCAGGTCTCTTAAAGTGTTCTCTAATTTAGATCCGTGTTCTTTTTAATTTATCTAATTTACATGTTTATTATGTGCTTTACAATAAATTCAATTTATAAAATAAGCTTAAAATACTGTGAGTTTCTTGTTAGGATATAATCACATAAGACGACACAATGATCGCAACATTTAGAAAATTGTGAGTTGTTCTCTAATTTTGATATCCACTGTTTGGTGTTACCTGTTATTGCAATCCTAACTCCAATGATAAACAGCCTTCCAAAAACTCTTCCTGAAAGGACAGGGAGTGCGAGTCTATAAAAGTGGCCACAGGGAAAATTGAAGGATTGCTAATTTTGGTTTGGTTTTCTATTTAGTAAAGATTATGATACGAAAAACTTTGGCAATATATATATATATATATATATATATATATATATATATATAAAATATATATATATATAAATATGTATATAAAAATATATATATATAAATATATATATAATATATATATATAAAAAATATGTGGGTGTGTGTGTGTGTGTGTGTGTATTTTTGTATTTTTCTAAGGCTAGTTTCACACTTGCGTTGGGTTGAATCCGCTGGGTCCGTTGCTGCCTCGTTTTGACGCATCCGTTATTTTTGTGGTGTCAACGGATGCAACGGGTCCGTTATTTCACAGGAATCCGTTAGCTGATTCCTGTGAAATAACGGACCGTTGCATCCGTTTGGCGTCCGTTAGGCGTCCGTCTAACGGAATCCGTCGGCTCTGTTTTATTTCTTTTTTCATTTTTTTTCATTCTGGGCATGCTCAGTATAAATTAGCGGAATCCAGCAGTGGATTCCGTTGTTAAGCACTTAGCAACGGAATCCGCTACCATAGGGAACCATTATAAATTTTAACGGAACCAACGGAATCCGTTGGTTGGCGTCATTTTGACACAAGCATTTAACGTTACATTCTGCGTTGCTTCCGCTTGGCGGAAGCAACGGAGCATCGGCCAACGGAAGCAACGCAGGTACTTTTGGCACAATCCATCATCAATGCAAGTCTATGGGAAAAAACGGAATCCGTTAACGGATTCCGCTGTTTCCCAAGACAGCGGATTGCGCCAAAAAAAAAACAACGCAAGTGTGAAAGTACCCTAACACAAAAACCTGATTTAAAAGACCTGTCGCCATGTAAAAAGTGTCCAGTTTTTCTTTAATTTCATTCCTCCTGCTCATTTGAGCATTCCGGTTTTTTCTTTTTAAAAATCCACCATGCGGTTCCATAGATATGGGCCTTTTGTATTTGTTGCCACTTTTTTTTGGTCTTTCCCATGTGGGTGTGGCTTACAAGGTAATAATGCAGAGGAGCCTAGAGACACGCCCCTGAGGATCCTGTTTGCCACACACCCCTGTTAAAGACCATAAAACAAGCACTAAATAAAAAGGCCCGTATTTCTGGTACCGTATGGCGGACTTTTAAAAAGAAAAAAGCGGAATGTTCAGGGGAGGAGCAGGAGTAAAATAAAGTTAAAAAAATTGGCACCTGGTGACAGGTCCTCATTAAAAGTAATTTTCTGAAGATATATTCCCTTTACGATTAGAATAGAGACAGCTGTTTTACCCCTGTATTTGGACCCCAATATCAATCCTTTATGGGCTTCCTTTCTTTTTTTCGACATGAGTATATCACTACCTAAATATTATTTAAAAAAAAAAATTCTGATACTGTAGTACCTTGAAGTTACCGTGAATACACTAGTCTAGTTACAATAAATCAAGCTAGTAGCCGATAATGACATTACCATCTGCTATCCATTGCTCGGCAAAAACGGCGGGTGTTTTACAACAATAGTAATCAAACAGTGTGAAATAATGGATGAAGTTCAGCTTGTATCCACTTTACCGAATTTTGTTCGTAAGTTGAACAACCCAGATTAATGACTAATGAGATCCCAGTGCAGCGCCGCACACAATCCATCAAACTCTGGCCTACCATTTGTACCTTTTCCATATTTATATAGAGGGGGGGGCAAAAATAAAGTGGGGAATCCCCGGCAGTTGAGAATAGTCACATCTGATTCATTGCTGGGATTTGACAGCCATGCACACGCTGTTCTTTATACATAGATTACAAATGACTCCCTTGTATCAGGTTTTTTGCATACAGCAGCTGGGTGGATATATTTCCAGCTTCTATTTAGCTTCGGCATTTTTTTTCCCCTTGATGATTCCCATGCAGCAGCTATGAAATACATCCCGGGATGTGGTGTGCAGCTCTGACTCACGTCCTTCATAGCACTCAGAGCACAAATAGTGTTTGCCCAGTCACTAAGGTGGGAGCCACTTGAACACTAATTTATTGTGATTTTTAGCACCTTAAAAGATGGAGTTGTTTGTTCTCAAAATCCCTAAAAGTCACGCTGTGTGTCTATTATTAGGATCATACAGACAAATATGGAGGATTTCCAAAAATGAGGCTGGAGGCATACCATTATAAAATGGATGGAAAAAAAGGGGGTTATGTTGTTGAGCTGCGTGGACAGATGACATTAGTGCAACGAGATAGACAAAAGGGAACAAAAGAGGCTGGAGAGCAGTAAGCTCTTGGAAGCCAGAGAATCAGAGAAGGTAGACCAAGGGCAGAGTCAAGATAACAGCATGGCAAAGAAAAAGAAAGAGGTAGCAAAGCCCAGTGATGTAGCAGAGCTGGGTAGGTCAGGAGACCCTCTGTAGCATAGAAGAAAAGCACAGTGATGTAGCAGAGCTGGGTATGTCAGGAGATCCTCTGTAACAATGAGGAGAAGCCCAGTCGTGCAGCAAAGTTGGGTATGTCACGAGACCCTCTGTAGCAGGGAAAAAAATCTCAGTGATGTAGCAGAGCTGGGTAGGTCAGGAGACCCTATGTAGTAATGAAGAAAAGCTCAGTGATGTAGCAGAGCTGGGTAGGTCAGGAGACCCTATGTAGTAATGAAGAAAGCTCAGTGATGTAGTAGAGCTGGGTAGGTCAGGAGACCCTATGTAGTAATGAAGAAAGCTCAGTGATGTAGCAGAGCTGGGTAGGTCAGGAGACCTTTTATAGTAATGAAGAAAAGCTCAGTGTTGTAGCAGAGCTGGGTCGGTCAGGAGACCCTCTGTGGCAGAGACAAAAAGCCCACTGATGTAGAAGAGCTGGGTAGGTCAAGAGACCTTCTGTGGGAGTGAAAAAAAAGCCCAGTAATGTAGCAGATCTGGGTAGGTTAAGAAACAATCAGTAGCTGTGAAGAAAATCCCAATGATGTAGCAGAGCTGGGAAGGTCAGGAGAATCATAATGAGGATGAGCAGTGCAGTGAAACAGTACTATAATAATCTAAAGTAAAAACCTAAGATAGAAACAAAATGAGCATGTGCATAGGATACATAGTACACACTGTTTTTGATCAAAAAAGTGTAAAAGCCATCCTATCACGACAAAGTGTACCCCGTTTAGGACGTACCCTAATCTAATAGTAAAAGCTCACCCGGCATCAGACGACCTCAAGGTAAGCTCTAACTACTTATCCTACACTTTTGTTACTCTTACCTTTTTTTGTAATTTTTCTGAAACTCCCTGGATCTCTTCAATTCTTGAGTGAGAGGAGGCAAAATATTATTAAAATATAGATGTGTGCCGCCCCCGTCGCAACAGCCGAGCTGCTCGGATCCGGGTTCTCAGTAGCTCGAGGGTCTCCGGACCCGGGGGTCGTGCAGCCACTCAAATAAAGGGGGTATTTACAAGGGATTACAGAGTTCGTGACGCCACCCGTGGTGTATGGTAATTAGGAGTACCACCGCTGGAGTTAGGAGTACCCGGGGATGATGGAAAGGGGCCTCAAGGTGTTAGAACACTCCACAGGTAGGGGGAATGCCCCGGGACGAGGTGTGTGAGGAATAAGGCCGTGGGATGCAGGGATCACTCTTGTACTCACTCAGTCCATTAAGCAGACACCGACAACTGAGTAAACCAAATCTCTGGACACTGTTGCCGCTGAGGAAAGCTAGTTCGGTTCCCGTCCCCAATGGTGCTGCCTGGTGATCTGCCTCCTGGCACTAAGTTTACTTGTCTGGTGGTCCCAGTGATGTGAAACTTGCCAGGTCCCGCTCCCCACTATGGCGAAGCGTGGGAGCTTGCTCTCAGGGCTCACGCTTGGGATTTTCTGGACTGTTTTGAATGGAAAGTCCTATCCCCCTCGTTGCGCTAGTGCCCCGATTTTGGAGCGGTTGGGAACGATTCTTGAAGGCTCCGTTCTCCACGAGTAAATTATCGGGTTGCATGAAGCTACTCCTTCACCTAGGGTCCACGTATCCCGTCGTGCCTTGGTCCCTTGATGGTGCAAGGCCGCCGGCTGTCCTGCTCGACAGATCCGAGCCCCTTGCCATGATCCCCTGCGACCGGGGGTCCAACTCCTCTAGGCCCAGACCACCGTCTGCCACCCGACCTCCTCAGAGCTCCTCACAGCTTGAGGGCTACTCTCCATCTCTCTACTGACTACTCACTACACTCCTCATGTCGCGGGCGGGGAAGGACACCGCTGCGCTGTGCTCGCTAACGCTCGGGTCCGGCACTGCTGCGTTGGCTGCTCTGTGGCTCGAGCGGTGGGCCGGATCCGGGGACTCGAGCGGCGCTCCTCGCCCGTGAGTGAAAGGGGTAGTTTGGTTTGGGGATTTGGTCCGTGACGCCACCCACAGGTTGTGGTGAGGTTGCGCACCACCGCTGCTGGTGACGGGGATCCCGGGAGCGATGGCAGGGAGCAGCTGGGATGTTGTTTTCCCCCTCCGTGGGTAGATGTTGGTGGTCCCGGGGCCCGGTGAGATGACGGGGAGGCAGGGTTGGATGGGTGCAGGGTCGCTTGGGCTGCGCAGTGCAGTGCCAGACGGCACGGCAGTACTCACTCAGCCACAAAGGTACGCAAAGTCTCTGGTAAACCAAATGGCTGGATGGACGAGTCCCGCAGCCGGCTGCTGTGGCTTCTCCTGGACGGTTAGTGGTGGCTGCCTTTCTCTGCACCTTTGTGTATGTTCGGTCCCGATGGATTCCCACCTGTAATCCGCTCCCCAGCGTATATATGTGCCGGAGCAGCCCTTTGCCCGCAGGCTCTGGCCCTTGGAACTCTAGCTGTGGCAGTAGCTGTATTTCCTTCTGTTGGTTGGACGGTTGCCTTCAATCGGGTCTTGGCTGTTAGGAAACCCCTGGGGTTCCGGTCACTGACGGATTTGACCTCTAATGGCGACTCCAAGCCTGGTCGGGGTCCGTAGGCCCTGCCTGAGTGTGCTGGCTTCACTTCGCTCCCCGGTTCGGTACCGGCGGGCCACCGCCCGTCCCCGGTCCTACGGTTCCGCATTGATCTGCCTCTCCTGCAGACAGCCACCACCGTCTGCCAACCTTGCTCTTGTTGCCCGGGCCACACACCCGGACACGGTCAGTCTGCTCCTCTACTACTTCTTCACTCCTTACTCCTTCCCTTCCCTAACTCAACTCCTCTCACTTTTCCTAACTGTACTCTACTCTGACTCCCTTTTCCCGCCTCCAGGACTGTGAACTCCTCAGTGGGTGGGGCCAACCGCCTGGCTCCACCCCACCTGTTGTGGACATCAGCCCCTGGAGGGAGGCAACAAGGATTTTGTGTCTGGCTGATGTGCCTGTCTCAGGGTGGGGGTGTATGTTGTAGTACCTGTGACCACCTGGCTAGTCCAGGGCGCCACACTCACCTCCCCTCCCTGACCCACCCAGGTGGGCGACTCTATTCCATTCAAGCCATCCACTGGTGTGTCTGGTGGGTGTGGTGCAGGGTGTATCTAGGATTTGATTAGCTGATGTAGGCAACACCATTTGGTTAGGGACCCATAACCAAGAGAGAGGTGGATACTGCACGGGAGGGCAGATTGTGCAATACCCTGTGACGACCTGATAGTCCAGGGGCATCACAGATGACATTTGCTGGCTGTTATATTTAGCCTCATAAACCTAATAGTCTGTTATCTACTGGTGTGATAACCACTCTACAGTATAGTAGTAGTAGTGCCTATACACATTAGACTGGTTACTCATATCCAACTTTCATGGTCCATTTACAGCCTTCAATATCAGGACTATCCACAAGTCTTCTGATCTGAACTCCGCCGCCTCAGATAAGACAAAGAGATTGTTGAGTTCAAGTCAGGAGACCCGCGGCCGGTACGGATAACGCGACCAATACAAGAACTAAGGAAGCCAGATGTGTGAAACCCACTTTAGTGTATGTTCACACAGTGACTTTTTGATGCCATAGTTTTTTAACTTGCAGAAACTTGTGAGCTTGGAAGCCACCTGAAGATGGACCTGTCACATTTAACCGCGTGGCATCTTTGGAGACCTGAAGCCATCAAAAGAAGCTCAGAAGTCTAAACATATACAAAGCAAGCGTATTTACACTTCAGTGCATATGTTTATTCTTTTGAATGTTCATTTTGATTTTTTTCTGGTGGGTAACGGAGCATACCTGTCTGAAAAAAAAGTTGTGTGCAGAGGCGGACATATGATTGGTATAACCTGCCATACAGGGGCCTAAGGGGTACTTTGCACACTACGACATCGCAAGCCGATGGTAGCGATGCCGAGCGCGATAGTCCCCGCCCCGGTCGCAGCTTCGATATCTTGTGATAGCTGCCGTAGCGAACATTATCACTACGGCAGCTTCACATGCACTTACCTGCACTGCGACGCTCTGGCTGGCGAACCGCCTCCTTCCTAAGGGGGCGGGGTGTGCGGCATCACAGCGACGTCACACGGCAGGCGGCCAATAGAAGCGGAGGGGCGGAGATGAGCGGGACTTAAACATCTCGCCCACCTTCTTCTTTCCTCATTGCAGCCGGGACACAGGTAAGGAGATGTTCCTCGCTCCTGCGGCTTCACACACAGCAATGTGTGCTGCCGCAGGAACGAGGAACAACATCGTAATGTAAGGGCCCAGGGACAGAGGACCTCAAATGTTCTATATGTCACAGTTGCTGTTCTGGCACAAGGGTGCAGGGGCCATGTTCCCTGGGTGGTCTACAAGGCCCTGATATTCCCTGCTATCCACCCCCACACGGTATCCACAGCTGATGGACAGTCCATAGACACGGTCTTGGGGATAACAGTTGCTTTAATACAGCAGGAACAAAGGAAAACAACACGGAATATACAGTATGTTTCACGGTCTTTTGTGGGTAGGCCACAGCAAATACAGCTTGGTGTTGAATGCTGAAGTGTAATTAGGGTTCTGTAGCTTTAAGAGCACAATTTGCTTCAGATGTAATACTGGTATGCCTTTACAAGCAGGTTCAGAGTCTCTTGAGCTTAGAGGGTAGATATGATAAGATTTTACAGACCTGGAGTCCTGGGGTTAATTTCACTGCTAGTTCAGACACGTGCAGTACATGTAAGCAAATGTAGAAAGTTGCCCAGCGCGCAATGGGGACCGGACGGCTGGTGCGTGGACAATGGCATGAAAGCCACTAATATTGCAGTGGGGTGGGAGACCCTCAAACTTCCCCAATCTGTGTGCAGTAGGATCTTGTATATAATTAGTATGCCCTACTGTCTGAAGAGATGCACAATGTATATCTGGCCAGTGAGGATTCAGGATAGGAAGCCTTCAGGCCTCGGGCCTAGCAGGAGTCTTGTGGGGAAGAGAAACTCCACATAATGTCTTCCCTCAGAGGAAACTCAGCCAGAACCAGCTCATTACAGTTCTTTCCAGACAGAGGCTGGAGAATAGCTCCACCTATTGAGCCATGTGACCAAGAACTAGCCAATAGGATAACACCCAATGAACACTTCAGATTCTTACAGTTTTCACCAGTAGATGGTGTTAGAACACAACAAATGAAAAATGTTTTAGTTATAACATATAGCATAATATTACATATACCGTATTTTTCGTTTTATAAGACGCACCTGATTATAAGACGCACCCCCAAATTTGGTGAAGGAAAAGAGAATTTTTTTTTAATGTTAAATGGGGTCCATCTTATAATGCCAGTGTCCCTCTAACAAATCATATAGGGTATATGTCTCTCATAGCCCCCCATCCTAAAATTAGCCCCCTTAATCTGGATATGGCCCCCTTATATTGAATATAGCCTCCTTGTGATGGCACACGTTCCCCTGTGCTGCCTATGGCCCCCTATGGATTGCATACATTCCCCTGTGCTGCCTATGGCCCCCTATGGATTGCATACATTCCCCTGTGCTGCCTATGGTCCCCTATGGATTGCACACATTCCCCTGTGCGCCCCCTATGGATTGCATACATTCCCTTGTGCTGCCTATGGTCCCCTATGGATTGCACATGTTCCCCTGTGTTAGATAGCGCCCCCATCCTGCTGCCCATGGCCCCTATATAGATCACACAAGTCCCCCTGTGTTAGATATCGCCCCCATAGTGCTGCCCATGGCCCCTATATAGATCGCACAAGTCCCCCTGTGTTAGATATCGCCCCCATAGTGCTGCCCATGGCCCCTATAGATCGTACAAAGTCCCCCTGTGTTAGATATCGCCCCCATGCTGCTGCCCTTGGCCCCTATATAGATCGCACAAGTCCCCCTGTGTTAGATATCGCCCCCATAGTGCTGCCCATGGCCCCTATATAGATCGCACAAGTCCCCCTGTGTTAGATATCGCCCCCAGGCTGCTGCCCATAGTAAAATAAAACACTCTTTCCTTACCTCCTCCAGCGCTGATCTCCCTCCTGTCTCCCTCCGTGCTTCTCTTCCTTACTTCCTGGTTCTCAGTGCGGTCATGTGATCGGCACAGCAGACTGAGATCTCTGCGTGCATGATCACAGTGGAAGCAGGGACACGGGGAGAAACGCTGGAGGGGGTAAGTAAAGCTTTTTTATTTTAGAATGAGCAGCAGCAGCATGGGGGCCAAATCTAACAAAGGAGGGGCATGTGCCATCACAGGGGCGCGCAGAGACATATAATATGCACCGTTCCCCCAGCCCCTCACTGCGTGCGATTTCAGCACCACCTGAGATGGACAGCGGCTGTGCATATTATATGAGCGGGAGCAGGAGATCAAAGGCTGCAGCCCGCAGCGTTCCCCTGCACTCCAGAGCTGCTGCCCCCACCTCCCCTGGACCCTGCAGTGTACATATATATATATATACCCCCCGTATATTCGGCTTATAAGACGCACCCCCTACTGTCCCCCAAAATTTGGGGGAACAAAAGTGCGTCTTATAAAGCGAAAAATACGGTAAGTGAATGTACTTAAAGAAACAGACACAATCTGGACCAGGCCACTACAGTAACATTGGTCCTTCCGAAATTATGGAAATGACCGACGCTACACCAATCATACGATTTCGACGCTTTTGCGCTCGTTAATCGTAGTAAAATGGATTCACATACTCCGATGTCGACAGCGACGCCGGATGTGCGTCACTTTCAATTTGACCCCACCGACATCGCACCTGCGATGTCGTAGTGTGCAAAGTACCCCTATGAGTTTGAGGGCCCATTTCTACCTACAAAGCAGGGGAATTTTGCATTATGATGAGTTATTGGACTTCAGAGGGCCCACATACTGTTCCTAAGCAGGGGTCCCCTTCTGTCTTCTGTGTCCACCAATGGTCAAGTGCATTTACCCTTAGAGTGCTGACCTTTTTTGTGACCAGCAGAAAAGGTGTATTTCAGGCTCTCAACTCTGAAGGATTGCGTATGTTCATTTTCAAAATGTGATTATTTTCAGTACATATATACTATCCCAGACACATCTGGTAGCAGAATACTCTCCATTGCCCATTGACAATACATGAACACTCGGGCACAGAGCCGGAAAAAACATCCATACTTTTGAATATCCATTCTAGCAAACCTGTTATTAGGTGTAACCCTATATTAGATTAATCCAAACTGAAACTTTTAGGACTTAAAGTGTATTCCCATATCATACATTTCTAGCAAATCCACATACATAGAAAAGAGTGGAAACTCCAACCATCTCTCTACTGATAGCGAAATGCGTCTTGGCCCCGTTCTCAAGAAACATGGAGACATTGGTGAGACTCAGATCTGCTATATGTTTATGGTACATTTTCTTAATATGTCCTGGACGCGGCAGGTCTTGACCTGCGGGGCCACGAGTCTCCTCCACAGGAGACTGCAGCTACTCATGCTCGCGATCCAGGCTCGGGCAGTTGCGGTCTCTCCCTGTGTTCTCAATGCAAAGAACACTCGCATCTTCACAGTAAAGAATTGACATGCTCCAGCTCAGGAAGCCGCACCGCAGACCAGTTTTGGCAGTGAGAAAAACAAGCACAGTGTGCATGAGATTTCTAGAAATCCTATCCACTATGCTTGTACTGTACAATGCAACATTTTGGAAGCAGCGAAAATACGCTGCGTCCAAAATGCTGTGAACCCTGATCACGGGCATGAATCCTTTCATGTACAAGATGGGGAAAACCCCTTTAATGAGACTCTGTCAGAACAGACTGACTATTCAAACCAAGCACATGCGCTCGTTGTGTGGCGCCCTGGACAAGCCAGGTCGTCACAGGTACTACACCAACACACCCCACACCCCGGCTAGGCACACCGAAGCCAAACACAAATCCTTGTTGCCTCCCTCCAGGGGCTGATGTCCACACCAGGGAATGGGCCAGGCGGTTGGCCCCGCCCACCGAGGAGTTCACAGTCCTGGAGGCGGGAAAAGGAAGGGAGTAGGGAGTTTGAGTTGGAGGAGTGAAGTGATAGGAGAGGAGACTGAAGGCGTCCGGGTGTGTGGCCCGGACGGAACAGCAAGGTTGGCAGACGGTGGTGACCGTCTGCAGGAGAGGCCGATTGGAGCAAACTGTAAGGACCGTGGATGGGCGGTGGCCTGACGGTACCGGATCGGAGAGCAAAGAGAAGCCAGCACCATCCGGCAGGGCTTACGGACCCCGACCAGGCTAGGAGTCGCCGTAAAACTGGTCAAAACCGTTAGCGAAGGGAACCTCCGGGGTTTCCCAGCAGTCAAGACCCGATTGAAGGCAACAGCTCACACCGTAAAGGGAAACACAGTCACCGCCAAGGCTACAGTTCCCAGGGCCAGAGCCTGCGGGCAAAAGGGGCTCCTTCAGCACCCATCCAAGCTGGGGAGCGGGTTACCGGTGGGAAGCCATTGGAACCGTAAACACAACACAGGTGCAGGGAAAGGCAGTCACCATCAACCTACCGGGAGAACAACCGCAGCCGTCTGTGGGACCCGTCCATCCAGCCGTTTGTTTGACCAGAGACTCCGTGTGAATTATTGGCTGAGTGAGTACCACCGTGCCGTGCGGCACAACACTGTCCCCGCGACCCTGCACCTTACCAGGCTCCATAACCCGCCTGCCATTCACCCCTACCCCCTTACCGGGGCCCCGGGACAACCAACCCCCCTACCCACGGAGGGGAAAAAACAACATCTAAGCTGCTCATTGTCACCGCTCCCGGGATCCCCGTCCAGAGCAGTGGTGGTGTCACCAACCTCACCACAACCGTGGGTGGCGTCACGGACAATATCCCTAAACCAAACCACCCCCTTTCACTCACAGGCGAGGAACGCCGCTCGAGTCCCCGGGATCCGGCCCACCGCTCGAGCCACCACCGAGCAGCAGCAGCAGTAGCCGGACCCGAGCAGTGGGTGAGTGCAGCGTCCCCTCCTCCGCCCGCGACAGTTGCATCATGGCGGAGCTGATCATTTACCTGTTCCTTCCCACCTGTTTGTTTTCCATCTATCTCCTCTCTTCTATGTCTCTATGAAGCCAGAGCTGTCAATCAAAGAAGAGGACGGCAAACAAGCAGGTGGGGAGGTGCATGTAAATGATTGACCCCGCCACGATGCACCGAGCGCCTGTGCTTGGTTTGAACAGTCATTTTGTCTCTTTAATTTTGTTTTGTACGCTAAGTATGGGTAAACAACACATGGGACTCCTACATAGAGCGTTTACAATATATATATATTAATTTGGTTGAAACTAATAAAAATCCAGTATGATGAACCCAAAACAAGACACGGCTCGTGCAACAATATTTCTAGATTGAAATGACTGGATGGATTTATTGAATTTAATAAAAATTTTGTCCTGGTGCTTAATTCAAAAATGATGACAACCTTACATCACAGTCCCTGGCGGAGGGACAAACAAATGAAGTCCTGTGGTTGGGGTGGGCGGTTATAGGACCCTTGAGTGTTTGCCTTTTACCCACCAACACTTCAGATCTTCTTTAAAACTAATTAGCAACTCGGAAGAAGAGAAATGTTGTAAGAGTGGAACGACTGAGTAATTTCATGCCTTTAGCCAGTCCCGTTGTACTCGAGAAGAGACTGGAATTTATTTAGACCTTATTTTTTAATATTTTTTTTCCTTTGAGGTAACTGGCAAGGATGTGGATGTTCTTTGTAGTAATGTACCATCCAGCTTAGTAATATGGGTTTACTGCTGCACAGACACTCTACACCCCCCTTCTAGAGGTTGGGAACACCGTGTACTCCAACAAACGGATCATCTATTGGCTCTTGGCCAGGGGATAAAATCTTTTTCTTGAACTTAGGTCAAAAGGATCGCTTACACATCGCCTAGACATCAATTATATTAAACATCAGGTTTGCAAATCAACACAGATGGCTTTTTTTTCCTCTGTTGTGACTTTTCTTCATGTTTTTCCCTGGAAACTGCAATAAAATAAAGATATATCATTACTTACGGCAGAAGATTGCAATGGAATTCATTAATTCTCCAATTTCTCCGTGGAGTCCATTTTTCACTTACAAGGGGCAATGCTCATGTTTTGTAGCCATCTTGTCCAGCTCCAGAATATTGGCCAACCTGGTTCTGCAAATCGATGTGTACCAACTCTACCGGAGGCCCATGAATGTTAAAGGGAAGCTGTTAGGTCCAATTTGCACCCAGAACCAGGAGCAGTTCTGGGTGTATATTGCTATTCCCTGCCAAAGCGTCCCTGTATATCGTAACATAGATAAAGAGATCTTTAGAAAATGTATTTCTAAAGCTCCTTTATGATATGCTAATGAGCGCAGGGACTAGTCGCAAGGGCATTAGTTCCTGTGCTCAATCCACCCTCTTAGCATGCTAGCAAGCCCACAGGAGCGTGCTAACATGCTATTTAATACCCATTGCCCAATGTTATTATCGGCAGTGACACGCCTACCTGTGCCCATTACAATGCCTCAGATCACCAGGCTTAGAGTCAGTGCACATGATCAGAAGTCCCCGAACTTTTGGTCATGTGCACTACACCACTTTGAAGCCAGGACGCGTACATTCGGCTCCATAGTGCACATGACCGGAAGCAGAGAGGTGAGCGCAACCATGCCTCTGATGCTGCGCATTCATTAGCATGTTAGCACGCCCATAGGGGCATGCTTAGATGCTAAGGGGGCCGACAAAGCGAAGAGGAGTAACGCCCTTGCGACTAGTCCCTGGCATCATAAGCATATCATAAAGGATTTTTAGAAATACTTTTTCTAAAGATCCCTTTATCTATACTACTAGATGCTGGGACGGTTAGGCAGGGATTAGAAATATGCACCCAGAACTGCTCATGGTTCTGGGAGCATTTTGCACCTGACAGGTTCCCTTTAAGCCAGTGCTTGCAAATACGGGCAAGTGCCACAGGCCGCGGTGCCTGGGAGTGCCCCTCTGTCTAAATTTCAATTTGTGTTAATTGCCGGACATGTCCAGTGTATCTTAGGACTATGGAAATTATTCACCAGGAACAGCGACGTTCACACCGATCTTGCTGAGAGGGCGTGATGGAGTCAGACAAGCTAGATTCATTAAGAGGTCCCCACTTCTTAATGAATCGGGAGTGTCTAACAAAGAGTGAGCGCTTTCATGCACCTTACCACAAATCTTACTCCAATCAGGGACTGGCACAAGGAATGCCCTAGCCCTTCATGTATTAAACTAGCAGTGCATGCGCTCAGCTCTGCCAATTGTAACAAAGTTGGGCAAAACCGGCATAAAAAAAACAGAAGTCACAAAACTTTGTGCAACTCTGCATTGCGCAAAATCTGTGGGAGTTTTCAAAGTGTTTTTTACGTCAGACATGAGGTACAGTGGAACCTCGCTTAACGAGTAACCCGGTTTGCGAGTATTTCGCTATATGTGCAAAGCTTGCTGTAAATTTGTAAGTCAGTTTACAAGCAAGCTTTGCCGTACGAGCAAATACTCACCACACACACTTCCGGTTCCGTACTTTCATGCTCTGACCCGCTCTTGCAGTCCACACAAACACGCACAACTATGCACAAACACGCGCACACACACACACACACACATATTATGCTCACCTTACGTTCCATCGCCGGCCTCATGGTTCTTGTAGTTCGCCGGTACAGGATGTGTATCGGGTAACCATCGCGACGATGGAGGAACTTCCGCTGTCCTCCACTACTCAAAGGCAGCTGACCAATCAGAGGCAAGCGGCTCATGCCTTTGACGTCAGCGCTCTGGCAGCGGACGTTCCTCTCTCGTCGCGATGGTTACCCGATACACATCCTGTACCAGCGAACTACAAGAACCAGGAGGCTGGCGAGGGAACAGAAGGTAAGGTGAGCATAATATGTGTGTGTGTGTGTTTGTGTGTGTGGAATGGCACAATAGGGGACTAGGATGGGACTTTGAACAAGTTGTGGAACGAATTGTCTGCATTGCAATGATTTCCTATGGGAAATCTTGCTTTGCTAGACGAGTAACTTGGTTAACAAGCACACTCCCAGAACGGATTGTTCTCGTTAACCAAGGTTCCACTGTAATTGCTTTGATACATCGAGGCCTATATACAGATGAAACCAGAAGTTTTCCTCCTCTCTCTATAAAGAGAAATCTGCAGGTTTTTCCCTCCACTCTCTTTAAAGACACATCTGCAGGTTTTTCCCTCCGCTCTCTATACAGACACATCTGCAGGTTTTTCCCTCCACTCTCTATAAAAACACATCTGCAGGTTTTTCTCACTATCTGACATGAAATCAGAATAAACTGCAGCCGTCATCAGGGTGCTCACTTCTCTGATTCAGAAGCGAGCACCCTGATGACGGAAGACGCTGATGGTGACGTCGCACATGTAAATCCATGGTATTACTCCCACAAGGGCGTGATACATGAAAATGCACACAGGGTGATGTGACGCCCAGGGGCTAGAGACCCTGCTCATTTACATAGGGAATATGTAAGTAATAAAACATTTTTTATTACTTCCATATTCCACAATATTACAACACAGGGATGGGTAGGAAGTGGTTAATAGGCCACACAACACACTGCTTATAGCTCAGAATGCATATGGGATCTGATAAGTTCCCTTTAAAGTCTTTGTTCCTGTGTGCATTTGCAAACATTAATCTGGCTTTTTTATGCTTCTTTTGGAGTAATGACTTCTTGCCAGAGTGGCCTTTCAGCCCATATTGATACAGTACTCGTTTCACTGTGGATAGTGACACAATCTTACCAGCTTCCTCCAGCATCTTCACAAGGTCCTTTGCTTTTGTTCTTGGGTTCATATGCACATTTCTGAGCAAAGCACATTCATCTCTGGTACACAGAACCCGTCTCCTTCCTGAGCTGTGTGATGGCTGGACATTCCCATGTTGTTTGCATATAATTGTTTGTACAGATGAAGAAGGCACCTTCAGGTGCCTAGAAATTGCACCCAAGCATGAGCCAGATTTGTGCAAGTCCACAATTCTCTCCCTGAGATCTTGGCTGATTTCTTTTGACTTTCCCATGATGCTACACAAAGAAGCAGTGTGTTTCAGGTGTGCATTAAAATACGTCCACAGGTGTGTCTCTGATTAACTCAGATGTTGCCAATAAATAAATCAGAAGCTTCCAAGGACATAACATCATCATATGGGCTGTCCCTATTGTTTAAAGGCATAGTAGTCTTAGTGTATGTAAAATCCCTTTAAGGGTAGTATGTCAGATGTAGTACCTTAAAGGGAATCTGTCAGCAGGTTTTTTGCAACCAGGTGGGAAACATTGGTGCGGACAGTCAGTGTAAATCCAGGAGCTGTAAAACTGCATTGTATAGTGTCACCTAATACATCACAGCTCTTTCATATAAATAAAATAAATTATACCTTTAGCTAGTCATACATGAACATCCAGAAAAAATAGGAGTTAGGAGCTGGAGGTGTCAGCGAGCTGCCAGGGGTGCAGGGTTGCCAACTTGAATTTTTTTTCCGAACAACTTACCAAAAACTGAGACACACAGACAATATTTTTTACAGATAAATTGGAAAACTATAAGAAATCATTATGATTAAGTGATGCATAGCTATAGCCCATAGTGCTGACATGGAGACAGTATCTGTAAAATGATGATTATTACAAACAAAATGATTTGTTTAAGTTTCTTCAGCTTTAAAAAAAATTATGACACCTTCCATTTTTTTTTCCAGACAGGGTAAAAAGAAGTGTTCTATTTAACGGACTGTCCTGAAATATCTAGATGATTGGTAGCCTTGCAGGCGTATCAGAGTTTGCTGTTTGGACTAACCGCCTGACTGATCGTCTGTCTAGACTGACTCCCTGTCAAGGCTGACCACCTGTATAGACTGACCGCATGTCTGGACTGTCAAGGCAGCATCAGGTTCTGTTCAGATTACAGTTTCTGACACTCCTCCTGAGAAATCCTCCGGTGTCTGGGATCAACACAGGCAGACTCAGGCCTTGACCTGCTGTGTGCTGATTCATAGGCAGGCTAGCAAGAGTTAATCCCTACTAGTCTGCTTGCTAGTCTCATTTAATCACATGTTGTGAGGAACCTAATCACATCTGTTCTCCACCTATTTATGCTGGCTGAATCCTTCCATCTATGCCAGCTATAGTTTACCTTAGTTGGTCTGGTGAGGTGTGGTGTTCCAGACTATCTTGTGGAAGTAGTGCTTATTGCTTTATGTGGTGGTAGAATTTACCCCTGTTGTCTTTTGTAGTTTCTTTCCTGCTTTTGTTTTCCTCCTGAATCTCTTATTGTCTAATTGAGTGTGTGTGTGTGTGTGTGTGTGTGTGTGTGTGTGTGTCAGAGTTTTGTTTTCTCCCTTGTCTGTTATTATCTACAGTTAACATCACACTCCTGCCCCGTCCTTCCCTGGTGAGAAGTGGGTACCAGATTAGAACTAGTCAGGAGCAGGGCCAGGAATTGGACTCCGGCGTCTCCACCACTAGGTGTATGCCTGAGGTTAGGGATAGCATAGGGTCCCCTAGTGTGAGGGAAAGCATAGAAGCCTATAAACTTACCACTTCTCCTGGACTGACCGCCTGTATAAACTGACCACCTGTACAGACTGACAGCCTGTATAGACTGACCGCCTGTATAGACTGACCGCTTGTCCTGGACTGACCGCCTGTATAGACTGCCCGCTTGTATAGACTGACCGTGGTGTGTCCCGGGGCCCGGTGGGAGACTGTAATGGTTATTTGATGCTGTTGTCGGGGTGCAGGGCGCCGTGCCGTGGTGTAGTGTGTCGTGCCCGGATGGCACTGGTGTACTCACAATTCACACTGAGTCACTGGTAAACCAAAGTTCGGGTCTGGTCGGTTCCCGCGGCCGGCTGCTGATGCCCCCTGCGGGGTTGATGGTGGCCCCTTTTCCCGTGCACCTCTAGATGTTGTGTTTCGGCTCCCCCCTGCCTGAGCAGTGGTAGCCCGCTCCCCGGCGTTGAGCTGCCGGAGGAGCCCTCGGTTGTCCGCAGGCGCTGGCCCGTCGGGTGTTTGGCCCTTGGCGGTGGCGCTCACCCAGTCTCGGTGGGCTTTTGCCTTCTTTCGGGACTTTGGTTGTGGATGAACCCCTGTACCCTCCTTTTGGTGCTCCAGTACACGTTTGACTCCCCGGTTCGGGACCGGCGGGCTCCAACCCAGGCCCGGTCCGTACGGTTCCACCAGTTGCTGTACCGGTACTCCTGCAGACGGCCACCACTGTCTCTGCCTGCCTGCCTGACATTCTACAAGGGGCCCAGGCTCCTACCCGGGTCCCTGACAGTTGCTTCACTACCACTCACTGTCACTGTACAAACTCATCTCCTTGAACTTCCTGCCCCAGGACAGTAGTCTCCTCGGTGGGCGTGTCTTTCTGCGTGACTCCGCCCACCTGGTGTGCTCTACTTGCCCTTTCGGGTGACATGTGTGTGACCTCACAGGGGATGCAGGTGTGTGTGTATGTGGCTGATGTAATTACCTGTGACCCCTTGGGGTCCAGGGCATCACATATAGACTGACCGCCTGTCGTGGACTGACCACCTGTATAGACTGACCGCTTGTCCTGGACTGGCATATTGGGAAACAAATGATTCAGGCCCATAATGAAGGGGTCAAAATGTATGGATGTAAATGAGCTGGGATGAAACTAATTACATAGCTAGAAAGTTGCTGATAAATTAGCACAATAAATGCCAAAAAATTACTGGAATGCTAATTTAAAGCAGAAAAAAGAGAAGTTACAGCTTACAAATTATCATGTCTCGCATAGATTGCCTGTAACCTTGCCCATTATGACCCAGGACAAATAATGACCCAACAAAAAAAGTTAAAAACTCTCCATGAACATTTAGTACCGGGCACAGGTAGCGTTCTGCATACAAGGTCATTGACCAGTCATTTTTCATTTCTTCTTGCCAGTGACTAAAATACGCTTAGCTGGAAAGCAGCATAAGCCGCTTTTTAGTCATTGGGGGTTAGAGATTATCAAAACAGAGCAGATCCATTGTACTTGTCTTACCAAAGCCCAGTGGCTATGAGCAAGGTGCTTTGTAGAAAGTGGCTGAGAATTATCAGATTGAGCCATGCAGTGCTATTTATTCCAGATCGGTTAATCAAAAGTAGTCTTGGACTTAAAAAAAAAGAGAAGAAAAGAAAAATGAAAAGGAAAAATGCATTTATGGACAAGGTTGCAGAACAATACATATCATAGCTCTATGGAAAGGCACAGATATTGATGAATGTCACCTTTGTATCTTACAGATATTGCTGCTTTGCATTTTGGCGGCTGATGGCTGATAAAAATGACATCTGTGCAAACTGAAAATACCTGACTATTTCACTCACCTTATCCAGGAGATTTGATAATTAGAGAAACCTTCTAGGACAACAGAGTTGACCCTATAATTGGAAAACAGAATTGTCAATCGGTTGATTGCCACCCCACAAGGTCTTCTGATATTTCTGGGGGATGTTGCGCCAAGGTATAGGTTTCCCCTACAGCAATAAATGGCAGACGTTCATATGATCGGCCAACCTTGTAATATATGGAGAAGTTGGGTCAGCGGGAGAGGAAAAATCTGGTACAAAGCAAGCTCTCTATTCAGTGCATAAAGAAAGGACCTGAATGCATGACTCCGATACAACTGATGCTGCAAAGTGCAGGCAGGTAGTTTGATACTGGAAACTGCGGGCAGACTGAACAATACTGGAGGACACCGGCAGGTAGTGCAATATTGGAAACCACAGGCAGGTAGTGCGATACTGAAAACCGTAAGCAGGTAGTGACATACTAGAAACCGCAGGCAGGTAGTGCGATACTGGAAACCGCAGGCAGGTAGTTTGATACTGGAAACCGCGGGCAGACTGAACAATACTGGAGGACACCGGCAGGTAGTGCAATACTGGAAACCACAGGCAAGTAGTGCGATACTGGAAACCACAGGCAGGTAGTGCGATACTGGAAACTGCAGGCAGGTAGTGCGATACTGAAAACCGCAGGCAGGTAGTGCGATACTGGAAACTGCAGGCAGGTAGTGCGATACTGTAAACCACAGGCAGGTAGTGACATACTGGAAACCGCAAGCAGGTAGTGCGATACTGGAAACCGCAGGCAGGTAGTGCAATACTGTAAACCGCAGGCAGGTAGTGCAATACTGGAAAGCACAGGCAGATAGTGAGATACTGGAAACAACAGGCAGGTAGTGCAATATTGGAAAATGCAGGCAGTTAGTGTGATACTGAAAACTGCAGGCAGGTAGTGCAATACAGGAAACCGCAGGCAGGTAGTGCAATACTGGAAAGCACAGGCAGATAGTGAGATACTGGAAACCACAGGCAGGTAGTGCAATATTGGAAAATGCAGGCAGTTAGTGTGATACTGAAAACTGCAGGCAGATAGTGCAATATTGAAAACCACAGCTAGGTAGGTAACGGTTGATCTGGAAGTCACTCATAGCCAGGAAGACAACCTGGAAACCACTGGCAGGTAGTGAAACACTGGAAGATGCAGGCATGTAGTGCAATACTGGAAAATGTAGGCAGGTAGTGCAATACTGGAAGATAGAGGCAGATAGTGCGATACTGGAAACCGCAGGTAGGTAGATAACTGTGGAACTGGAAGCCACAGACAGTCAGGAAGACAATCTGGAAACCTCAGACAGGTAGCAGACAAGACTCCGGAGTAACTAAAAGTATTAATACTGTATCATGGAAGCACCATACAGCCAAGAAGATGTCCTGGAAATTGCAGGTGGACACGTAGAAGAGGTCCTACAAGACCAGGGACCAGTAGTAGACAGAACTCTGGAGGGACTAGAAAGTCTGAATACCATGCATGCCAAAAACAAGCAAAGAAGACATCCTGTAAACCTCAGAAACCTTGTGCGATACTTGAATCAGCAGGCAATTAGGTAGTATGTAACAATACTGGAAACTGCAGGTAAGTATTTGTGGACCTGGAAGCCACAGACTGATTGTAGAGGTACTAGAAGCCTCAGACAAACAGGAGATGACTGTAGACAAATAAACTAAAAATCTCAGAAATACTGAGGTCTTAAAGGGAACCTGTCACCATATTTGGGGCCTATAAGCTGCGGCCACCACCAGTGGGCTCTTATATACAGCATTCTAACATGGTGTATATAAGAGCCCAGGCCGCTGTGTAGAGCATAAAAAATACTTTATAATACTTACCTAAATGGTCGGTGGGGAGCAAATTGGTCAGAAGGGCGTCTCTGTTCTCCGGGTGCGGCGCCTCCTCTTTCGGCCATCTTTGTCCTCCTTCTTCTGAAGCTAGTGTGGATGACGCATCCGACGTCATCCACACTAACTGGCATTGATGTTCCGCGCATGTGCACTACAATACTTTGATCTGCCCTGCTCTGGGCAGATCAAAGTGCGCCTGTGCAGGACCTCAGTGTCGGCTTGTGTGGATGACATAGGACGCGTCATGCACACCGGCTTCAGAAGAAGGAGGACAAAGATGGCCAAAAGAAGAGGTGCCGGTAATGGAGAACGGAGACACCCATGCGACCCATCTGCTCCGCACCGACTGTTTAGGTAAGTATTATAAAGTGTTTTTTACGTTCTACACAGCGGCCTGGGCTCTTATATACAGCATGTTAAAATGCTGTATATAAAATGCTGTACATAAGAGCCCACTGGTGGTAGCTGCAGCTTATAGGCCCCAAATCTGGTGACAGGTTCCCTTTAATAATACTTAGATGGAGGAATGTGCCTTAGGAGGCCTTACATAGGCATATGAAGCTCATCACATGGGAGCACGACGGTCTTCTTGCAAAGTTCAATGTGGAGCAGAGCCCAGAACCAGGACACGTGTGTAACAAACCCTTTCTGTGCCTTAGTTTAAAAGCTAAGGTTATGACTAAAGGCCCTGCCATACACAGAGATAAATCTGTGGCAGATCTGTGGTTGCAGTGAAATTGTGGACAATCAGAGCCAGGTTTGTGGCTGTGTACAAATGGAACAATCTGTCCATGATTTCACTGCAACCACAGATCTGCCAAAGATTTATCTCTGTGTGTGACGGGGCCTTTAGGCTGAATCACACAATGTTTGGACCCTTCAACCATCTAAAAAAGGCTGAGCACATACTTTTAAACCCATCCCTGGGCCTATAAAATTATTATAATGTGCTACTATGTAAAATCCAGTAGAAAAAGTAATGGGATGAGAAGAAGGCTACAGGTGGCACTGGTAAACCCACTGGCTAGCGTCCAGTTATGATGACTAGTGTTGGGCCTGATGAGACGCACCATCTGGCTATCCAATCTCATGAGTTTGGCCAACATTAGTCTACTGTGTATAGCCAGGTACTCTTGTAAATCTTCTTGAGAGAATCATCAGACATTCTAGATTTTCTTGAGGAAAAATTACGAGTTAATGCAATAATAGATATTTCAGTGTAAGCCTATCCCATCCATCCTGCCAACAAGTAGACTAAAGCAAATGTTTTGCAATCACAAGTACGGAAACTTGATCAACAATCTATCTACATTAGCTGCGGTTGCAAATGGAAAATGGATCAGTGCACCCAGACAATCTTTTTTTGGAATTGATAGACTTTCTCCAAAAGACTTCTACTCAAGAATGAATTTAATGGGTACAGCGAAAGTGAACATAACTCCGTCTAACGTCTCCCACAGAGTCGTTCTGACAGTCTCATACCACGACCATAACCACAAGCATGAAAATAAACAGCCTTCCATTCTAGCATAATCACGGTCAGGAACTCAAAGGCTTTCAGATTCAGACTTGAGATAATTGTCTGAAGAAACGACTTGAGCGTTAACTTTACATGTCTGGAATGAAGGCCTTTCCCCTTTTCAAATCCTCCTGCGTCTGCTGAGCAATATACGGTAATTAAAGCCTGGCTCTTGATTGCGCCATCACCTTGACACGGTACGTTCCGCAGTCACGGACATTGATGTTCTATGCTGAAACGCGCTGTAAACTATGGAGTTAAAAACAGCTTGCCTGGCAAATTGTAATGTACAGCAAAATAAACGGCACCATCAGTAAGGAATTCAGTCACAGCTGGAAAAATAACTCCTCGGCCAAGTATACCCATATGTGAGAGCGTTGGGACTAGAAAGTGAAATACTAGAGGAAAACATTCTGAATTAATGCTACAGTAACATTTAATAATTGGAGGTAGAACTTTTTTCTTTTTCTTTAGCCCATCTGTAAAAAAGGATATAATTCTTCTCCGATTATTTTTTTTTAAGGAGAGAGCAAGCAAAATTATAGCAATTATATCCAAGGCTCAATGCTGGAAGTGGCAGGACTAACCTCCATTATGTTATTATGCTGAATGTATGATTTGCATTGATAACGTTGTCGTCACTGTCCTTAACCCCTTCAGCCCCAGAGCCTTGTCCATTTTTGCGTTTTTGTTTTTTGCTCCCCTTCTTCCGAGAGCCGTAACTTTTTTATTTTTCCGTCAATCTTGCCATATGAGGGCTTCTTTTTTGCGGGACAAGTTGTACTTTTAAATGAAACCATAAGTTTTACCATATGGTGTACTGGAAAACAGCAAAAAAAATTCGAAATGTGGAAAAACTGCAAAAAAAAGTGTGATGGCACAATAGTTTTTGGGATGTTTTATTCACCGTGTTCACTATATGGTAAAACTGATGTGTGGGTATGATGCCTGAGGTCGGTTTGAGTTTGTAGACACCAAACATGTATAGGTTTACTTGTATCTAAGGGGTTAAAAAAAATTCACACGCTTGTCCAATAAAAGTTTTGCGCCATTTTCCGAAACCCGTAGCGTTCTCATTTTTTGGGATCTATGGCTCAGTGACAGCTTATTTTTTGCGTCTCGAGTTGTCGTTTCTAATGGTAGCATTTTTGCGCAGATGCTACGTTTTGATCGCCTATTATTGCATTTTGCGTAAAACTTGCAGCGACCAAAAAACTTAATTTTGGGGTTTGGAATTTTTTTGCCACTACACCGTTTACCAATCAGATTAATTGATTTTATATTTTGATAGATTGGGCATTTCTGAACGCGGCGATACCAAATATGTGTATATATTTTTTTTTCACCCTTTAATTTTCAATGGGGTGAAAGGGGGGTGATTTGAACATTTAGGGTTTATTTTTTTTATTTTTTTAAACTTTTTTTTTACTTTTTTTTTTTTTATTTTACTAGTCCCCCTAGGGAGCTATAGCGATCAGCAATCCGATCGCTCTGCACTATCTGCAGATCACAGCTACACAGCTGTAAACAGCAGATACGGTCACTTCCTGCTTCACTGGCCTCCGGGCCGAGTGAAAATGAAAGTGACTCGTCATAGCTGCAGGCGTCATCACATGACCCTGTGCTACCATGGCAACCACCGAAAGTCACGTGATCACTCACATGACTTCCGGTGGGGGTGGCGGTAAGTGAAAATCATGACCGCGCGTATATACATCTCGCTGCCAGACTTTGGCAGCGAGATCTAAGGGGTTAATGTTACGGGTGGAATGCGATTCCACTCGTAACATGCAGGCACACATGTCAGCTGTTGAAAACAGCTGATATGTGCGCGGATCGCCGCATCCTGCCCGCGGCAGGGGGCGGGGCTTAACGTGACACGCTCCATGACGGATAGATCCGTCCATGGTCGTGAAAGGGTTAGATAGTACGAGAAAATCTAAGAAACTTTTGTAATTAATATTATCAGAGAAATCTGCTCCTTTCTCCACTTATGAGCCACTTCTTTTCAATTCCCTGTCTCATGAATGTATCATTCACTCTGAAAAAATTGCTAATATCCTTCTGGGTCAGCTCACTGAGAGATCAGGTTACAGCCGACAACGGAAGTCCACAGAAAGGGAATGGGGACAGACTTCTGCAAACAGTTCTTTCTCCAAGCCAGTTGGGCTGATTGTCTGCTATAAAAGGCCTTCATGCAACCAATGTCTTCTTCTTTTCTTTTTTTTTCATCTTCTTCTCTTTTATTTTTTTACCCCTTTTTTCCCTCTTTATTTAATTGCTTTGGTGTCTGGAGAAACCTTGGAACAATCAGCGTGCTTTCAGTTGAAACTAAATTTATTCTGACCAGATTCAGTTGATGATCTATTCAAATGAATTGTCACACAGAGGTATTTACAAACATCTACTGATGCTAAAACTCTGCATGATAACTTATCTGATATTTGTGATCAGCGCAGGTAGACTCGGGCGTCGACCAACAGATTGGTAGTTGATGGGCAGGCTACCAATATTTAATCTCTGCTGGTCTGCATGTGAGTCTCCTTTGAACACATGTTGCTAGAGAGCCAATCAGACATCTTCCCATCTTATATATGCTGGCTAGATATTTCCATCTTTGGCAGCTATAGTTTATGTAAGCTGGTCTTGTTAAGTATTGTGATGCAGATGAACTGGTGGTTGTAGTACTTGTTGCTGTGTGTGGTTGTGGAGTTAACCCTTGTCTTTTCTTGCTACCTTCCTGCTCTTGCTTTTCTCCTCAGTCTCTCATTGTTTGTCTTGTGCGTGTGCAGTGTGTCAGAGTTTTGTTTTTTCCCTCTCTGTCTTTATCTGTATTTCCATCTCACTCCTGCCCTTCCAGATAAGTTCTGGTCAGGAGCATAGCCAGGTATATGACTCGGGAATCTCCACCATTAGGGGGAAATCTGAGGTTAGGTATGGCCTAGGGACCCCTAGCGTGAGGGACAGCATAGGAGCCCTTGTCACTCGCTTTCCTTCAGTCACATTATGAAATTAATCAGCCCAAACTGATTTAGGGAGATTCGTTCATCTGTTACCAGGCAATGCTTTATGTGAAAAAAGGTATGGATACCAGCCCTTCTCCAAGAGGACAAAATATGGATCTCTTGTGCTACCTATAGTTGGCTTTCTTCCTCCAGATTTAGAAGTAATTTGCACGCATTTAATTCAATAAAATAAATCTTCTTGAAAGCTGACCAGAAACAGATAGACAGCAGAGAACATCATGACCTCTCATCAAGGCTCCATTATCTTACTTCTTTGTGCCACCTTGTTCCTAATTCCAGTTTTTAAACTTAGCCAAATGAGAGTGCAAACTTCACCACAATGGCAACTGCAGTTTGGGGAATACCCCTTGTAAAAGAGATCCACTGTGTTAGGCCCGTTTCACACGTCAGTGAAAAGCACAGACGTTTTTCACTGGCGTGTAAAACACGCACATGTCCCTCCGTGTGCCGTGAATCACGGCACACGTGGGTTGTCTAAGTGCAATCCGGGCTCCGTTCTCCGTGGCCCGTGATTGCACTTAGAAATCAACTCACCTGCGCCCGCTCCCGCTCTCCGTGGTGCTGAATCCTCCCGCGGTGCAGCATCCGGCCGGCGGTGACCCCTCCAGCAGCTGCTTCCGGGTCGGCTGTGTCGTGCATCATTAAGATGCGCGACAGTAATCAGCCGGCTTAGAAGCAGCATGCAGAACGGGCTGCAGAGGACATCGCTGGACGCCGGGTGAGTTAAAATGTTTATTATTTTAAATGCACGTTTTTTTCTGGCACGTGTTTCACGGACCACACCACTACGTGGTCCGTGGGACATCAGTGATGCCAGAAAAAAATGGACATGTCTCCGTGCGGCAATCACGCACACGCGGGTACGCCACACGGATACACGTGCAGTGAAAAATCACTGACGTGTGAGCAGACCCATTCATTATAATGGGTCTGCGTATGTCAGTGATTCTGGTACGTTTAAAAAAAAGCACAAACGTACCAGAATCACTGGCGTGTGAAAGGGGCCTAAGGTAGAAGAAATCCTATAGGGGGCTTTTCATGGCACACAAATTCTCTATATGGTGGGCCATACTCCGACCCTCCCTGACGGATGTTTTTGGAGGAGAAAAGCTTTAGCAAGTTGGCTTCCAATAATCAATGCTTTTGTTCCTTGTAGAGATAAGCCACCGCCAGAGTAGTCTTCGAGAAGCTCTCTCATTGATCATCATGTGTTGAGTGGAGTCTGGAGAGATAGCCGAAGGCCAAACAGAATCCATGTCACATCTAAAGGCCCCGTCACACTAAACAACATCGCTAGCAACATCGCTGCTAACGGACAACTTTTGTGACGTAACAGCGATGTTGCTAGCGATGTTGCTGTGTGTGACATCCAGCAACAACCTGGCCCCTGCTGTGAGGTCGCTGGTTGTTGCTGAATGTCCTGGTCTATTTTTTAGTTGTTGCTCTCCCGCTGTGAAGCATATGTGGCGCCCTGGACAAGCCAGGGGCCACAGAGAACAACAACCACAACACCCCACACTCCCAGCAGGCACACCGAAGTCAGACACAAAACCCTTGTTACCTTCCTCCAGGGGCTGATGTTCACACCAGGGGGTGGGCCAGGCGGTTGGCCCCGCCCACCGAGGAGTTCACAGTCCTGAAGGCGGGAAAACCAGGCAGATGAGTTGAGGAGTAGAGAGAGACGAGTGTTGGAGGTGAAAGTGAGCAGAAGGAAGTAGTAGTTGAGCAGCCTGAAGTTGGTCCGGGTGTGTGGCCCGGACAGATCAGCAAGGTTGGCAGACGGTGGTGACCGTCTGCAGGAGTGGCCGATTGGAGTCTACCGTAAGGACCGTGGACGGGCGGTGGCCCGGCGGTACCGGACCGGTACACAAAGAGAAGTCAGCACCATCTGGCAGGGGCTTACGGACTAGGAGTCGCCGTGAATTTGCCAAATTCGTTAGTGAAGGGGACCTCCTGGGTTTCCAAACAGCCAAGTCCTGACAGAAGGCAACAGTCCAACCAACAGAGGGAGACACCGCCACTGCCAAGGCAACCGTTTCTCAGGGCCAGAGCCTGATGGCAAAAGGGGCTCCTCCGGCCCATATCCAAGCCGGGGAGCGGGTTACCAGTGGGAACCCATCGGAACCATCAACCGTACATAAGTGCAGGGAAAGGCAATCACCACCAACCTGCCGGGAGGAGAAACACCGCAGCCGTCTGTGGGACCCGTCCATCCAGCCGAGTGTTTTACCGAGAATTGTGTCTTCATCATTGGGCTGAGTGAGTACCACCGTGCCGTGCGGCACAGCGCTGCCCCCGCGACCCTGCACCTCACCAGGCCCCGTAACCTGCCTGCCATCCATCCCTACCCCATCACCGGGCCCTGGGACAACCCACCCCCTACCCACAGAGGGGAGAAATAACAACCAAGCTACTCCCTGTCACCGCTCCCGGGATCCCCGTCCAGAGCAGCGGTGGTGTCACCACTATCACCACAACCGTGGGTGGCGTCACGGACAATAATCAAAACCCCCACAATCAAAATCTCCTTTTCACTCACAGGCGAGGAACGCCGCTCGAGTCCCCGGGATCCGGGCCACCGCTCGAGCCACCACCGAGCAGCCACAGCAGCAGCGGCAGCCGGACCCGAGCAGTGGGAGAGCGCAGCGTCCCCTCCTCCGCCCGCGACAACTTGGCGTCACGAACAGGATCTTACCGCTCTGCCGTTTGGTAGAGGTGCGCCTTGTTACCGCCGGAGGTGTCCGGCCGAAAAGTTGCAGAAGCCGCCATTTTGGGCGCGAAGAGTTCCCGCTCGAGCGTCTCCTCGAGTAGTGGAGGCGCGAAGGCCTAAACCCCACCCCTATAGAGGAGGAGCCGGAAAGAGACTAAGGGGGACGAAATGGCGTCTGGCCGCATGTAGCTCGCGGCTGTACAGATAGGGACGCCGGAACCCCACGATCCGTTGACCCTTGCAAAGAATGTCCGCTCCACCTAGCTATGCGGAGGCTACCGAGCCGGTGCCCGGGACAGCGGCATGGCTGAGGGCCCGAACGGCAGGGATCTGCCGACACTACCGGAGCCAGATCTGTAGGCTGATGGAGCAGTGGACCGCGGAGGTGGAGGAGGTAGCTGCAGTCGCACGGGTGTATGGAATGGAGGCCATGATGGAGGAGCTGGTGAGTGACCCACGCCCCTGTGTCCCCGAGGGACCGGCCGTTGCGCCTGAGAGACCTGGTCTGCCCCTGGCCCCCATGCCGCCTCCATCCTCCTTGCCCGTGCACCGCGCTACGTCTGGCCCGTCGGGCGTACACCCCTTCGTAACAGTGGCCAAGAGAGTGGCGAGCCTGGAAGCTGCGGCAGCTGGCAGCAACCCACCTGGCGCAGGGACGGACGATAGTGATTCCGGGCCTGACACCGAGCCCGTTTCTGAAGAAGATGAAGGAGTCGTCGCTTTGCATGACATGGAGGCCACTTACATCCCCCGGAGTGGAAATAACGGGTATCGGGTGGCCCTTCCTCGTCGCGCCTGCTATGCGCTGGAGGGGCTGGTGCCCGTGTTCTTCCACCCAGAGCCGGGTGGGGAGGACGAAAGTGCACCCTAAGGGCAGCGGAATGCCGTTGTCACCGTCCCCGTTGGGACCACCACTACCGTTTAAAAGTTTGAAAGTTTGAAAATGATAAGAATAATCAACTGAGATGTCACCTGATTGAAGCCCTGATTTGCTGCTGATTAGAACCGATCGTTGCCGGCACTGTTGTCCCCGAGTGTTTTACCGAGAATTGTGTCTTCATCATTGGGCTGAGTGAGTACCACCGTGCCGTGTGGCACAGCGCTGACCCCGCGACCCTGCACCTCACCAGGCCCCGTAACCTGCCTGCCATCCATCCCTACCCCATCACCGGGCCCCCAGGACAACCAACCCCCTACCCACGGAGGGGAGAAATAACAACCAAGCTGCTCCCTGTCACCGCTCCCGGGATCCCCGTCCAGAGCAGCGGTGGTGTCACCACTATCACCACAACCGTGGGTGGCGTCACGGACAATAATCAAAACCCCCACAATCAAAATCCCTTTTTCACTCACGGGCGAGGAACGCCGCTCGAGTCCCCGGGATCCGGCCCACCGCTCGAGCCACCACCGAGCAGCAGCAGCCGCAGCAGCAGCGGCAGCCGGACCCGAGCAGTGGGAGAGCGCAGCGTCCCCTCCTCCGCCCGCGACACATACATCGCTGTGTGTGACAGCGACAGAGCAACAACTGAATGTGCAGGCAGCAGGAGCCGGCTTCTGCGGACTTTGGTAACCACAGTAAACATCGGGTAACCAAGAAGCCCTTACCTTGGTTACCCGATATTTACCTTCGTTACCAGCGTCCGCCGCTCTCAGCTGTCAGTGCCGGCTCCTGCTCTGTGCACATGTTGCTGCAGTACACATTGGGTAATTAACCCCATGTGTACTGTAGCTAGGAGAGCAAGGAGCCAGCGCTAAGCAGTGTGCGCGGCTCCCTGCTCTCTGCACATGTAGCTGCAGTACACATTGGGTAATTAACCCCACGTGTACTGTAGCTAGGAGAGCAGGGAGCCAGCGCTAAGCGGTGTGCGCTGGTAACCAAGGTAAATATCGTGTTGGTTACCCAATATTTACCTTATTAGTTACCAAGCGCAGCATCGCTTCCACGCGCCGCTGCTGGCTGGGAGCTGGTCACTGGTTGCTGGTGAGATCTGCCCGCGTGACAGCTCACCAGCAACCCGTGCAGCGACGCTCCAGCGATCCCTGCAGGTAAGGTTGCTGGTGCGATCGCTGGAGCGTCGCAGTGTGACATCTCACCAGCAACCTCCTAGCAACTTACCAGCGATCCCTATCAGGTTGGATCGTTGTTGGGATCGCTGGTAAGTTGTTTAGTGTGACTGTGCCTTAAGAAGTCAGCAGCGCAGATAAATCCTATACACAATACCCCAAGGTGAACGGATTACCAATGGGTGAGGAGACTAACCCCACAAATCCCTTCTCCACCACTTCTTTCCCTACAAAATATTCTAATGGCACAGAGCACCAAATCTGAGCAGGCAGTGGCAGGAGCTACAAATACTTTTTTACCGGTGTTCTGTCCTCTACAAAACATCATATGGTGAGTGCTCTACCAAAGGGCGAGAAATTGAACTCAACTTCTACCTTTTGCTTTGAGCACAGGAAAATAAAATCTTATAGGACTTGTTCCACAGACTCTTTGCACCAATAAAAATGGGGATCAAGGCAACACTTCACCTTTAGTCACACTAATGCCAACTCACTACTGTACAAAGTTCATAATTTCTTATTTCTGCTGGAGGACAATGTGGCGCCCTGTCCCTGAGTCGCCACAAAGAATGTCTGCATATGTATTTCAATATGTATAACATGTATTGCCAGTTCTAATGAGATTTGGTTTTCTCTGCTGTTCACCACAAACACACATTTGCCCACCCGCCCTTACTGGGGCTGTTCACCTAAACTGACAACAAGGCTTGTGTGTGCGCCCTAGAAGGAGGAAGGGAGGAGCTGAGGTGTGAGGTAAATTCAGAGAGAGTTGGAATTGAAGTCGGTGGGAGGTGAAGTGAGGGTGTAATATCGAGATGGTCCTGTCCTGAGGTAACTACTAAAAGCTCTGGAGGGGCAAGCTACACATTTACTGGGTATCAGTCCCTAGGCCACCAAAACTTCCAAGGTCAGTGGCAAACTGAGAGACTGCTAATAGCCTTTTTAAAAAGAGCAGTGAAAATTACCCAGGAGCTCAGTGACGTGATTGAGTCTGGAAACTTCTAGAAGAGATAATGAGTTTTCCCTCAGGATTCGAGTCACCTGCTCACCGGAAGGGATCAAAGATCCAGAGTTTTCTTGTTTTGGAAGTCCCAGGATTCCAAGACACCTATTCCCAGGTAGGGAAGTAGCGTCAGGAGGCACACACTACCACCACTACACAGCAGAGAAGCAAACTCTCATTGGGGCAAGTCAGACCACCATCATTGTGAATGCTGTAAGGAATATTCCGGATTGTTCTGCAGAGCTTCAGTAAAAGGTAAAAGCTCCCTGTGTCTGGCTGATTATTCCCTGCTGTGCCAACATCCCCAGGAGCCAGCCCTAGTTGGGGGGTGAGGGGACAACCCTCTGGTACTGTGCCTCACCACCTAACTCCTGGGGACCACAAGCAGTGCCCGGCCATACCAAAGCTGAACATCACAATTTTTTGTTTGTTTATTTATTTATTTTAATTTGTCTCCCCTTTTTAATATTATTGTTTAACCCCATCACAACAGCCTGTCGCTCGCACTCGGTATGGCCACATCTGTACTCTGACCCACCACAGTGACATTAGAGGTCTACCGGGGGCAGCACAACTACAAACATTCTTAATTTGGGGGATCCCATAAGGAATACCAATGCTTGGTCAACCACATGGAGAAGAAGACATCAGGGAACACTACACAATGCAGAATTCTAATGGGTCCTCTGTAAGTGCCATGGTCTTCTTCTACTTCATTCCTCATCCAGATAAAGTGCTGATGGTTCTTTTCTTACTTTTCAAAGTATCTGAAGGTCCTTTAAGATATGTTTGTAGTGACTTCATTCATCCATCTTGGAATCGTATGTTTATGCCCATTTTAAGAATCCTAAACTCAACAAAACATAACTTAATCACACGAGGATGGAATAAGCAAGAATTAAAGTAACATCTCACTTCCCATTTTTGGTCTCGACTGGAATGTGTTGGATGTTTACAGAACAGAGATGAGCGCTAAAACTACTTTTAGTACATCATGATCCCTGCAAACTGTGTTTCTTGGAAAATAATTTCCCTCCCTGTATAAAGTATATATCTGATTTGATATTGCTGATATATCTCCTCAAATAGTGTTAATCCTATTGAAGTATTTAGGAGCTGAAATGCAGTACTCGGAACAGTCAGTACCCAGTGATCGGAGCTGTGCTTTTCGGCTGCATTCATTGTTTACACTCGGCCACTGATGGGGCTGACAACAGTTGGTGGGTTGCGGTGTTGACTGTTGGACACCCACTGATTTGATATGGATGACTTATCCAATGGACAGGTCTTCAATATGATAACATTTAGCTGTAAAAAAAAAAAAAAAGGTATAGACCACACTTCCAAACGTATACATTGATCTATCGCTGCTAAACAAAATGTTCAAAACGTAACACAAGTTCTTTAGTTTATCCATCTGATCAGACTGTACGAAACCCACTGATATGTCACAGTGAAATTCTTAGGGGTACTTTGCACACTACAACATCACAAGCCGATGCTGCGATGTCAAGCGCGATAGTCGCCGCCCCCGTCGCAGCAGCGATATCTTGTGATTGCTGCCGTAGCGAACATTATCGCTACGGCAGCTTCACATGCACTTACCTGCCATGCGACGTCGCTCTGGCCGGCGACCCGCCTCTTTCCTAAGGGGGCGGGTCGTGCAGCGTCACAGCGACGTCACACGGCAGGCGGCCAATAGAAGCGGAGGGGCACAGATGAGCGGGACATAAACATCCCGCCCACCTCCTTCCTTCCGCATAGTCGGCGTGAGCCGCAGGACACAGGTAGGAGATGTAGCGATGTGTGCTGCCTGCTGGAATGAGGAACATCGTACCGTCGCTGCTGCAAAATTATGGAAATGTCGGACCCTACACCGATCATACGATAACGACGCTTTTGCGCTCGTTAATCGTATGTAAAAGGATTCACATACTGCGATGTCAACAGCGACGTGGGATGTGCGTCACTTTCGATTTGACCCCACCGACATTGCACTTGCGATGTCGCAACGTGCAACGTACCTCTTAGTTGGTCCCTAACCTTAAAAATGCGGCACCATGGTAAAGCAACAGCGCACCAGCAGGGGCAGCGACCTGGTGCCCCACAAAACCCATGCTGCAAGGCAGAGCCCCCATGGCTCCAGGTCACACACATAAGTCTTGAAAAATATAAGCCTGGAAATCCCTTTTAAGGTTCCTTCTGGTATCTAGTACACAGATGTTATTAGTAAATCTATTTGTTCTCGTAAGGTGGGGCCTCCATGAGTCAGATTTGGTTTTGTAACACATGCCACAAATGCAATATTGGATTGAGGTATGGAGAATTTTGAGGCCAAGTCATCCCCTTGATATCTTCAGACCATTACTGAATATTTTTTGCAGTGTTGCTTGGACATTTTCCTCCTGAAAGAAAACACTACCTGTTATGCTCATGGGTCAAACACAGTATTAGTGGGTTCACTGGACCGAAGGTACTGTTCAATTGCCTAGAGGAGAAAATTGACCGGCTGCCAAGTCTTCACTACTGCCACAGCAGGTACACACAATGGTAGAGGGCAGCAACAGGAGATCTATGGTATCTTAGCTGCTGGCACCACAGATACAGTACAGTTTCTGATTGAAACGATAGCAGCACCAGGCAGAGTCTTGGATCTGTAGCACCCCTGAATACATCAGGCTGCTGCAGGGAACTGCATCCTGTCATCCAGGTTGCAGCGCCTACCCCGCATGGTTACAGGATCCCAACAACGGTGTCACTAACATCCGCACTACAAATCTGAACCACACCTCACACCAGTGGGTTGGTCAAGTTGGAGCACAGCCGCCCACCTAGGGGTCAGGCAGACTGGTGGGAGGGACTGGGTCAGAACAGTGTTAGCCCTCAAAGAGTGAAGAGCTGGGGAGTTGTAGCTCCCAGGGAGGAGACAAGTTGGGTCGCAGACGGTGGTCCGGGACCACAGGAGTCAGGGATCGGTATCAGGAACACTGGACAGGGGTGTGACGGACGCAGTTTAGGAAAACTGCTGGCACCAGAAAGGCCAATTACCTTACCGGTACCGAGCACGGCAGGGTACAGGACCCTATATCAGGTAAGACCTTTAAGCGCCTTGATAATTAACCTGTGGAGGATAGTCTCTTTATGAACTTTCCCCAAGAGCTCAGCGATTGAAGGCATCAGCACAACGTGGGGGATAGGGTTCTCCAAAGCACACAACGCACTAAAATCCCAAGTGCCAGCCATCAAGAGCACAGCTGCCATACATACTGGTAGCGGGGCCCCAAAAGCTTCAAGCCGAGGGGCCACAACAGTCAATCAATTTGTGCACAGAGGCAGGGCTCCGGACTTACCAAGTGACACCGGTGGAAATGGGACCTGGACGAGCTCCCGCACAGGGCCTGCGGTACCTAAAGACTTTATTTTACCATCTTTGTGAGTGTCTGCTTATTCTATCTAATCCAGCACCAAGACTACCGCAGTGAGTAACCTGACCCCTGAACCCTGCTTTCCCAAGGCCATGCCATCCGACCATCAACCCTCCTTTCCCCCCACCATCCGGGGCTGACACCTTGCTGCCCCACACCATCTGCCCCGGTACTCCCTTTGGCAGCGGTGGTACTCTCCTTACCGCAACCTGCAGTTGGCGTCATGAACATTTATCCCCTGTAAATAATCCCTTTACATTTGAGTGACCACAAGCCCCCAGGTCTGGAGATCCTCCAACCACAGCAACCCCGGATCCGAGCAGTTCGACTGCTGCAGGGGCGGCACAGATCCATCTGGTTTGAATGTATGGATGGAGCAGGTATCGTCGTAGTCGCCTGGTGTGGATGATCATAGCAGCAGAAGCTTAGGATAGCAATGAGACATAGACATGAGTCAGTAGCAGAACGTAGCACAAAACAGCAGCAGCGACAGCAGCACTAAAGGACCTGAGAACTAGCAACGTAACTAACTTGTTGCCCAGGCACCTCCCTTAAGGGGAAGGTGCCTTAAATATCTCAAACCTCTCAGCTTACCTGAGAGGCACTTCCGCTTTAGGGTGCACTGGCCCTTTAAGAAATAGGGCGTGGCCATGTGAGCACCCTACAGGCATTTCCAGGAGGCCTGTGAGGTGTGTGTATGATCCCCTCGCAAAACCAGGTAGTCACAAATAGGCCCCTGCACAACACCGTTCCCTCATTAGGAAACACACAGCCAACCATTAAACCCTAGTCACCCCCCTTTGGGAAAGATAGACACATCAGTGGGCATGGCCATGCGGTTGGTGCATGCCTACCTAGGGGTTTAGACAGCCCAGGGCGGGAAAAACAGCAGATCAGTTTGAGAGTTCAATTGGAGAGGAGTGTGGGCTGGAGCTGGGGGTAGCTCCAGCAGTAAAGTCCGAGTTGAACAGTGCCAGAGTAGGAGCCCTGGTGCCTTGGCTAGGAGGCAGACGGTGGTCTCCGTCAGCAGGAGACGGGAAGATGGCTCGTTGGAACTGAGGTGGACCGGGCCAGGGTTGTAGCCCGCCGGTACCAACACGGGCAACCAACCCGGAAACCGTAGCACAAAGGGGGGTACTCGGACCCTGAAGCCAGAAACCAGAATCAACTGGAGCTGGTTAATTAACCGATTGAGGCCAGGGCTAGAGGTTCTGTCCCACCCAAAGTCCCTCATAGAAGACAACAGCCCACCGATTAGGGATAAGAGGTCATCGCCAAGGCCCATAGAGCTCACTGGCCAGCGTCTGCGGGCACGGCTCCTTAGGCCACATCCAGCCGGGAGCGGAATCCTACGTTTCATACTAGGAAGTCTTTTCTACTTAAACAGTGCAGTAAAAGGATAGAGACCACCAGCCGGGTGGGGGACCAGAACGCAACCGGCCGTGGCACCGGCCACCATCACCTCGGTTTACCAGAGACTTGTGTGTGTTTCTAACAGTGAGTACACCAGCACCTCCTGCGGTCGCCATCCCCTGCACCAACCGGGTCCCGGGGCCACCATCCCTGCCCACGGAGGAGTTAACAACTTGCTGCACAACATCTCCCCCGGGTGCCCCGTAACAGCAGCGGTGGTGTCCCACCTCACCACACACCGTGGGTGGCGTCACAAGCTTAATACGGCTCAGCCCGTACATATACGTCCCGCCATTTATTCAGCATGTCCGCGAGACCCCCGGGTCCGGAGACCCTCGAGCAACCTCCCCTGAAGGCTCGGACCCGAGCAGCGCCGACTGCTGGCACGGGGGCAGCACATGTGCATGCCTAAGTCTGGGTGTTACACTGCCATTAGGTAGTACCACTGTCATGAAGGGGTAAACTCAGTCTGTACAGTGTTTCAGGAAGTGGTGTGTGCCAAAGTAACACTTATATAAATGCCACCACTTAAGGTTTTCCAACAGAGCATTTCCTAGAGGAAAACACCAGGCCAATTTCTTCCAGTGTTTTAAGGTCCATTTCTGAAGTTCAAAAGCTCACGGTAGCTGCTTATAGGAAGAATCTGGGGCACTCTGGTCCGTAAGCTCTGTATTCGGACACTTTTTTGCTATACCCATTATTATAAAGATTGGCCACTACTTTTAAATTAATGGCTTATCCTTAGGAAAGGTCATTAATATCTGATCGGCCGCGGTCTGACACCCAACACCTCCAATGACCAGCTGTTCTCGGTGCCAGCGGTGACAGCAGGTAGTGCAGAAATGCTCAGTTCAAGAGCTGCACATCAATTAATAGCGGCCGTGGGCAGGTTCTGCACATCTGCCTCCCATTCAAAGCAATAGGATGATGTGGATGTGCAGTATCAGAAGATAGGGCAGGTCCACCTGTTGCTGTACCGCCCTGAGAGGGGCCCGGCCGCTCCGCAGCTCGGGCCGAGCTGCTCGAGGTCCGGGCTCGAGTTGTCGATGGCACAAGCGCCTCTGGACCGGGGGCCATGTCGCTCTGTTAAGGGGAGGCAGTGGGGTGGTGGTGTGGGACGAGGTTCGCAGCCGGGGGCCGCGTTGTTGTCGTACGGTTCATGACGCCACCCACGGGTCGTGGTGAAGGGATGCACCACCGCTGCGGCTGGAGTGAAGGGGGCTCCCGGGATCAGTGTTGAAGGCGCAGCCTGGATGTCAGCCCCTCCGTGGGTAGGGGTGGTGTGTCCCGGGGCCCGGTGGGAACTGGCGATGGTGTTGTTGTCGGGGTGCAGGGTGCCGTGCTGCGGTGCAGTGTCGTGCCCGGATGGCACTGGTGTACTCACGATTAATTCACACTCAGAGTCACTGGTAAACCAAAGTTCAGGTCTGGTAGGGTCCCGCAGCCGGCTGCTTCTGTCCCTTGTGAGGCTGATGGTGGCCCCTTTCCCTTGCACCTCTTGTTTGACTGTTGGCTCCCCTGCCTGAACAGTGGTAGCCCGCTCCCCGGCATTTTAGCTGCCAGAGGAGCCCTCGGTTGCCCGCAGGCGCTGGCCCGTCGGATGTTTGGCCCTTGGCGGTGGCTCTCACCCGGTATGGGTGGGCTTTTGCCTTCTTTCGGGACTTTGGGTGAGGATGAACCCGTGAGGTCCAGACTGCAATCATTTAATTTGCCTAAACTCAGTGGCGTCTAAGCTAGGACGGGGTCTGATTACCCGGTTTCTGGTGCTCCGGTCAACGGTTGACTCCCCGGTTCAGGGCCGGCGGGCTCCAACCCTGGCCCGGTCCCTACGGTTCCGCCGGTTGCTGTACCGGTACTCCTGCAGGCGGCCACCACCGTCTTCCTGCCTGACGTTACGGGGATCCCAGGCTCCAACCCGGGTCCCTCACTGCTTTACTCCTTCACTTCACTTCACCTAATCGCTAACTAACTGTTTGTATTTCCTGCCTCAGGACAGTAGTCTCCTTGGTGGGCGTGCCTTTCCACCTGACTCCGCCCACCTGGTGTGCCCTACTGGCCCTGAGGGAGGCATCAGGTCTCCCTTTCGGGTGACGGGGGTGTCCTCACAAGGGATGGGGGGTGTGTCTAATGTGGTAGGTGTTGTTATCTGTGACCCCCTGGGGTCCAGGGCGTCACATTGCTGCCGCCAGCACCAACAAAAGCTGATCGGCAGGGATGCGGGATGTAGGACCCCGGCCGATCAGACATTGATGACCCAGCCAAAGGATAGGTCATCAATGTAAAAGTAGTGGCCAACCTCTAGCTTTTTGATCAAATCTGGGAATTGACCAGATGGGTTAGCCTGTTCTCCCCACACGCATCAGTGAGCCTTGGGCGCCCAAGACTTGGTTGCAGTTACCAGTTGTCCGTCCCCAATTAGCAAGTGCCACCTCATGGCATATCTGGAACAACCCATGTGCCCCTTTAATTTTGGAGATGCTCTAACTCAATCATCCAGGTATATACATTTACCCCATCGTTCAGATCCTTAAACTTGGCAGTTTTTGTTTCAATACACCACATTCAAGAACTGACCATTCATTTGTTTCCTCATACATCTCATCTTAAGATGATAAATGTTATTCACTTCATTTGTCAGTGGTTTTAACCTTCGTCCGGCTGATTAGATACAATTGTAACTATTCCCTTTTTAAATTGCAATAATTTTTTTTTTTCGAAAAGCCGTAGAGGGCTGAAATTTCGTGACATCTCAGCAGTTTTGGTCCAGAATACATTGGCCAAATTTCAATAAAATATCTCCACCCCATTCCGAGATAAGGGGTCGAGAAATTTTGGCAAAATTATGCAGCCTGACAAAGGTTAAATCTATGTATGGTTTGTTTATGGGATTATAGACAAGAGTCTATAGAGGTCCATCAGTCATGACAGTAATCTCTGCATGCTGCGGGGCGGGATCCGAGCAAACCACCCAATACTTGACATGTGGCTTGGTGCAACGTCACATATTGCACATGCACATGTGATGTCGCCCCAGATCGGTTAATTAAAAAAATCTGTTGATATTGTCAGGCAATAGGTGTTTCTCACTGCTCCCGTCCTACAGCCACATATTACGGTCATGGCCAATGGACCAGGTCATACCAATTGATATGCACCAATTCTGATGTAGACTCCATGTTGTGAGCTCTGTGTAAGCATTGGTACCTAATGAGGTTATATTTTTCATACTAAGTTTTTTGTATAATTTTTAAACTAAAAACACTGTAATATGTAGAACAGGTTGTGTGCGCATAAAAAGGTTTATTTCTACAGCCTCGGAATTGGGTAAGTTGTGCTGTCCAAAAACAAGCCAACTCCCACTGCCCGTGGCTGGCTGTATTAAATAAATCTATAACTTCTTCCAGAGGAAGAAAAAAAAAAAGCAAGAAAGAAAAATAATATAAAGTTCCTAGTAATATATTTTGGCTGTAAACATCAAAGCTTTCTTTAAAGTAATTTGAACGATGAATGAACAGAATCTAAGGTTCTCGGAGCTGAGCTGGTATTAATAGTCGCACAAGTGTCAGCCAAAAGCAAATGAGATACTCCCAAGACTTACACGATGAATAATGACCCCTGTACTTTGAGATTCCGACTTAATTACCGGTGTTAATCTTATAGGTAAAGGGACACCGAACGGTCTAATTAGCAACTAAAGCCCGACACAGCGGAGATCTTCTACAGCTTGTTTTAATCCGATAGAATTAATATTATTTTTATTACATAAAGGTAGAAAAATGCGTCCAGAGACAGCTAAATCACTAAATCATGGACATCCCCGCACAGGGCAGACAAAACAGCTGCACGCTCACAGACACACAAAATGTACAGTAATTTACAGCAAAACACATCCTGTTGGCTTGACAGGATAGAAGCCATATTTTGCTGTGATGGATGTTCACATTTTATGTTCTTTTTATTTTAATTTGTAAAAAGTTAAAAAAAATGTTATTTTTTTTGTCCCTGTGTAGGGGTATTACCCCCTACAAAAGGTAAAAACACTTTGCTGATCGGTTCAGCTGGTGCCTCCCCCTCCGAGCTGAGAGCTTTTGCAGTAACCCGGCCTAAAGGTGCGGGAAATGAAAAAGGAGGTTCAGGGAGCTTAGCGCAGGAACAGGACTAGTTGGGCCTGTGTGTGCAGAGAGAAAGAGAGGAGAATTCCGCCTGTGTGGAGTCTACAAACCACGGTGTCGGAAGAGGTAGAGTGCCAGCTGTGAGAACCTTACCGCGAGCCGGTCCGTGAGAGTCCCCTGCTCGCTGTTGTGCGACTACCGAACTGAGGAGAAGACATCCCCAAGGCCGATGAAACCCAACCAAGGAACTAAGAGATTCTGGGACCGGGTTAGAAATAAAGTTCCCCCTGCCCCACTAGATGAAGTGCGCATGGATGAAGATCACAGGACCGGAACCCCAGGAGTGGACTGATTCCCTGGCAGCGGTATCTTTAGTTTTTATTATTGTGTGCACTTGGTAGGGCGTAGCATAGGCCTCACTAACAAGGGCGTGGCATCTACCTGGCCCCAATTGTGGAGGCCAACTAGGTCGTAGCGCAGCGTAGTTGTTTATCCACCTTGCCTGTCTTGTACAAGACATGCTGGTGTAATAGTTGGGGCGACGCACTTTGGCACGCTCCAGCTAGAATCTGAAGTTTGTTAAGTTTTATTGTTTCCGCATAGCATACCCCGATTTGCTTGCAAATCTGCTTACCTTCTGTTTGTAAATAAGGCTTCACCCTTGTTTCTGCAACCTCATCTTCTGTGCTGTAATTGTACTCTGCACCGCGGTGGTCCCTCGGCCATCGCTACACCTACCAAAAAAGTCTTGTGCAAACTACACAGTACGTCCATGTGTAATGGAAAAAAATCTATTGAGGACTTTGTTGTAGATTTTTCTTATGGATCTGTATCAATTATATAATAAGGGGAGGGCTATGCACACATGTAGGGATTTTTGGAGAATCAAAACTTAAAAATTTTCTAGTTGAAACATTTAATCACCACCTTTTTAAGATGGTGGAATCTGTCTTCCCATGCCTACTATAGTCTTATGCTGTGTTGGTCTGTGTGCTGTTGTGTCCCAGTGCTGTTGGTGATTGTGTTGCTTTGCGCTTGGTGTTGTGGAGAAACCTATTGTCTTGTTTCCTCCCTGCTTTTTTTATCCTCCTATGTCAATATTTTCTTATACCTCTGTGTGCTAAGAGATAGAGTTTTGGTTTCTTGTTTGGCTAATTCAGATAGTGTTATCACACTCCTGTCCTTGCCCTCCCCTATGGTTGGTGGAGCAGGGTATAAGATCAGGTCAGGAGCAGAGCCAGGGTGGTGGCTCAGATATCCTCACCTTCAGAGGTAACTCTGAGATAAGGGATAGCTAGGGACTGCTAGCCTGAGGGCCAGTCTAGGAGCCTTTGTCCCCTGCACTCTTCCCATTCATCATACCAGAACCCTGCTGAAAAAAAACTATAAAAAAACTCCATATTCTAAATATAGCCATAAACATTAGATAACCAAGCCTTTGAAATTTGATGAGGCCAGCCGATATTTTATGTGTATACTAATTTATAAACTACAGATCCAGAACATGTCTGTGTGACCATAAGGCCTGGGACCATGGATTTAATGTGAATCAGCTCCCCGCCTCCGAAAAAAAAAAATTCCTGCATAAAACAGGAGGCGTGGAAAATATAGTTCAGAACCTTAGAATTCTATAGAGGCTAAACTAACTTTGTACAACTCTGTAGTAATAGAGTATATGATGTACGTGATCCCTTACCCTCAATACAAAACTTTCATTTGTTCACGGCCAAAAAGACATAAAAAAACCATTGGTTACAACACACAATACCAAGTTTAGAGCAGACGTAAGAGCGCTAATTCAATATTTGTATTGACTTTCTTTTTTTTTTGCTGATCCCTTATCAAAAACAAACATAAAACTTTCCTAGTAATCAAAAAGAGCAAAATGTTAACATTACTATTTCGTTCTTTTCCAATGTTTCTTTTTTATATTATAAGTTCATTTCAGGTTCAAGCTTGGATCAAATGGCAAAATGTTATATTACTACAGTACAGACCAAAAGTTTGGACACACCTTCTCATCTCTAGAACAACTGTTAAGAGGAGACTTTGTGCAGCAGGCCTTCATGGTAAAATAGCTGCTAGGAAACCACTGCTAAGGACAGACAACAAGCAGAAGAGACTTGTTTGGGCTAAAGAACACAAGGAATGGACATTAGACCAGTGGAAATCTGTGCTTTGGTCTGATGAGTCCAAATTTGAGATCTTTGGATCCAACCACCGTGTCTTTGTAGAAAAGGTGAACGGATGGACTCTACATGCCTGGTTCCCACCGTGAAGCATGGAGGAGGAGGTGTGATGGTGTGGGGGTGCTTTGCTGGTGACACTGTTGGCGATTTATTCAAAATTGAAGGCATACAGAACCAGCATGGCTACCACAGCATCTTGCAGCGGCGTGCTATTCCATCCGGTTTGCGTTTAGTTGGACCATCATTTATTTTTCAACATGACAATGACCCCAAACAGACCTCCAGGCTGTGTAAGGGCTATTTGACTAAGAAGGAGAGTGATGGGGTGCTACGCCAGATGACCTGGTCTCTACAGTCACCAGACCTGAACCCAATCGAGATGGTTTGGGGTGAGCTGGACCGCAGAGTGAAGGCAAAAGGGCCAACAAGTGCTAAGCATCTCTGGGAACTCCTTCAAGACTGTTGGAAGACCATTTCCGGTGACTACCTCTTGAAGCTCATCAAGAGAATGCAAAGAGTGTGCAAAGTAGTAATGAAAGCAAAAGGTGGCTACTTTGAAGAACCTAGAATATAAGACATTTTCAGTTGTTTCACACTTTTTTAAGTATTTCATTCCACATGTTTTAATTTATAGTGTTGATGCCTTCAGTGTGAATCTACAATTTTCAGAGTCATGAAAATAAAGAAAACTCATTTAATGAGGTGTGTCCAAACTTTTGGTCTGTACTGTATATCCATTATCAACGGTTTTATAACTCTATGACTTGTCATAGCTGGAGAGGAGAGGACCCGTGGAAGTTCGGGTTTTTCGGGTGTAGTCGGACTTTAGAGATATTTCGGTTTGGGACCCGAACTTGACCTGAACTTCAATAGAAGTCACTAATTGGGCAGTTTGGGTCTCCATCCACATACAGCCAGCCATAACCAGATCACTTCCGGGGAAGGGTGGGCAGGGTTTTTCCATTTTTTATTTTTTTTTGGGGTGCACACTACATCCGATCACGCTCTTGTTACTCCGAGAGTGAGCCGTTCAAATACTGCAAATGGTTCGCACTGAGACAAGCACCGCGCATATCCGGGCACAGCGATGCTCATTTGAGTGGTGCTCATACGTAAAACAGCTGAACTTCGAACTCAAACTCAGATTATTTTGTTTTTAACGTCCATGTCCAGTACAAACAACGAACAGTACTGTTCTAGTCCTCTCATATCTAGTCATAAGTATTTGACCAACAGATTATGTTACCACTCACCCTATATGCGTGAGTGCTCTGCTCTGTGTAGCATACAGGGAGAAAGAAATAATCTGCTTTCAGACTCCTTTAGATGCAGTTTTATACTATGGTAACCAAATATTGGGCATGCTGAATTGAACATGACTGTTTTTTCTTTCCACAGACATCTTCTGTCAAGGAAAGTCAGGACACCTCCAAATAAATAAATAGTCACAACTGAAACCAATGATTTTGACAAGGCCTTACCCATAGTGCATGGGCAACTTTACTCTTTACAATATTCCTCTGATAACATAGAAGATATCCAGAAGACTGTGCAAATGTCATGCTTAACACGTGGCGGACACGTTCAAACCAAGCAATGTCTGGACGCATGACAAAAATACAAAAAATAGTACAACAGGTGGGGGATACTGAGGACATAATAACAATGGTGGGCCCTAGCTATAGTGAGAGGCGTCACATCCTCCACTCACCTGCCGCTGACCGTACACTCCTAGTCAGGCCCTATACAGCCTCCTCATCTGTCGCCAAACAGGAACCGAGACCCTAAATAAAACCCTGTAGTGGCCCTGGCTAGTGGAAGACGCTAGCTCCACCGCTGCACTAATACACACAGGGGAAGGAAAGATGAACAGGGGAAAACAACAAAGGATAAAGTTCAAATGTAGGTACAATCCTTCACAGATCCTTTCACCAATGCGGCCATAGAATTTTGTATCTTCAGCAAGGATTGCTGGGAAACACCTCTATTTAAATCTGAAGTGGCGTGGCTACAAAGCAGCTGAACCATTCAGCAAGGAACTGCAGGACAACAAAACTGACATTAACTCCTGATGTACTGAAAGAAATTAAACCACGTTTAAATGTATAAATGAGTCCCAAATAAGGAATCCCGACCCTGAATTTGTCACTAGTTGCCAAAAATAGAGAGATGACAGTGACAGCAGATTTCATTTAGTTTGGTCTACAAATCAAAAAAGGTCCGTGGAGCCTCTGTTAGGAGTCTCGACACAGAAAATAGCCAGATATCCCTCTGGGAAGGACCTAGCCAAGGAGTGGCTCTTTTTAAGGAGACCACCATAACCACCATATTAAGTGGCCCTTTTAGTCAATACCCAACTCTTTGATGAGTTTAAAGATATGACAAGGGAAATACAAAGGCTCCACAGACCTTTTTTGATTCTAACAGAGGCTCCACGGACCTTTTTTGATTTACTAACAGAGGCTCCATGGACCTTTTTTTATTTGACTAACAGAGGCTCCACATTCCTTTTTTTATTTCCATGGCTATTTTCTGTGTCGAAACTCCTAACAGAGGCTCCACAAACCTTTTTTGATTTGCACTACTAGGCATTGCTCCCACCTAGCCAGAATCCTACTCCACACTGATGAGGGGCAATACCCCGAAACAGCTGTCTGTGGATGGATACCTGGCCTTGGTATTTCCCTTCTCATATCTTTAAACTCGTCAAAGAGTTGGATATTGACTAAAAGGGCCACTTAATATGGTGGTTATGGTGGTCTCCTTAAAAAGAGACACTCCTTGGCTAGGTCCTTCCCGGAGGGTATCTGGCTATTTTCTGTGTCGAGACTCCTAACAGAGGCTCCACGGACCTTTTTTGATTTGCATATTTCCCAGAGGCAATGCACCTAGGATTTCACTGTGTTGAGTGCCTTTGCTGGCTGCCGGCAGTTTTTTCTCTGGTTGGTCTCCCCGAAATCAGTGATTGTTTTGTCTATTTAGTTTGGTCTGACCTACGTCTGGCATGCACCACTCCAGTCATTCATGCAGCTTAGTGCAGCCCTCCAAACCCTGGAAAGCAAATCCAATTTTATAATATCCAAGGCACCAAAGACTCCCTCATCAGTTAGAAAAATCTTTATTGGTTTCCAGCCTACATGAGGGGATACATCCTTGCGTCATGCATGTACATTGATTAGTGTTAGGTACATACCGACAGCATCGTACATGTATGCCACATGCCAGAAAGAGAGAGAGAGGCTTATAAAGTTGTCCACTATGGTAAATCCATGTTCCTTGTTAGAGTCCATATAAAAGAAAATTAACATTTCATGGGTACAAGCATCAATCAGCTGTCATTTTTTTGGAAAGCTAGTGGAAAATAAAGGAATCCATGGTGTCATGGTTATAACCGTGAGCAACTAACTTACTGTCAGTATGTGAGTGGTTGTATTCATGGATATCTAAGCTGCAATGCCCTGCACATGAGGTAAGAGCAAAGCGAATAAGGAGAACTATATTTCTAATTGGAGGTATTTGCTAATATTATTATTACATCTACTACATATTGGGCTAGGATCTTGGCGATGGGAATACCTCTTTAACTTTGTGTTGTCAATATCAACCCCAACCCTCTATTTTACATACTCAGACAATAACTTGCATAGTAGCCAGTAGGTATATTGGTTATATTGCATTCCCAGTTCTGGGGTGCACGGCTAGGGTTCTACTTTGTATCTAGATCAATAACAACTCAGCACTTCACAGTTAACATTAGGTGAAATCCTTTGTTCATGTTCATAACTCACCTACCCTGCGCTCCCCCGGTATCCTCCTGCGACGCTGGGAAATGACCAGCGTGTAAGCAGCGCAGCGCATGACATCATTATCATGCACGGCTACTTACGGCAGCGTCAGCTATCAGCATATTCTCTACTCCTCATGCCCAGGATCGTGTGCGTGGGGAGCAATATTCATGGCCTTAATCGGCGGCCGGTACATTGCAGTCCAGGGACCCGATGGATCTCTGTGCTTGATGTATTTCAGCTGGAAGATCCACCTTTGACACACATCTATCTGAATCAGGGGCTGGGGCCAGCGGGCCCCCTGCACTCCCAGGCCCGATCGCAGTGGCGTCCTCTGCGACCGCAGGGGCCCACCAAGGATCTTGTGCGGGCCCACTGGGGGAACCCCCGCTGTCCTGCCAGGCCATTCCGACTTCCGACCCTGTATGTGCAGGAGGCAAGAGCTGCAGTGCTGGACTGGGGGCGAGGCCCACCGGAAGATTCTCTAGTGTCCCGGTGCACCAGTCCGACCCTAATCATGTTCATGTGTAAGCTAAGATATTTCTGTCCACAATCTTCCTCTGACCCTGCTGGTGACCAAGCTCACAGAATCAGTCTGGAACAGCACAGTGTAAGTGCAAAATGGTACTTCAAACTAATGACTCTATGGTTGGCCATGTCGGTAATTGCAAATGGAATGGGCTGCCCTGATGTGAACAAAAACCCAAAGAAGTTATTTTTGGAGCACATGGATCTTGGTGGCTCAGTGGTTAGTACAATTGCTTTGTGGCACTGCAGTCCTGGGTTCAAAACTCACCAAGGATGACATCTGGAATGAGTTTGTTGGGTTTCCTTCCGATTCTCCAATTTCCTCCCACACTCCAAAGACGGTAATTTAGATTGTGATGATTGGGGACAGTGATGATCACGTCTTTAAAATGCTACAGAATATGATGGCCCTATATAAGCAAAGAAAAGAATAACAAAGCAGTTGATGATCTGAAGAAAGACTTTTACCATGAGCGCAGAAGAAAAAGAGTTAACCTTGCACAATATTTCATTGGAATTTCCTGAACATACAGCTTCCCTCCCGTGTTTTACTTCTTCATAACATGAATGGAATTTCATCTCTCAGCTCCATTCTGAAGGATGAAAAAGACTCGCTTTACCACGTACACTTAATTAAGTGGGAAAAGTAAAACTACCCACTAGTGATCGGTACTATAAATACGAGCACACGAAGCACACTATGTCCCGAGCGGTGTTCTTCCATATCCTATTAAACTTCATATATTATATCATTAGTGCCCCATGCAGGCCCTAACTGCTGACATCTGCTTTCCCTTGGAAGAATATATATATATATATATATATATATATATATATATATATATATATGTACACTACAGATCAAAAGTTTGGACACACCTTCTCATCTCTAGAACAACTATTAAGAGCAGACTTTGTGCAGCAGGCCTTCATGGTAAAATAGCTGCTAGGAAACCACTACTAAGGACAGGCAACAAGCAGAAGAGACTTGTTTGGGCTAGAGAACACAAGGAATGGACATTAGACCTCTCCCAGGCCGCAGGTGTGTTGCCTAGGAGACAGAGGAGCGTCGGTGAGCGGCGCCGGCGTAATGAGGTCTTCTGGCCGCGTGGGAACTGAGGACCCAGCGGCGCGCAGCGGTGGAGCGTGTGCTGGGAGGTGAGTTGTATGTTGTGGGTTTTTTTTTTATAACTCGTGTGTGGCTGTGCCAAGGTGGGGATGGGGAGGCCAGTGCCAGCGCCAGCATGGGGGGGAGAACACATATGCCAGCATGGGGTGGGGGAGAACGCACATGCCAGCATGGGGGGGTGAGAACACACATGCCAGCATGGGGGGGGACACACATGCCAGCATGGGGTGGGGGAGAAACACACATGCCAGAATGGGGGGAGAACACACATGCCAGCATGGGGGGGGACACACATGCCAGCATGGGGTGGGGGAGAACACACATGCCAGAATGGGGGGAGAACACACATGCCAGCATGGGGGGGGACACACATGCCAGCATGGGGTGGGGGAGAACACACATGCCAGAATGGGGGGAGAACACACATGCCAGCATGGGGGAGAAACACACATGCCAACATGGGGGGGAAACACACATGCCAACATGGGGGGGAAACACACATGCCAAGGATGGGGAACAATGCATTCCAGGATGGGGAACAATGCATGGCAGGATGGGGAAAATATACATGCCAAGATGGAGGAAACATGCATGGCAGGATGGGGAAAACATACATGCCAAGATGGAGGAAACATATGCCAGGATGGAGGAAACATGCATGCCAGGATGGAGAAACATGCATGCCAGGATGGAGGAAACATGCATGGCAGGATGGGGAAAACATACATGCCAAGATGGAGGAAACATGCATGGCAGGATGGGGAAAACATGCATGCCAGGATGGGGAAAACATGCATGCCAAGATGGAGGAAACATGCATGCCAGGATTGAGGAAACATACATGCCAGGATGGAGGAAACATGCATGCCAGGATGGAGGAAACATGCATGCCAGGATGGAGGAAACATGCATGACAGGATGGAGGAAACATGCATGCCAGGATGGAGGAAACATACATGCCAGGATGGAGGAAACATGCATGCCAGGATGGAGGAAACATGCATGCCAGGATGGAGGAAACATACATGCCAGGATGGAGGAAACATGCATGCCAGGATGGATGAAACATGCATGCTAGGATGGAGGAAACATGCATGCCAGGATGGAGGAAACATGCATGCCAGGATGGAGGAAACATGCATGCTAGGATGGAGGAAACATGCATGCTAGGATGGAGGAAACATGCATGCCAGGATGGAGGAAACATGCATGACAGGATGGAGGAAACATGCATGCCAGGATGGAGGAAACATGCATGCCAGGATGGAGGAAACATGCATGCCAGGATGGAGGAAACATGCATGCTAGGATGGAGGAAACATGCATGCCAGGATGGAGGAAACATGCATGCCAGGATGGAGGAAACATGCATGCTAGGATGGAGGAAACATGCATGCTAGGATGGAGGAAACATGCATGCTAGGATGGAGGAAACATGCATGCTAGGATGGAGGAAAAATGCATGCTAGGATGGAGGAAACATGCATGCTAGGATGGAGGAAACATACATGCCAGGATGGAGGAAACATACATGCCAGGATGGAGGAAACATGCATGCCAGGATGGAGGAAACATGCATGCCAGGATGGAGGAAACATACATGCCAGGATGGAGGAAACATGCATGCCAGGATGGATGAAACATGCATGACAGGATGGAGGAAACATGCATGCCAGGATGGAGGAAACATGCATGCTAGGATGGAGGAAACATGCATGCTAGGATGGAGGAAACATGCATGCCAGGATGGAGGAAACATGCATGCCAGGATGGAGGAAACATGCATGCCAGGATGGAGGAAACATACATGCCAGGATGGGGAAAACATGCATGCCAGGATGGGGAAAACATACATGCCAGGATGGAGGAAACATGCCACGATAGGGTACATTTACCAGGAAGGGGAACATTTACCAGGAAGGGGAACATGCCAGGAAGGTGGACATTTACCAGTATGGGGGTACATGCTAGGAAGGGGGACATTTACCTGGATGGGGGTACATTTAACTGGATGGGGGTAAATTAACCAGGATTGGGAACATTTATCAGGATGGAGGACATTTACCAGGATGAGGTATATTTACCAGGATGGGGCCACGATGGGGACAAATATAACAGAATGTAGGAAATATATATCAGGATGGGGGACGTTTACCAAGAAGTGGCCCAGGAAGGGAGACATAACTACACAATGAAAGGGGAGGGTAGCAACTTGTACGTCTTTATGGGATTTCAAGATGTTCAGACTTTGAAATGTAGATGGGGATTACAGGCGACATCTGATTGCCTCCAGGCTAATATCTCTGTCTAATATGCTGCAATTGTTTCCAGAGAGATCAATCCAACTGCTGTGTCTGGAAAGGGCAGGGGCTCAGCTTCATTGTGTGGTAAGCATGAGCGTGATGCCCCCTGCTGAGGAGAAGACGGCAAAGGTAAGATTAAAATCAATTATTTACATAATAGGATTGGTTGGCACTTCGGAAAAAAAATTGGGTTTAGGGCTACAGTTTGGGCACTCGGCCTGTAAAAGGTTCGCCATGACTGGTCTAGATTAATTAATGTCTGTCTACCAAAATACAGTAGTGATTTTCATGTTATAACTTTTTTGGCTGCCATCAGCTGACACTTGACTTTTTTGCCGTAATCAACCATTTTTCATGCAAAATATTGCGTACTTGCATAACACTTTTTTTTTTTTTAAATTGTCCTTGATCTGCTGGTTTTGTTCTGCATGTTAATGGGCAAATCTTTCATATAAATGATCTGATATATGGGTGATCAAGCCCATTCTAGTCAATTTTAATCTTGCATGTGTTAATTATTTTAAAGGCACTTTAAGGCTATGTGCCCACGTTGCGGAAAATGCGCGGATTTTGCCGCGGATTTCTCGCGGAAAAGCCGCGGATTTTCCAGAAATCTGCAGCAAAGCTACTCCCCAGCCATTTCTATGGCATTTGGGAAATGCTGTGCCCATGCTGCGGATTTTTCCGCAGCGGAAATCGTGCGGATTTTCGTGTGGAAAAATCTGCAGCATGTCAATTATTGTTGCGGATTTTCGTGCGGATTTTGCCTATTCAATTGAATTAAAAAAAAAAATCACAAAATCCGCGTCAAATCCGCACCTACGAAAAGGTGCGGATTCCGGGGGGAAAGCTGCGGATTTTGATGCAGAAAAATCCGCAGATACAGAGTCCCGTGGGCACATAGCCTTAGGAGCAAATTACTGTCCAAACCTAGCACAGGAGCTCAGTGCATCAAGACTTGACCCAACATTTACCTGCACTTTCCCACCTGCTTGTTTTCCATCTATCTCTGCCATTCTCTCATTCTATGAACCAAGAGCTGTCAATCATATAAGAAGGGGAGGGAGATAGAGGGAAAACAAGCATGAGGGAAGGTGCACTGAAATTTTTGGCCACACCAAGCACGTTTGAATAGTCATGTCAAAGGGCATTGGCGAGTCATGTGCAATTCCTCCACCAACTCTTCCAACCGCCCTTCCTAAAATAACAGACAAGACACCTGTATAGTTTAAACTGGCCACATCAGCCATTTATTAACAGACAAGTATAAAATTAATGAAAAAAGACGATGGTTCTTGAAGCCCCATAACTTGCTACAGGTGACATATAAACACCTGAGCTGAGGCTGAATTTACCTGTAGCCAATTAAGCACCAGCTCAGAGGCACCTGTTAGCCAACCTGGCTCTGTCACCCTAATCCAATTCTTGTGGGCCCTTTTCAGCCCTTCACTCGGGAGTTTCCTTACTCGCCACCACCTGATTGAATTCTCTTGAGGGGTCTAGAACCTTGTGGGTCCCACCCACCGATCCATGGATAACCACATCCGCAAACTTCAAGGACCTTCCCCCCTACGCCACACTGCTATGACAGAGGAAACTTGGACAATAGCAACACATTTCCATTTCTGAACCTAATTCCATCCGTTCCATAACCGAAAATTGAAGCACTTCCTACCATATAGATTCCTAGCCTTATCGAGCCTAAAATGGCAGACCCTACAAGATGGACATCCCCTTATATACGCCTTTGCTTAGTCCTCCTCCTCTAAGAAGAACCCCAAACCCCTAATGATGCCACTTTACATTCCCATAATTGGTTAACTCTTGCCGTGCCCAAACTCCCTTAATCATATAATTTCCAACCCAAAATCCTGTGATGAGTGCCTCCCCTTTATGGCTGTGTCCCAGTACGGCCTCACTTTCTGTGATGACAGTTCCTTTAAAAGCCACCATAGAAACTAGTAGAAAGTTAGCCAAAGTGGCCAATCATCTGATGTGTATGGGGGCCTCTTGACACTCTTCTGTACAAAACATAATCCTTTTGTCTTCTGGCAAGATAAGTTGATGCCATATGAGTCTGAAAGAAGTTTTCTTATCTCTCCCAGCAAAAAAAAAAAAAACACACATGAAGTCGCTCATTTGTATGTATAGTTCGCTTTCACACAGCGTTCCTCACCCTATTTAGTCTTCCTGTTAGGCCTTCATTTAGAACCACTCGCAAAACGGGTTTCGGACAAATGCGCCAACAGGGCCATTGCCTATAATGGTGCAGACTGAGTTTATCGAAAATGGTGTATGACAGAGCACATGGTGACTTCATTTGCACTATTATGGGCAATTGACCCGTCGTCGCATACGTCCGAAACCAGTTTTGTGGGGGCTTCGGATGCAAGCCCCAACTGTTCGAGGAATGCTGTGTGAAAGTGGCCTTAGGCGTGGGTTCCTTCCGATAGCTGAGACCCCTTTCTCCTGGTAACAGGAGCCCTGGCACATCAGAAATAATTTTTTTGCCATGGTTAGAACTAAAGCCCACTTCACACATAACGAGATCGTGAACGAGATCGTTGCTAAGTCACAGTTTCAATGACGCAACAACGACTTCACTAGCGATCTCGTCGTGTTTGACACGTACCAACGATCCGCCCCCTGCTGTGAAATCGTTGGTCGATGCTGAACAGCCTGGGCCATTTTTGGCTCGTTGGAGTCCTGCTGGGCAGGATGGATCTGTATGTTTGACACCTAGCTAACGATTTCGTTAACGACCTAGATGAGTGGCGTGTAGTTGCGTCCCCGTTGTGTGACAGGGTCCCGACGATTTACAAGATCGCATGCTCGTTCCTAAAGTCGGTGTGTGTGACACCTCACATACGATTTCACTAACGACTCAGCAAGGATCCGGAAACTGTGACGTAGTAGCGATCTCGTTCACGATCTCGTTATGTGTGACTGGACCTTAACACTAGACCTCTAGTGATCATATCTATCCAGACTTTTGAACCCTGGCACAGTCTACAGATTTATTGCAGCCCCTTTTCTCTTGAAATTTTGCAAGAGTTCTCCAAGTTTAAAGAGACTTGACAAGCCTTTCACTGCTTACAGACCCCAAATCTAATTATTTAAGCTTCCAGTCAATAGACGCATGTTAAAGCTATTATCGTTTTCAGATCAGTCCAAAGAATTTTTGGGAAAGTGTTTTTTTTTTTAAAGCTGAAACTTGATGATGGTGAGAGAATGAACTCGCAAGAACTGAGAGGAAACATTTGGACTGAAACTTTCTTATTAAAAGCGAAAATATTTTCCTCTGGTGAATATAACCCAGGGGTGAACTTATTATGTTTTAACGTACTGTAAAATTTATAGGATTATTGGAAAAGGGTTTAACATGAATGTGTAATTATGTACTTATGTACCCAACTTTATATGATCTAATCTACTGCTGGATCCTGGTCACATTACAGTGTTTTTGAATGTGTTTTCTATTTGCAATGGTATCATATCATAAAACATGATATTTTGTTATAATAACCACAATTTTACACACTTCCCACAAATACAAAAAGAAAATACTCAGAAAAAGTTCATCAGATGGGCTCTTATGTAAAGATTTTTTTTTCCCTTCCTTGGTTTGTAAGGTATTTTGGTGTCCTACACGGGACCAACTAACACCCAATAGAGGCCGCAAGGGCTCTCGCCCAGATCTCCTTTGATTTTCGGCTGAATAGTTGTTTCTACAGTGTATTTAGACCTCAATACTTTAAAGGGGTTGCCTAGAATATTTCATTTTTTCATATGGGCCTAAGATTAGTCAGAAAGTTGCTAACTACCTGCCTGTTAAACCTAGCGCCAATCTCTGCCGGCAGAGCAGTCACAGACCAGTTCTGCCGGTGATTCTGCAGCTTACACTGTCGTCACATCGACAGAGCACCTGCTTTCTCCTCCGCTCTGCTTTGTTGACGGGGCATGACTGCTGATGCCATGCTAATTGACAGCTGGCTCCACGCTGCCTAACTACATCAGAAGTCACGCCCTCAGTGCAGCATAGAAGAGGAAGAGCTAAGGTAGCCAGCTAAGATAAAGCAGACAGCTGAAGCCTGCAGACCACAGCTGGCAGCTTTGCCTTGGCTGGTAATCCAAAACATAGGTCACTCCACACTACTGCTTTAAATTATTAATTTAAAATTAAATAAATGCATCACTTCTGGGCTGGCTGCAGCCTGCTATTTTTAGGCTGGAGAGGGCCCAATAACTATGGGCACCACGGCCTAAGAATACCAGACCCTAGCTGTCCACTTTACATTGGCTGGTAATCAAATTTGGGGGAACCAAAATGAATTTTTTAAAATATTTAATTTTAAATAATTTCAAGCAACAGTGTGGAGTGACCTCTGTTTTGGATAACCAGCCAGGGTACAGCAGCCAGTTGTAACACCTGTTGTTATAGACAATGAGGAACATACTGATGACGATGAGATGCAGATACCAGATTGGGATGACAACTTAAATATTCGGTCAGGGCAAGAAGAGGCTCGGTCTGAGGGTGAGGGGAGTGCAAACACAACAATTGATGAGGAAGTTCTAGATCCCACCTACTGTCAACCCACAGTCAGGCACTCGAGGAGGTCAACAGAGGCGGTGGAGGAGGATGCTACTGACGACAAAGTTACCTTGCGCCTTCCTGGACAGAGGAGTAGTACTGGTAGCACGTCTACAACTGCATCCTCAGCCACCACTCTGCCTCTGAGCACTAGTCGGGGGAGCTCAGCTGGTCGCATGCCCTCTAAGCCTTGCCTAGCCTAGACCTTTTTTGACATAGAAAAGATCGCCCAAATCATGTGATATGTAAAATTTGTCGTGATTCTGTTAGTAGAGGGCAAAACCTCAGGAGTTTGACAACTTCTTCCATGAATCGTCACATGAATAAATATCATATGTCCCAGTGGGAAGCTCACTGAGCCGCAATGCGGTCTAGCGGAGCAAACCATCCACCGCCTGCCCCTTCAAGTGCATCCGCGCGCTCTTCATCTTCAAGGACTGTGGGGACAGCTGTCACACCTGGTTTTCCATGCACAACTTCCACCACTGTAACCGCAACAGGTAGTTTGCTTGGTAGGTCGTCATTTGGTTTAGAAGGGGAAACATGTGCGTGTGTACAGCTCTCTCAGAGATCGATAGCATCAACGTTGGATGAAGGCAACATCAAGTCTACGCGTGCACTTTCTTCACAAACCTGCATTTTTTCAGGGACACCCTACTCAACACCGTCTACACACAGCAGCCAGATCTCTGTCCCTCAGATGTGGACAAATAAAAGGCCATTTCCTGCGACCCATGACAAAGCTAAGAGGTTGACTTTATCCCTCTGTAAGCTCTTGGCTACCGAAATGCTGCCTTTCCACCTGGTGGACACACAGGATTTTAGAGACCTTATGTCTGTCGCTGTGCCCCAGTACCAGATGCCCAGTCGCTACTACTTCTCTAAGAAAGGTGTGCCCGCGCTACACCAGCATGTCAAACACAACATCACCGCTTCCTTGAGAAACTCTGTGTGTGAACGGGTGCATTTCACCACCGATACTTGGACCAGTAAGCATGGACAGAAACGTTACATGTCGCTGACTGGGCACTGGGTAACTATGGTGATAGATGGTGAAGGGTCTGCTGCACAAGTCTTGCCGTCCCCACGACTTGTGTGTCAATCCTCTGTCTGTCCAAGTTCCGCCACTGCTTCTGCCTCCTCCACCTCGTCTGGGTCCTCCACCTCTGCCCCAAGCCTGCCTGGTCAGGCCACCAGCGTTCTAACTGCGCAGAAGGAATCACGCACCCCTCATTACTATGCTGGCAGCAGAGCACAACAGCATCAGACGGTCTTTAGCTTGAAATGTCTTGGAAATAAGAGTCACACAGCGGCTGAGTTGTGGGCAGCTCTGGAGACTGAGTTTAATAAATAGTTGTCTCCACTCAACCTGCAGCCTGGTAAGGCCGTGTGCGACAATGCTGCAAACCTGGGTGCGGCCCTTCGCCTGGGCAAGGTGACACACATGCCTTGTATGGCTCACGTGTTGAACCTTGTTGTCCAGCAATTTTTAACACACTATCCCGGCCTAGATGGCCTTCTGAACAGGGCACGAAAACTGTCTGCTCACTTCCGCCGTTCAACCACCGCAGCTGAGCGACTTGCATCGCTCCAGAAGTCTTTCGGCCTGCCGGTTCATCGCCTGAAATGCGATGTGGCGACACGCTGGAATTCAACTCTCCACATGTTACAGCGACTGTGGCAGCACCGTCGAGCCCTGGTGCAATACGTCATGACGTATAGCCTGGGCCAACGAGATGCAGAGGTGGGGCAGATCACCCTGATGGAGTGGTCTCAGATCAAGGACCTATGCACCCTTCTGCACAGTTTCGACATGGTGACGAATATGTTTAGCGCTGACAATGCCATTATCAGCATGACGATTCCAGTCATTTACATGCTGGAGCACACGCTAAACACTATTCGGAGGCAGGGGGTGGGACAACAGGAAGGGGAGGAACTACAGGAGGATTCATATGCGCAAGACATAACAACATCACCAAGGTCCAGACGTTCATCATCACCAACGCGGCAGGCATGGGACCATGGGGGACAGGGATCAACAAGGGCACATAAGAACTTTCAGGTCTTTGGAGATGGACTTGTAGCCTTGAGATTGCTCATGCTTCCTCACAATTTGGATTCTCAAGTCTCAGACAGTTCTTTGGGCTTCTTTCTTTTCTCCATGCTCAATGTGGTATACACAAGGACACAGGACAGAGGTTGAGTCAACTTTAATCCAGGTCAACTGGCTGCAAGTGTGATTTAGTTATTGCCAACACCTGTTAGGTGCCACAGGTAAGTTACAGGTGCTGTTAATTACACAAATTAGAGAAGCATCACATGATTTTTCAAACAGTGCCAATACTTTTGTCCACCCTCTTTTTATGTTTGGTGTGGAATTATATCCAATTTGGCTTTATGACAAATTTATTTATTTTTTTTTCATTGAAGACAAATTTAATGAAGATGATAATACCAAAGAATTTGTGATTGCAATCATTTTCAAGAAGAAACTGAGTATTATCTGACAGAATTGCAGGGGTGCCAATACTTTTGGCCAACACTGTATATGGGCCTTTTGCAGCCAAAGAACTCATCAAAATGCACAAACCCACCTGCTTTGGAGGTAGAAATGGGCCCCCTTACCCTTGGCAGCCACACACTCTGCACCAATGATATGTTCACCCCTGTGTCAAGTGTTGTAGTTTTGCAATAGCAGTAAGGGACTTAATTTCTCTCCAGCTGATCTGAACTGACGTAGACTGTGTAGATGCTGAATACCTTCCATATATACATGATCAAACTAACACAATGGATAATTAGAAATTTCCCTATTTTTAGGGAAATGTTCCGACCGCGTAGATTTTTTTTAATGCCTATCCTACATCAAAGAATACAGCAGTTGGACAGCGAGCACCAGACCTTTGTCTAAATAATCCCAGATGTCATCAATTTGGTACAGACAAGCTCCTCAGCTTTAGTATTAAAAGTGCTGGCCCAACAATTGTCACCAAGGCCAGGCCCCCGCCCTCTCGAAGAGCCATCTTTGCACATGTCTTGAGTCAATTACATCACCAGATCTCTGGAGATCAAACACTCTGGGAGGAAGTTTAGCTGTTCCAAGAGGTTTTTGATTAGGTGTAACTTGACTGCTCAGATCTTTCAGCAGCAGGATCCCGGTGTGAAGGAGACAGCCTTATCACGGCTGAAGTGTGACTGTGGACATAGGTGGCTACAGACAGGCTTTCTTCTTTATCTATACTGCAGAGACATGGCTATGCTTAGTTTACTTGGGTATTAAAGTATATCTTCATTGTCACAACGCATCTGTCAATTTTATACCAAGCCAAACATGGGGAAGTTCCTGAAGGAAATTGCAAGATTTCTATTTTCTTTTTACATTTTTACAAGAAGTCTAATGAAAACATAAATGGTTAATTTCAAAATCAATAATGGTTATAATTTGCAAACTCCAGAAAAAAAACCCTGGATTTTTTTTAAGAAAATTAAAATTACATCTGTGATGCCCTGGCAAAACCAGGTAGTCACAGATGACTGTACCCCCTCCTGGGTGCAGGAATCACCTTCTCCTTGGGATTTCAACGCATCCCACAACATAGGTAACACCAGCCACAAAAGCCTAGTCACCCCCCCCCCGGGACAATAGGGACACACCAGTGGGCGGGATCAGGCGAATGGGAACGCCCACCTAGGGGTCCTGAGGTGTCAGGGGAGAGAGCACAAA